>NC_138770.1:577220897-577605897 GCF_965119305.1 Pelophylax lessonae | reverse complement strand
TGGGTAACTGCATTTTGCTCACTACCACATTGCTCAGATCCACAATGACCTGGAATGATGGACACACACACATAGGGCTAGGCTGTGACTAATGGAAGTTTGAAATGACTGCCACTCTGTGTCCTCCAAAGGGAGTGTCACTGGGAAATACCTACTGCCCATCTCACAACTGACACATTAGTAAACTATTTCATTTGTTGCTTTAGAAATAAGACAACAAAAGTTCTTTGGGCAAAACTTGCAGGTCTCTACATACAAAAATCCATCAGTAAATAAGATTTTTCTCTAATCACAACTAAGCTATTTAAGATCACACAGGAACTGTGCAAAAGTGCAACTGTTATACTTAAGGATTTTTTTTTTAATTTTTTAATTTCTTTTTCCTCGAGGACGGATTTATAAAAACAAAATAATGTGACCTTCTTACCCATGACAAGTATTTCTAATTATATACATATTTCTTCTGTCGTTTAGATAATGTATTTAATTATCTAGTGTTATGTATGCTAAACCCATTTATAATATTCTGCTTGGAAAGAAAATGTTTGTAAAAAAAGCCCCCAAAAAAACACATGAACATGTGTAACATACTTGTAGAAGTACATTTTTTAAATTAACTTTGTATATACAGTGTGTGTATACTGCATATACATACATACATATGTAACGCTCATAAGATTTATATGGGGAAAAAAGTGAGGCAATGGTTTATTATAACTTATTTTTTCTAAGGTCAATATGCCTATGCATGCATATACCTACATACACAGCGCTTTATGTCAATCAAGTCACTTTACCAAAGTACAAAGAAACATTTACATTAAATATATATATATATATATATATATATATATATATATATATATATATATATATATATACACACACACACACACACACACATACATGCATTCACACACACGCGCATACATACATGCATTCACACACACATATTATATATATATATATATATATATATATATATATATATATATATATATATATATATATCACACACACACGTGCGAAGGAATATATTTTGGAGCATTATAATGAATATACTGTAGATGCAAATCAGTATGCATCTACCTAGAATATATGGGTTGTCCTACATAATGCAACAAGCATTTCAAACACACAGTGTACTACAATTACTAATTCCAGCTTCAAATTTAAATCAGATCAAGTAACTATAACATTTGAATTAATGCAAAATGCTACACTGGAAATCGGCATTTTTATACATTAATTTAAATTCAAATATTAATTAACAAGTAGATTTTAATTAAAAAAAAAAAAAAAAGACTATTAAATTTGATTTGCATTAATTATTCCTCACGGTTCTAGCCTGAATACAAAAGAACCAGAAACTTCACACAAAATTAAAAAAAAAAAAGGGGGGAAAACCAGGCAAATTAATAAAATAAAGTATATTCAGACAGCAATTAACTGTTTATGGAACTCTTCCTTTTATTTTGCAACCAACACGTTGCCAAAGGAGCAACTTCAAAAGGATTTTCCTGTTTTTTTTTCCACTTGTTCTTGTCAGTGCAGGTCAGGAACACAAAAGTGGAAAGTCACTGCAAAGCCACCTCACGAAGGGGCTGAGCGGCAAAAATCAAACAAAGACCAATTAAACTAATCATAACGTCCCACTGAACACAAGGAGGCTCACCTGGTATTCCTGGATTTTTTTTTTTCTCCTGCAAATTCTCAACCTCGCTCAGTACTTGCAACTATAATTACCCTGACCAAAACACTGTGAAATTACTGCTCTGATCTGCTAATGGCTGAAAAAAAAAAATTCAAGCTGTTGTGGTTTCATGCCAAGGGGCTCCAGTAAGATGGCGCAATGCTTTCTGACATCGACAACTTCTTAAAAAAAAAAAAAAAAATACTCGACAGGAGAAAATTAACGGGATGGGGTTTACACTGCCAAGGTCTGTTCATTAATTACCAATTTAATCGCGGCTGGAGGCATGACATTATAAAAAATCTGGCTAAAAATTCTTAATAGATTATGAAGACCACCTAAGAAGAATGACCAAGAAATGTACAAAACAATTAATACTGTTTCGCTGCTATCAAAGGCACTTGGATGATTATACATCAAGTGAAGCAAAAGAATTAGTAGCTTCACAGTGCCACCACTTGGAACAGTAAATACAATGGCACACAATTAGTAATGCACATGTGACTTTTCATTCAAGGCATATATCCTTGGGAAAGCTAGAACATGATAAGAACAACAAAAGGAACATTTTAAATGAAATGAATAAAGATTTTAACTCTACGCTGGTGCATGCTGAGCACAACAGAATAGGCTGTGTAGAATTCAGGCTTCAGCTAGTGATGATCTCATTCTAGGATTACACAAGCCGCAATCATGACGAGCCAAAGGGAAGGAAAGAAGTGGAAAAAAAAAAAAAAGTGTCTTCACCGTCTTTTATATAGTACAATTCATGTGAATAAACCTAATCTACCTACAGCTTTATAAGGTCCATGTATAGCAGTTGTTAATACACTAGGGCAGGAAGCAGGCAGGACGAAATAACAGATTAGACATACATACATGCACATATATGTACAGTATGTAAACCTCTAAGTACATCTGCATGTATACAATTAGAAGTATATGTTAAACTGACTCAGACCTGCAACAGTAAACTGAATATTAAAGAAAAAGTGTGTTGTAACACATATGATAGATTCTGTTGGAGGTGTTAAAAATGTATGCAGTTGTACTAATAAACTACCATGAGCCTTCTAAGTCAAACAACAAATAACCTTGATCCCATTGTTGATTTTACCTGAAAATGCTTGTGGTCTGGCTGCCATTCTGTTCTAAAGGGTTTAGTACCTCCTAATTCACTGACCTGGAACAAATGTAGATCAGAAGTTCTGACCTTACTTGCAGCATGTTTGTTCTGAGCATTTTTGGAAGGTCGGCAATCAAAGCCCATGTATTACTTACATGACCGGGTTCACCCTATCCCCAAAATCGTTAGACTTGCATCTAAATCCTATAAGTATTCATGTACACTGCACTATTTATACTCACTGACTTGAAATATTCATGCGCCATTCGAGAATGTTTTATCAGAACTAGCTGATAATTCCCATGTCCTTAGCCAACTGTTTTTGGGGAAACTAAGAATTGACAAAAGGCAGATATCTAAAATCAATATCTCCAGCCAAAAAGTTCCAATTGAAGCTCAATACCGATAGAAATGCAAAAAACAATTTTATTGAAAAATAGACTGGCTTTAAATTCCAGCTGCTAAAAAAATTGCAACAGGCAAAAACCTTAAAACACCCAGTGACAACACACATAAATACCGGTCACACAAACCAGCACATAAACGGGCCCCACACGTCCGTTCATGCTCTCCATTCAGGAACCTTAGACCACTAGCATATATAATCCTGAGTGTCAAAGTACAAATTATCATGTAAAGTAGCAATATACATAATTTAATCAAGACATCATTCAGTTAAGCAGATGGAAGATTCATAGCAACATATAGCTCCATTTTTTTGCATTTATATCGGTGTTGAGCTTCAATTGTAACTTTTCTGCTGGAGTTCTTGCCTAGGCGGGACCCAAACTTTTATATTATTTTGTTGACTGTAACAGTTGCTGGAGCTCCCGGTCAAAAATGACCGAATGATAAGTATACTACTAGGAAGTACCATCTCCAATATTTATTGGGCTGCTGATGGTTTTAGGATTCTATAAATTATTTTACCTTTAGAGATATCTAAAATCAATCCCTAAAGTGTGATACCCTACTAATCAGTCTAAGAAAAGGTATATTCATTTTTTAAGACACTGCTGGCTGTTTTGGGCTGAGCTAGAATTTAGCCAAATTTTACAGGCAGCTGCTCTTGCTACAGGACAGATAAAGCCCAAAGACATTTACATGAATGCTTAGGAAATCAGAACAAGTATGTTAATAAAGTTATGGTGAAAAAATATAATAATAAGCATATTGTACCCACATGCCCAAACTATGGTTGGCTTCAACTTGGAGACCAGTTGAAGGCTTGAGTATAATCTGGACGTATAATCCAAAGGGATCCACAGGGACTGATTTAAACATTAAAATGACCTGCATTGTAGCAATAACCTTACCTTAGAACCCTTAAATTCAAATCAATTTCAATTAAAAGAATATCCCAAATATTCTGACAAATCTGATATTCTAATGTAGGACAATAAACTCATTAGAAAACAGGTTACAATTCCATAAACCAGTACAGGTACAGTATCTGCAATATTTATAGTTTCCAAATTTGCGTATTTGCTGATACAGTAATAGGTGAAAAATAACATCCACATAAAAAATAGAAACATTCCTCTCTGGGTAATCTATGTACATTGCAAGGATTTTGACACACTTTGTTGAAGATTCCTACCTTTTGTTATTCGGAAGTAATCCCTTAGTGTTTGTCTGTGCCCATGTTCAAAACTGAGTTTAATGGGAGAGGTTTCTTAATTATCAACCAGCTGCTGCACCTGGAAAGCTGTAGGGTCTGCATCCTTTTAGATATAATTTCCTATTGGGAATATCTCACCAAATATGACATTTTTGTTCCAGGGGATGTCTGAAATCGGACTTGTATCTTAGGCAGATTTCTGGGAAAATCAGTGAGCCAATCACACAAGCAGGAAATAATGTTTCTACGGGGCGTTCTGTACACATTCTTTGTACAGAACACCTCCAGGTATCCATATTACATTGCATTTTACAGAAAATTACAGAGCTGCAGATTAAAAAGGAAAGGTGATTTTTAACAACATTAAATTAAATATGACTTGTGTATATGTTATATATATTTTTTTATTTGCTGTCCCCCCCCCCCCCCCACATGAAAGTGGAGTTACCCTTTAAGTGGTCGCCATCGTTGAACTGTAAGATATGGTCAAAGGTTCAACATTGGGTGACAATCGGTGAAGAGTTTGTAAATTGCATGGGTCTCCTGTATCCAATAAAAGAGTTTGTAAACTGCATGGGTCTCCAATATCCAAAAGAAAAAAGTAGGCTAACAACCTTCTAATCAAACCGGCCTTAAGCCTCATAAATGCTACTAGCTGACAGCTCAGGTTGAAACCTCTGTACTAATAATCCGATGTTAGTACAGCGATCCCCCCTGCTGTGCTACTGTGTTCTGACAGGGGGGTGGCTCCCCTGCTAGAACACTCCGGTCAGAATTGTCAGCCATTGGCTGAAAGTGCTGAACAGGAGTCGGTTGGCAGAACTTTTCCGGTCATAACCCTTCGACAGAAGCCAGCCAAACGGTCAACTTCTGTCAGAAGTCGGCTGCCGTACACACATTTGGCCCACATGTATTAGGCTTAAGGGGTGCCACAGATGGCCCAGTAAATACAAGTGATTCTCCCAAATTCAAGCATCTCTTTGCTCAATTCTCAGTGTTTGCGGCAACCCTAAGGATCTCATTATCTATCAGAGATTTTCCAGTTGCATCATGTCTCTGCAAGCAGGACCAATGCTTTCTTCAGCTAAGGTAGAGGGGAATGAGTTAACATACCAATTTTTCATTTTCAGGTATTATGACAGGTCATTGCACTAGGACAGGATCAGAACAGGTTACCTGGAGAGGTGTCTCTGGGAGTCCAGTCCCAGGCAGAGCTTTACTACATTTAAGTAAAGTGATTTGGGTGGCTGTAAAGTCACCTGATCACTTCCACATGTGAGCACTGTCAAGGAATATCCCATTCACCCTTAGCACTTACTATGAGCCTTTACTCAGGCTGTACCCAGAAGCTCTGAGCACTTCTGGGTTCAGGGGCTGTCAGAAACCTGGTGGCAGTGGATGGGTAAGCTGCAGATGTGAAACACTATAGCCACAATCTGCATGGGATTGAGGCAACAGTGGTTGTTCTGATTAGTCTCCCTAAAGTTGATTCTCTAACTCTCGCTAAAGTTGAATCTCTAAAGTACTCTGTATTTTTTTTTTTTTTTAAGTATCTTTTGCAGCAATTACAGCCTCGAGTCTTTTTTTGGGTATGATGCGACAAGGTTTGCACACCTGGATTGGGGGATTTTCTGCCATTCTTCTTTACAAATCCTCTCAAGCTTAGTAAGGTTGGATGGAGACAGTTGGTGAACAAACATTTTTAGGTCTCCCCAGAGATGTTCAATAGGGTTCAAGTCAGGACTCTGGCTTGGGCACTTTATGACATTCACAGAGTTGTCCCTAAGCCACTCCTGTGTTGTCTTGGCTATGTGCTTAGGATCGCTGTCATGTTGTTGTCTGAGGTCCTGAGCACTGTGGAACAGGTTTTCATTGAGGATGGCTCTGCATATTGCTTCTTTCTGCTTTCACTCAACCCTGACGAGTCTTCCAGTCCCTGCTGCTGAAACCCCCCCAACAGTATGATACTGCCACCACCATGCTTCATTGTTGGGATGTTATTGGGCAGGTGATGAGCTGTGCCTGGTTTCCTCCAGACATGCATAACGTTTAGAACGGATTGGTTTCCTCAGACCAGAGAATCTTGTGTCTCACAGTCTGCGAGTCCTTCAGGTGCTTTTTTTTGCAAAATCCAAGTGGGTTTTTATGTGTTTTGCATGGAGGAGAGGCTTCTGTCTAGCTATTCTGCATAAAGCCCAGATCGGTAGTGGGCTGCAGTGATGGTTGTCCTTCTGTCCCATCTCCACACAGGATCTCTGGTGCTCAGTCAGAGTGACCATTGGGTTCTTAGTCACCTCTTTTACCAAGGCCCTTCTCCCTCAGTTGCTTAATTTGGCTGGGCGACCAGCTCTTGAAAGAGTCCTGGTTGTGCCAAACTTCTTGCATTAAAATGTATGGAGGCCACTGTGCTCTTGAGAAACTTCAGTGCAGCAGAATTTTTTTGTAGCCTTCCCCAGATCTGTGCCTTGTGATAAACCTGTCTCTAGGCCCTGCAGACAGTTTTTTGACCTCATGGCTTTTGGTCTGATACAGTATGCATTGTCAGCTGTGGGGCTTTTTATAGAGAAGTGTGTGCCTTTACAAATCATGTCCAATCAAGTTAATTTACCACAGGCAGATTCCAATCAAGGTGTAGAAACATCTCAGCAATGATCAAGAGAAATAGGAGGCAAAAGGTAAACCAAGTCTAACAGGGAAAACCCTCTAGTCGAGAAAATGGGGATTTTAATGTGCCCAAAAACATCAGATGAAAAACAAATCATAAAATATATATATATAAATTTTATTAGAGACAAGGTAATAAAAACAACACATGAAAGTACATCATCTAAAAGGTGTATCACATAACGCAGCACATCCTACGATGCGATGGATTGACGCGTTTCACCCACAATTTGGGCGTCCTCAGGATCCGGATGTGTGGCAAACTTAAAGAGTATATATACACCCTGAATAAAAACACCGAACTAAATCTCATCAGCCAAGCCACAAAATCTATAATAGTATACTAGAAAGTACACAATTTGTATGAACAGGGAGGAAGAACTTACAGACCCCCAGACAAGGATAAATGCAGTCAAGTATTAAGTGCAAATAACACAAAGCTCAAAAAACATATAGCTACCGAACACCACCTATGATTTCTACTACATATCCAATAGAAGGAGAAAATCCATATGCAGGAGAAAGTAGCACCGACCAATGTCCCTGCTAACAGCAAACTGGCGAAAATCTAGATTAGATTAAGAGTTAAAGACTCAGCCAGTTTGCTGTTAGCAGGGACGTTGGTCTACTTTGGATTTTCTCCTTTTATTGGGGGTCTGGGGGTCAGTAAGCTCTTCCTCCCTGTTCATATGCGATTGTGTACTTTCTAGTATACTATTATAGATTTCGTGGCTTGGCTGATGAGATTTAGCTTGGTATTTTTATTCAGGGTGTATATATACTCTTTGAAAAAGTTTGCCACATCCGGATGCTGAGGAAGCCCAAATTATGGACGAAAGGTGTCGAATCATCACATCGTAGGATGTGCTGCGTAATGTGATACACCTTTTAGATGATGTACTTTCATGTGTTGTTTTTATTACCTTGTCTTTAATTAAATTTATGTATATTTTTTATGATTCGTTTTTCATCTGATGTTTTTGGGCACATTAAAATCCCCACTTTTCTCGCCTACAGGGTTTTTCCCTGTTAGACTTGGTTTACGCTTTGCATTCAATTTATAGGGGATTGTGCTGGTACTTTGCTGATAGATATTTACTCTCCATGCAATCTCCACAGAAATAAAAGGCACTTGAGCTAAATTTTAAGTGTTGTTGCAAAGGGTCTAAATACTTATGCCAATGTGATATTTCAGTTTTTCCTTTTCCATACATTTGCAAACCTTTCTAAAAATCTGTTTTCACATTGTCATTATGGGGTACTGAGTATATATTAATGAGAGAGAAAATGAATTTTAACAACTGTAGTATCAGGCTGCAACATAACAAAATAAAAAAGTGAACCGGTCTGAATACTTCATGAATGCACTGTAATTTATTGAAAGTGTAAGTTCACCTTAACAGGTGGAGGAAGGGGTACAGTGTAAGGTCACCTTACGGATTTTCTGTAAGGGTGAACTTATAATTTAAAGTGGAACTGCACTGCATCGGAGCACCACAAACCAAAAATGCTGTATAATTAATTTATAACATTCAAAGCAAACTCCTCCATCTATCCATGTCTCCATGCTTGTTTTTTGGTTAGAAAAAATTTTGAAAAACACCCCCTGGCATTTCTGGCAGTGGCGATCTTGAGAAATGTTAAAAAAAAAGTTTAAAACAAGTAAATATGACATACCTTCCTATCCATTTACTAATGCTTACTAATGCTAGCAGCATAAGGACTAAAATAGTCCATGTTGATTGAGAGAGTGAAGTTCCGCTTTAAGTATAACGCACATGCTGGATGGACTTTGAATTCATTTTATGGTTTTTCACTGGATACTTATCACATTAAAACGAGTTGATTAGTTATCATATACACTATATTACCAAAAGTATTGGTGCGCCTGCCTTTACAAGCACATAAACTTTAATAGCATTTTAGTCCCTTCATCTTGAATGGCACTCCAAAAGTGGCACAATTTTGCCACAACTGTTAAGCGACAAGCGAGAAGTGCAAAATTGCTTCTGGCTCAGGGCTAAAATTTGAACCCTGAGCCTTGGAGCAACAATCGCACATAGGGCAGCCCATTGAAGTGAACATACGCTATATTACCAAAAGTATTGGTAAGTATATTAACTTTAATGGCATCCCAGTCTTAGTCCGTAGGGTTCAACATTGAGTTGGCCCACCCTTTGCAGCTATAACAGCTTCAACTATTCTGGGAAGGCTGTCCACAAGGTTTAGGAGTGTCTTTGGTTTAGGAGTGTTTTTGGGAATGTTTGAACATTGTTTCAGAAGCACATTTGTGAGGACAGGCTCTAAAGTGGACCCGATGGAACACCTTTGGGATGAATTAGAGCGGAGACTGCGAGCCAGGCCTTCTCTTCCAACATCAGTTCCTGACCTCAAAAAAATGCGCTTCTGGAAGAATGGTCAAACATTCCCATAGACAAACTTCTAAATCTTGTTGACAGCCTTACCAGAAGAGTTGAAGCAGTTATGGCTGCAAAGGGTTGGCCAACTCAATATTGAACCCTACGAATAAAGACGGGGATGCCATTAAAGTTCATGTGCGTTACATCTGCCGGTACCCCATACTCCGGAGGTTGGTCTGCTGGGCATCTTAAATGACTTTGTACACCATGTTCCTGCTAGGGCCCTGATTCGCATATTACGGTTTTATGCTAGGAAAGTCATATTGCTGCACTGGAGGAGTATTGAACCGCCCACGGTACAGCAGTTCTATGGTAATGTACGGGGGGGATATACCACTGCATGAATTGATATACAAGAGCAGAGAGTGTCCTGGCAAGTTTACTAAACTCTGGCAGCCCTGGCTTAATGTTGAGGATTCGTTCTGGACAGACGCTCTTCTACCTTCGAGCTTGTAGGCTGAGTGGGAACGGGGTGATCCCCAGGGAGTCATGGATTATATGGGACGACTATGAAGCGGTGTCTGTTGCCCCCCCCCCCTGGGGCTGGGTTTATGGAGGGTGGGGGAAGGTGTGCGTGTATATTTACGTTTGTGTCAGCTGTGGGCGTCTGGCTGTTGTCCTTGTTTCCTCTGTTTTTGGGACCACTTTTGATGCCCGGTTGAGTTTGTCCTACGGGATGTCAATGTGGGTTCCTAACGGGGCCATGTTGTCGAGGTCCCTACTTTCCCCCCCCCCCCCACGTTGGCCATCCGCTGAATTTGCTAATGTTGCAATGTTCTCCAATATTTTCACTGTACATACCCTGTCATGATTAAGAGCCGGTTCACACTGAGGCGACACGACTTCGGGGGGCGACCTGTGAAGTCGTGAGCACCGCGACTTCGGCGTGACTTGCAGGGACTTCACATAATGGAAGTCTATGCAAGTCGCTCTGAGGTCGCCCCAAAGTAGTACAGGACCCTTTTTCTAAGTCGGAGCGACTTGTGTTGCTCCTATTAGAACGGGTCCTGTACTACTCAATGGACCGCGACCGACCGCGACTTGTCAGGCTGACAAGTCACCTGACAAGTTGCGGCAGTGTGAATGGGCTCTTACTGTCTTTGTTGTAGTGCCTTTTGTTGTGTATTTTTATTGCAAACTTATAAATAAACACCTTTCAAAAAAAAAAAAGTTCATGTGCGTGTTAAGGCAGGCGTCCCAATACTTTTGGCAATTTAGCGTATGTTCACTGGAATGGGCTGCCCTATGCGTAATTGTTGTTCCAAAAAAGCTCATGGATCAAATTTTAGCCCTTAGCCATTAGCAATTTTGCACATCTCGCTCATCGCTCGACAGTTGTGGCAAAATTGTGCCACGTTTGGGGTTCCATTTAAGATGAAGGGCACTCAAATGCACGTTTGGCTGTAATTCTGAATTGCGGGTAAAATCGTGGCAATTCTGCCTGCAATTCCAAATCAGCCATATGTGAACAGGGCCTAACTTTAAAAAAAAAAAAAACATAAAAATTAAGCGTGACAAAAATGCTTCTAACAAACACGAGCAAAGAAAGTCCTGGGCAGAAAAGGGATTGAAAAGACAATGCTCTTTCCCCCCTCCTCCTCATTTTGCCAATTAGATGGCCAAAAGCTGCTTTTGTTATCTACAGATCTAGTGATCATATCTAAATCTGTCACAATTATCAGCATGGCAGAGCTGTCCTTTCAATCAATGTTTTCCAATTAACATCAAAGCACCAAGGTTGCATTCTGTAAAGTTCCCTTTCTTTGAGAAGATCCCTGTTCTCCCTCCCTCTAGAAATGTAGAAAATAAAGTTACAGGTTTAATTGCCACAAGAAGCCGTAGTAAGATGAGGAGAGGGGGGGGGGGGGGGGGAGAAAAAGCCGCTTTACTTTGCTTTGCACAGGACGACCAATTTAGTCAGGTCTTTGAAAGCATTGTGAGGCTCAGTCAAAAGCAAAGCAATATATCACATACTTACTCTGCTAAGTCTTAAAATAAATACCGTTGCTGCTAGTGAAATGAAAACACCACCAAGTGGAATTAAACATTTCGGATTGTTGCTAAATCTTAAATTAATTACAGAGTTAATACAAGGGCTGCCACCAGACATGCACCACGTTAACCCATTCTCTGCCTAACTCTTTGATTACTCAGGCACAGCTTATGTGCACATTATACCGCTGGTGTCAAAGAACAGACCACTATTCCACTACTCATGCATTCTTTGGAGGATTTGTGCCTTCCTTCACTTCTCTTTTAACCTAGTTTTCTTTGTGAACGAAGAGTTCAGTTCAAGGCAAGTTTCCAACACTTCAAAGGATTCCTAAACCCAAATATCTGTTATATAAGTGATTCCTGCCCCAAATAAATCATGCATTGCTAATATTTCTTATGATTTAGAAGTTCGTTCAAGCCAATTCTGATCAATGACTATGAGAAGTTTGGGAAAAATCGTGACACTGATTCTAGATACATCGCATAGTTTAAAAGATAACAATTCTTGAAAACAGTTTGTAAGCAACACTATTTATATCTGTTGCTGTCATACAGGGTAATGCCCTGTACACGCGTTCCGATAATCGTACGATAAAACTCGCTTTCGACCTGATCGTACGATAATCTGATCGTTAGTACACAGCTTTCGACAGCCGATCACGACAGTTCATCCAACAAAATCCGAAGGGACAAACAGGAAAACTTGCGTTGTTCGATAGCCCCGCGAACGACAATCGTTTCATCAGTACACTATGCTTCCGCTAAAAATCGATTGACAAACACCAAGCATGATCAGAAACACTAAAATAGCATGGAATAAGCCTGACTGCCATTGTTTTTGTTTTGCACCATCTGATATGTAGCTAAGCAATCAGGAAGCTTTTCCCGTATTGTACGACAAAAATCATACGGTTTGTACGCATTGTTGAATTCGATGTTAGTATCATGCAACAAAATGCAAACGATCAGTCATCCGATTATCTGAACGTGTGTACGGGACTTAAGACTATCGCTAGCGAAATGGGGGATCTGACCATCACTAGTGATAAGGAGGTAGTGTGGTTATCAAAAACCAAAACACTTTCAAGGTTATATATACAGACGAAAAGGGAGAAAATAGGTTTATGGCTTGGGTTTACATGCAAATGAAATTACTAAAATATATTTTTATAAACACTAATGCTGGGATATATTTGTAAGCCTATAAAAAAGGGAGGGAGGAGATCAAATAGACACCCCTAGCGCTAACTTATCTTGAGGGAAAACGTCAATCAGTGTGGAAAATCTAACCCAGCTAATGAATTTATCCCTGTAAGAAAGGTCAGCCAGGGGCTGTCTAAATAGGTCAGGGAGTGCCTACAGACATATGATCATTTCCTTATCCGGATTGGGTAAAGATCATCTAGTGATTTTCATAGTGTGCCATCCACATTCATTCAGAATGTAAATTATGTACAACAAAAAGATCTTTGCACAACTCGACCTTAAATTAAAAGATCTATACAACTGGTCAAACTTAATGTCTGATCAAATAATCTAGATTTGGAACCTCTAATCTGAAACCTGAAAGAGGAGATGCTATATCCTATGTTAGATTTCACCCAGCCATTTAGCTAGCATCAGCTCACACTCTAAATGATAGCTAGGGAAACGGCAATGGTGCAACGCACAGGTCTATCAGCTTCGGAAATGCCATTATGAAAACTAAATCAGCGTGAATTCCCTGGGGATGATGATCTTACAAGGTCATCTGGGAGGTTATCGGTGGGGCACTGAGAGAAAGCTAACAAAGCAGGCTTGATCGCACCTGGCCTGTCACGTTGCATTTCCTTCAGCATGACCCATGTAATTGTGCTGGGACTGAGACTGACAAGTAAAAGTAACTATTGGCCTTTCATTTATTATACACAGGTAAGGGGGTTGGTTTCAGGGGAGAATAAAAATAGGCAGAACATAATATTAAACAAATTGGGGGGGGGGGGGGTTATATCCTTGCAGTTACTTTCATAGTCCCATAACTGCCTCATCACATTAGATCACTTGTTACAAAACAAAGTACATGGCCTCCATGTGAGGCATACCAAAACAGGATTTTTGACATATCGTAAAATGCTTTTTTTTTTGGGTTCATTAAGGTCACAGGGTAGGTAAAATTCTGAGATGTATGGGCTAGCCAAGGCAGTAGTAGGAGTAATTAAAATAAGAGGGGTGGGACCTCTGTCCCTTAATGATAAAAAAAAAAGGAATTTTTGGCAAGTCAGAAAGGGGGATGGGAGAGAGCAGCTCCAGCACACAGCCTGTGATTGAAAGCCTGAGATGTGCATATTTCCCTGTGAGATTGTGTGGAGTGGCGGTTTCCTCCCCCTCCACTCAGTTCTCAGATTACACTCATCTCTGCTCTCTGAGCTATGTACTGTGTGACATCAGCTTCCCTCCCCCAGCCTCTGGAAGCTCAGAAAAGCTGTGTAAATTCTGGACTTTGAATGGAAGTGGAGAAGAGATGGCTGCAGATAAATAGGTACAATTTATGTAGGAGTGCATTTTCCCTGTGTCTCACCTGAGGCTAGTCACTTCACTGGAAATATAAAAGGGTTTACAACCACTTTAACCATTCATTAAGGGACAAAGGAAAGACCGAATTCTAAAACAAATGGGATGTCTAAAAGCCAACAAACCCACAGAAACAGGGTAAACTGAGGCTTACTTAAAGCTCAAAGAGTTGCCTTTAGGACGTTACGCTTGAAGTCTGCATCAGCTGAGGTCTGAACAATCACCTGGAAAAACTTAGCAGTCTTGCAATTTGATAACAGATGCTAAAGCTAAAAAGCCCAATGGCACTTACTTATCATGTAGAGTACTCCTTGATAGGAAAAGGCAGAGCTTTGTCTATAAGCCCATAGACTTGGATGATGAGCTGCCTATGCCACCCAGAAATGGTGGAATGAGAGGCAGGCTGTCTCCCATGGGAACCCTCAGGAATGAAAAAAAGATAGTCAAGTCAGCCTGAAAGAAGACGTGGCTGACAGATAAACTTGAACAACTTGCACACGCCATCCAAACAATAAATTGCAACCTCCTTGGGGTATAAAGGGGAGAGACAGAGAGATGGAAGAACAATGTCTTGGTTAAGGTGAAAGGAAGACACCACCTTTAGAAAGGTCATAGACATCAAGACAACTTTGTCCTTGTTTAGGACAAGAAAGAGTGCTCCAAAAGAGAAAGCCACTAACTCAGAAAAACGCAAAGGTGATGGCAAAGTGGAAGGAGAATTTGTTGGGGAGTATAAACAGAGGGACATCTCTGATAGGTTCAAAGGTGGTTTTCATGAGCCGACATAACCAGTTTAAGATTCCATGGAATCTTATTTTGAAAAACTGACTTTATCCAGACTCTACAAAGACAGGATTTTTGCTTAGCCAGCTAAATTCACATGTAAATATATAAAAATATAGAGACTTTCCTGTAACTGAATCGGTTACTTTAGGAATACAGAAAGCTATTGATAGGTATGAAGTGCAGGCACCCAGATCAGCTTAACATACCTTCAACAGTTTTTATTCTTTCCCCTTCACCCATATTGCCAGGTCCTTTTGATTGGGATAAGCCTCAGCACACCCTTAGGCCCCTTTCACACATACGGTCCATTCAGTTTATCAGTTTTCCATCCGTTTTTTTGTCCGTTTTCATCCGTTTTTCATCCATTTTTTTACATCAACTACCAATGCAAAAACGGATGAAAAACTGACCATTTGTCCGTTTACATCCGTTTTTCATCTGATCCATTTTTTTCTGATACTGTTGAAGCTTACCTTTCACCACCCAGTCCACACACATTTTTATTGACCAGTAAGGAAGCCCATCATAGTGATGGGCCAATAGGTTGCGTGGGGATGGGGTTTAGCAACAAGCTCCGATACTATCTGGAAATGTCAAAGCTTTGCCTGATTAGACTATTTAGGTATAGCGTAGGATAATAAAAATGATTGTAGTTATGTGTAAGCAGCTCATATCTTTAAACGGCTTTCAGTATTGTTAAAGTCACATTGTTTTATGACAAGAAATAAAAGTACCATATATATAGGAACAAATGTGTGGCTATCAACTGTGCTGAAGCAATGTCCCTCGCTGTCAGGTTCTAAACTAACAGCTTAGTCTCAGGAACTAGAGATAAGCTCAAGCGTGTTCGAATCCTAGTGCAAACCCACCAGCCTGCTACTGTACTGGGTCAATTATAAGCTGCCAAGGCATTTCTTATTCCTCAGCCACGTGTATATATGCCCCTTGTATACTGCGAGATGGGAATATGTCGGCCACAGATGGTTGGCCCAGTACAGGTGCCAGCTTCTTGGCAGGTTGCTCAAGTGGATTTGGAGTAGGATCTGAACATGCCTACACTGAACCCTAACAGGAACCTTGGATAACTTGTTCACAAGCCCATTTTCATATATGAGAACGGTCGTAGAAGCTTGCATACAGCGGTTTAGTCTTTAATCTTTCAAATAAAGAATCTGTATACCCTGCTTACTGTACCAGGGTAATTTATGTGATTCTACATGCAACACCAACTAAAACAAGGATGTAGGGAAATATATCAAATATAAGAAGGTCACTCATACTTCACTTAGCTGCTTGGTGCGTGTAGAGGCTGCAACATTGTTCCTCTGCTTATTTCCTGCTTTCAGAGCAGCATCTCTTCTGGCCTGTTCTAGTAATAGCCGGGCCCGTTCTTTCAGCTCTTCTTGTCTGGACAGCATTCGCTGCTGAAAAAAAAAAAAAAGAAGACATAAGAATAAGAAACCAGTAAGCAATACACAGGACTTATAATCCACCTACATACAGCTGTCATCATGAACAACTCATCATTTCATTGAGCTCTGGACCTCAATTTTATGCCCAGTGTTTCATTTGAAAGTCCACTGTGTTCACATTCTGAAATTCCATAAGTAGAATCACTTGTTCTTGATCTCAGTGTAGTGTTGTGTCTAATTTTCATAATAGAATTTATTGGTATCCTGCTGGCTACATCTCTATGGTCACTGATACACATAACTCCTATTTGTAAAGAAAAAAAAAGGGGCATTTTTTTCAAGGATTTAGAACTGCCTGATAGAATCATGAGAGATAAGTTGCACAACACAGAACTAAACACCCAAGTGCAATGTTATCCCAGAAACTAAGGTGTTCTGTAATGTGAACAGTGACTTAAAGTGGAGTTCCAGCCTAAAAACAAAATTTTGCCATCCGCTTGCTCTAAATTACCTGAAAAAGAATTTGGATAATTAAAAACATTTTTTTATTCACTTACCTTGTTTTTAAAGAAAATATACTTACCTTCCTTCCTCCCTCTGCGGACATGGCCGCCGCCGTCACTTCCTGCTTGCATTGACTCCTGGGAGCCGAGCGTCATCGCTCCCAGGAGTCAATGCGCCTGCACCGGCCCTGCTCGTCACTTCCGATGCAGGCGCGTCATTCCCTGCTAAACAGCTTCTGGGCATGCCCAGAAGCTGTATAGGGATGACGCGCCTGCCCCGGAAGTGACGAGCAGGGCCGCTGCAGGGCATTCTGGGACTCCAATGTCACCGAAGAGGACGCTTCGGCTTCAGCTGCCCACACCTGAGATGGCAGCGCTAGACAAGACATTTTCAAGGTAAGTATTTCTTCTAAAAGGTAAGTGAAACCGGGGACAGTTCAGAGGCTATCATTGCTGAAATGCACTAGCCCTGTCCCGGAGGTATTTTTATCTAAATTTTTTTTCAATGCCGGAACTCCGCTTTAACAAAAGTGGGCGTTTTGGTCGACCTTGGTTCACCTCTCCATACTGGTCATTATTCTTACTGGACATTCAGTGTGATGGATTGCCTCATCAATGTAGAAAAGAGGGAGTTGGTGGTCCAAGGTATGGAACTTGGTATTAGCATCATAAACTGTAACTAAGTTGTGTCTGGTGGGGACAACTATATGGCATTTAAAGTGTTACTAAACCCACAGCAGTAAAGTCAGTCTGTATATGCATTAAAGCATGCTTGTTCTACTCACTGTGGAACCTAAGGGGTTAATCATCTGCATTGTGTAAAAAGGCTGTTTCATCCTGTCTTCTCTGATCCTCCCATTCTTCCACAGTTCCCAAACTATCTCCTGACAGAACAGAGCCTTGGTGGCATTCTACACATGCTAAGTTTGGTCTGTATTGCTAGACCATTTTTTTTTCCTTGGAAGAGTGCATATGATCAGCACAGGGCCAATCAGCACTGTCTGGACAGAGGGTCATGCATTCTCATAGGACAATAAGGGGAGACTGAAAACCTCCTACAAGCTTTAACCAGCGTTCAGCCAGACATTGATGCAAGTCACAAGACTCTAACTGCTGATGAGAAAAGGTATTTAGCAGTTTATATTCACTGAAACTATTACATTTCCATGTTCTGTGTACTGAGGGAGACCAGATATAGTGAATGCAGGCTCCTGGGTTTAGTAACACTTTAAAGTAGAACTATAGGTAAAACTTTTTTTCCCATTTTGGATAGAGCAAGAAGGGATACAACCCCTATCAGATTTTTTTTTTCACCATCTGTTTCCCATTGCAGAGATTTCCCTTCACTTCCTGTCCCATAGCCAAACAGGAAGTGAGAGGAAATCTCTGAAAATTGGAGGAATTCCTTGGGTCCCCAGGTCACCAGAACTAATGTCCCCACTGGAAGATATCACCTCTATTACTTTTCTGGGGACAACCCAAAATGTAGGCTTTCTTCTACTTTTACTTTCAATGATTAAGGTAAACAGAACAAATAGAGTTGTAGCTTCAATACAAATTCACACAAATGTTCAAGTGTAGGTAGAAATAAAAGACCCTTATTTATTATTTATTCCAGTTATATATAAATGAAAACAAAAAAAAACTGAACTTAGAAAATAGGTAGAATGTAATTGTGGACGTCTTCTTTGTAAAATGCTAGTTGCCAATTGCCATGCTGATCAAAAAACTTCAATATTTCAGGTAAATTTGAAATAATGCTTATTTATTAATATTTCTATTTTTAAAATGTATTATTTCTATTATTTATTTTTTTAAATCTTATGATTTCTCATTCTTGTCCTGAGATGGCGTGGATTTTGTAAGTTAAGTTTCACATTTTCTAGACTCGGTTTGCTTTGCCCTAAAATCTTTCCTTCATACATAGCTTAAATACAGGTTTCTTCCAGCTAGTCATGTGACACACGCAGTCCTCCTTATCCAGCATCAGCAGTGGGCAGTTCTTAAAGCGGTATTAACTACTTCCGGCCCGCGCTATAGCCGAAAGACGGCTACAGCGCGGGCTCTAATTTCCGGGAGGCCGTCTTTAAACAGGCTCCCCGCGCTCTCCCGCGAGCGCGCATCTGGGAAAATCTGTGTCGGCCGTGTCCCTTGGACAAAGCCAATCACAGATCGTGGTAAATGGCCAATCACAGCGGCCATTTACCACGTGATCGGACCATGCAATGAGAGATGATCTCATATGTAAACATATGAGATCATCTCTCATCGCCAGCTCTCCTTCCGCACACAGAGACTGCGTGTGAGGAAGGAGCAGAGCCGATCAGTGCTTAGGGGGACAAAGAAAAATGTAATCAGGGCACTGATCACCAGTGCCCTGATTACAAAAGAGGTAAATAAAATAACACAAGTGCCCACAGTGCCCGCCATCAGTGCCCATAGTGCTGACTAGCAGCACTATGGGCACTGAGTGTGGGCACTGATGGTGCTGCCCATCAGTGCCACCCGTTAGTGTCCGTCAGTGCCACCCATCAGTGTCCAGCAGTGCCGCCTCACAGTGCCGCCTCTCAGTGCCCAGCAGTGCCACCTATCAGTGCTCATCAGTGCCGCCTATCAGTGCTCATCAGTGCCGCCTATCGGTGCTCATCAGTGCCGCCTATCAGTGCCACCTATCAGTGCTCATCAGTGCGGCATATTAGTACCTCCTCGTCAATGCCACCTCATCAGTACCCATAAGTGCCACCTCATCAATGCCCATCAGTGCAGCCTATCAGTGCCCATCAGTGCCGCCTCATCAGCGCACATCAGTGAAGGAGAAAAAAATGGATTTTTGTAAAATCTTACCGTAAAATCCTTTTCTCTTAGCTCATCGACAGACGTAGTCCTCGGTGATACACCACCTTCGAGTAGTATGTTCCCCCTTTTTCCCGAAGGTGGTGTATCACCGAGGACTACGTCTGTCGATGAGCGCTAGAGAAAAATGGATTTTTGTAAAATCTTACCGTAAAATCCTTTTCTCTTAGCTCATCGACAGACGTAGTCCTCGGTGATACACCACCTTCGGGAAAAAGGGGGAACATACTACTCGAAGGTGGTGTATCACCGAGGACTACGTCTGTCGATGAGCGCTAGAGAAATGTATTTATTTTCAAAATTTACTTGCAGAAAATAAGAAAAAAAAAATTTTTTTTCAAAATTTTCTGTCTTTTTTCTTTTTTTTTTATAAGAAATAAAAAACCCAGAGATGATTAAATACCACCAAAAGAAAGCTCTATTTGTGTGAAAAAAATGATAAAAATTTCATATGGGTACAGTGTAGCATGACCACGCAATTGTTATTCAAAGTGTGAGAGCGCTGAAAGCTGAAATCGGCCTGGGCAGGAAGGGGGTGAAAGTGCCCGGTAGGCAAGTGGTTAAACCCAAGGGGGGGGGGTAATGTTTAATGCACTAGCAGATTTAGAACCACTAACAAACTGAAGCCGAACTCCAGCTCACGCTTTAAAATCAATTACAGCAAACAGTTTTTTTTCCTTTTGGGATAAAGGTTTTACTTGAATAAATGAAAGTGGATCATTTTATTCACCCTTGCCTGTGTTAAGATTTTGGGACCATCCATTTAAACTGATACATTTTGCTGGAGAGTTTGTGTTATGAAAAGCAACAGACTTGCTGGCTGGATTACCAGTTGAAAATAGACGAAAGAAAGCATAAAAAAGGGAAACAAATGCAGCCATCATATCTAAGCATTAGCAAGCTGAAATAGAATAAATGTTTTCTCTTGGGTTTAATACCACTTTAATGTTGCAGAAAATGGAGCACAAGTAGTGAAGTGTTCTGTTCTTTGCAGCATTCTCCTGTGAGCCCAGGCTGCCTTGCTGACAAACCCTCCGGAGGTGCGTACATGACTCTTTGGGCTTGCTGGATGTGGACTAAGATGCTGGGCTTTCAACCCAACCCAGAAGAGGATTAGCAGTAAGATGCCACAGTTGAGAGTCAGGGAATGGTGGTGGTGAAAGTGTAAGTAAACTTCCATTAATTTTTTGTACCTATAGGTAAGCCTATGATAAGACCTACCTATAGGTACTGTAAATATCTCCTAAATGTGCACCGCTTAGGAGATATTTACTGCATATGCAGCCAATGATGTCATCGGTGCATGCGCTCTGAAGGAACTGCCACCTGTGCGGTTTCCTCATAGCCCTGTGCTGTGACCGGCAGCTCCCGCACCTATACACAGGAGTGACATCACGTGGCTCCGGCCAGTCACACAGCCGGAAGGCCGCGGACCTGGAAGGAAGATGGGTGAAGATGGATGCGGCCTCCAGTGGTGACAACGAGGGCTTCTTTTGTAGGTAAGTTTCACAACAATGTGCTAGTATGCGATGCATACTAGCACGATATGCCTTTACTTTTGCAGGTCATAAAAGAAAAAAAAAAAGAGCGCTTTACTTCCTCTTCAAATCTGCAATTTTAAATGACCTTAAAATCATAATAATGGATCAAAAGTGCTATAAAAGCAAAACAGTTGGTCATTTTTAGGCCTCTTGCACACGATACTCCTGTTTGAGTATCTACTTTTTCATCAGCTTTTTTTTAATGTATTTGCTCGTATTTTCGCGGATATGTAATCGCGCAATTTTGCGCAAATGCACGAAAGCGTATTCTCACATTCTTGTTTTATGCATTATGTAAATGGCCATTTGCGCACAATCGTGCGTATTTGCACACATGAGGCGTAAATTACTGACCAAAAATGCAGATTTTCTATCTTGCTTTTACTGAAGAATGCACGGCGCTTATGTACGCGCCTGTGTGCATAGGCACGTTACAATTAATGGGCAGTATTTTAGCTTAGTAAAAAAAAAGAAAGCTAAACTAAGTTTTTTCAAGCTGCAGTGTACAAGAGGCCCTATAAACTGCCCCTGCTGTAGGAAAACAAAACCTGGGATCTGATTGGTTGCTAAAACTGCCACTCTTTTCCTTGCTATCTTTAGCCCCTTTTTGCATCTGGGAATAAAGGAAACCTATTATTCTACATGGCATGCAATTGCTGCACAGCATTAGGCACACAGGAAGCATCGGCATTACCTGTGAACTCACACCTGCCTTTGCTGGTATAGGCTGAGCTCACATTTTACCTGTGTTTAATTAGCACACACTTGACTGCTGCTTGTAACAATAAGAGCCTATGGTAACAGAGCAACAATCTGGGCTCTTCAGTGTCGGACAACTGGTTCAGCAGGTTATCTGTACATGTGACTGCAGAAAACGTAACAAGATCACACTTTGTTCACATAGATGAAGCTGGGTAAATAGTACAGAGAAGTTCGTCACTCACAGGTTGAGGTCAGCAGTTAGTCACTGCAGGAAGAATTGCTAGTACATTGGGTTTTATATCCCACTCCCGCCCCCATGAGAGACTCATTGCTGTAATAAAATGTTTGCTTTAACTAACTAACTTTGACCTGAGATTCAAATGTCTTCAAATATGATGGTAGAACGGGGGATCGAAATAAATGGGCTGACCTGACCATGGGGTTTGCTCGCTTTTCCTCTGCAGAAAAGGTAACAATTGAAAAACATGTTCAGAGATCTATCTGCATGCTGGAAAATATATAAATGGATTGAGCTCCAACTCAAGTAATGCTTTATATCACCTCTATCAAATGATGCAGGATTGCATTGTTGTTTTAGATACAACCTTTGTTGTGCTCCCCCGGCGCTCTGTTTGTTGGAGCCCACAGAAATTCCTGGTGTGGGAATCCATGTGACCTTCTCCTCTTATGCTGGATACACATTGGAAGTTTCTTTTTCATTCAACCCAGTGGGCTAAACGTACAAAAACGTACATTATATATTTGTGTAGATGAGGGTGCCATGAAAGAACAACTGCACCACACCCTGAAATAACTATAGAAATGTATTGCCAAGGATTTTTGGGCTTTTAAGGTGCAAAACTAATTAAAGAACACTTACAGATCGCCATACTAACACATCAGATAATAGCTCCCCCCCCCCCCGACTAGAACACAGTGATCAGAGCTTGCAGCCATTGGCTGCAATCACTGATTGGATGCTGGTTTTCCAGCATGCTCGATCAACAGAAGCCGGCCATGAGGCCGGTCATTAGAGATGGGCTCAGGCCTGTTCAAGTTCCCACATGCCAGATCCCGCCAGGAAGCCGACACTGCATTCCACCAATCACAGGCACTGAGACATTTCCCGTTCTGTGCAGCTGCGGACCAGGAAATGTCTCACTGCCTGTGATTAGCGGAGTGCAGTGTTGGCTTCCTGGCGGGATCAGGCATGTGGGAACTCAAACACGCCTGAGCCCATCTCTACAGGTTATGATGGACAAGGAGCTGTACACAGGGGCCAAACGTTGGCTGGAAATGGCTGAACTGATCATTTCCTGACGGCTTTCAATCCATGTGTATCTAGTACTACTACCACTGTCACACAGGGGAGGGAGAAGGTCATTGTGACGGTATTCACTGTCACTGGAAGTGAAAGACAGATAATTAATGGTTTGAATTGCTTCAGATGGGACAGTCATATTTGTCAGCAATATCTTGTTATAGAAATATGAAGATTAAATCCCACTTTACACTGGGAGACTTAGACTGTTGTAGACCCTTGCTAGACAGTGAGATGGGGTGGGGTTTGTTATTGGTAAGGGCCTGTATTCCATTGTTCTATTGTTCTGTCTGCCTTGAATAAACTTATTATGGGATGTATATGTGTATGTGGATTGGCTGCTAAGGGGGAGGGGGGATTGTCCCACAGTGTATATCTCTTTGTGCATGTGTTTGAATGAACAGTTTGACTTCACCCTCAATCTAGAGTGCTGTCTCGTATTGGGGGAAGCTGCTACAAGGGATTGCTATGCTCATCATACTCCCTTGGATAATCACTAAGCTCTTGTAAGAGCTTGTTCCTGCTTCATTCTCTGGAAAAAGAGAGGTTCACCCATGGGAACCTGGAGCCTTGTCGTAGGTCCAGGGTGGGTAGGGGACAGCGAGACCCCAACCAAACTGTGGCGGTTCAAGGGGTCTGATGTGGTTATGGTGTCTGGTGAAGTGCTTGGAACCCTCGGGAAGCACTAGGAGCATCCGTCAACGGAGGTACCCAGTCGGAGTGTCGGTTGATCCATTACAGTCATTACTCCAGTGTAATCTCAGGCTAACGTGGAGCTTTCACATGGAATAGATCGAGGCTTAAAAAAAATAAATAAATGGAGAGATAGAAGCACTGCACAGCCAATTATCAGTCAGTGGTGATGGGGAGGAGTGCCTGAAGGGGTGGCCTGTCAACGGAACCAATCACTTTGCCATGAATGAGCAACATGATAGATCTCCTAAAATGCAACTGCCTATCAAGAGAATCGATCATTTGCATTAAACAGAGTTTGCCTTTTGCTCTGAATGGGAAAAGTGGCAGACTCTGTTTAATGAAAAAAATAAATAAATAAATAATCCTACAGGGAAAATTGAAAGGGAGGCTCCCGTATAAGAGTTGTAGCAGTTGGGTAGACCTGGGAACCCAAGGCACAGAGTCCTCGCCATCAAAACCCTTGCCATTAAAAAAAAAAAGCCTGTGAGTAACTGAATCTGGCCAAATTTCTGCATTTAGAAGTTAAAGTTTATGTAAATCCTTACCTTGTAAAACAACCCATTCAGTTTAAAATAGAAATCAAAGGCAATACACATTTGTGTATATATATTGTAAGGGGTTGGCTCGGTAGCGGGTGTGGGTGACCCCCTGGGTGGGTTCGCTACACAGAGAGACAGCCGAGGAGTGGTTGAAAATAACGGTCTATGGTTTATTCTTCCAATTTGCTGGAACAAGTGCAAGCATCCAAACAGCATAAATCAAACAAAACATAAAATAAAACCTGGCCACTTGGGGCGTCTACCTTCACAACACAGGAACCTACCTATGGAGTCTGTCACAACCTACTGCTGGGCAGACACTGCTGGTCATACAGCAGTAAACCAATAGACTATTTGTTTTTCTTTTCACACAGAAAAAGTCCACACCACCTCACCTTCAGAAGTCTTTCTCAGCTCACTGCTCTCCTTAACGCACAAAGCCTCAGGATGCAGCAATCAGTAGTCAACCTCTGGATAACTTATAGAGGCCTTAATTGCCTCATTCTGAATAGCTGAAGCTTTCCAACGTCCTAAACCTTTCCGGCTACCTTCGCAGCCGACACCCGATAGTAATTGGTAAATTGTCTAAACAAGGCAGAAATGTATCTCCCGTCTGTGACAACACCCACAGATTTACCTGACTTCCTGTCACAATATATATGTATACACAAAACATTAAAAAAACCTTTTTTCAGCTTTTTTCATAAGTGATCACATAATCTTTGTTCTCAGCTGTATAAGGAGCTCAAAGAGCAGCTGGGGGGTGGGGTGTAACAGCAGCACACTGATCTTCCCAGTGGCTGTACAGGGGGTTGTGTCAGCACAAGTCTGATCGTTGAAAGCTGAGTTTTCAGGAAAGCTAGGAAAGTGGAGGTACTGGCAGGAACACCAGGGGTTTAACACAAACGAAGTAATACAAAGAGAACAGGAGACTTTTTCATACAAGTACATGGTACAGCAGCCACATATCAGGAAATGTATACAATATGAAATGTTGGGTTTACATATTCTTTAAACATCAGTTTTATGGAAAACTGGCCTCTACCCTAAGCTGGATGGTAATGACCAATCTGACTTAATTACTAGATTGAAAAGCGTAAATTACATAAACAAAAGCTCACAGGTATAGTAAATGATTTAGTTAATAGGCTAATTATCAACATGTAATTTGAAAGAAGAGATGTAAAGGGCCACAAGACAGTGCCGACTTGTGGCTGCTGTTGTGTTATTAAACTCTGCCTAGACATAATGACACATTTACGATCCAATAACTTATGTGAAGTGATTTACAATCAGAAAGGAACCAAAAGTCAGATGCATGCACAGAGAGACTATCCCAGCCCTCTAATTTGTAAACTGTATAAACAAAATGAGTCTTTGTTAATGTGCATAATGCCAGCAATGTGCTGAAATTTAGGCCTCATGCACTCCGGCGTATGAAAATATGCTGCATTTTTCTGCCAGAAGAAATGCCTCTAGTGGTGCATTGTATTACGCGAACCGTGCTTAGATGCGTATGCCATTCTACTGGCTAGAATATTAATTTATTATAACTACTAGAATACATTTATGAGCGTATGCCCACGTTTAGGCGTGTTTAGATGCGTTTACGCTCATAAGGAAGTAAATTACGCTGGAAAACGCCACTCAAAGCAGGTTTGAGGCATTTTCTCAATGCCCCTGAACCCTGCGTTAAAATATGCCTGTAAACAGAACATTAGATAACTTAAAGCTGCTTTCAGTGGCATTAAAAAAAATGCCAGCCATCTCTTACAGCAGCATTTTTTTGCCGGAGTGCATGAGCCTTTAGTTCTGGTTCACACTATAGCGATGACAGACATCGCATGTGATTCGGAGTGCACTGCTCTGAAAGTCACATGCAATGTCAGTGTGATGCGAATTCAGCCATACAGATTGTATGGCTGAATTTGCATCGGAATCTGACAGAACACGCACAGGACCCTTTTTTGGGTCCGCAGCAGAATCGCATTGCATGGGTGTTCACACCTAAGCGATCCGATTCACTTCCGAACTGACAGTTCACACTGCAGTATGTGAACTGATCTGGGGATGATTGAGAAGTGGGCAATTCTCATACCCCTCCTTGAGAAGATTAAAAAATGTCTTAGAACTTGTGGCCCGTAGAAAGTTCTTTCGAGACAGAATCGTACATTTGGAGTTGCTTTCCTGGAGAGGCCCAGACAACATCGGCGATAGAGCATTAGCCTTACCGTTCCTTGATTCAGGGCGGTACGAAATAACAAAATTTAACCTGGAGAAGAATAGGGTCCAACGTGCTTGTCTAAATGACAATCTTTTGGCAGAACGAATAAATTCAAAATTTTTATGATCCATGAGAATGGTTACAGAGTGCTTAGCTCCTTCCAGCAGTTGCCTCCACTCAGAAAATGCTTCCTTCATTGCCAGCAGATCCTTGTTTCCGATGTCATAATTCTTCTCGGCAGGAGACATCAGTCAAGAGAAATAAGCATGGAGTTGCATTTTTTCGCCAATTCAGAATGGATGCTTAAGAATCTGAAAGGTAGCTCTGGATCTAGATGTACCAGTAGTGGTGCAGAAGTGAAGAGAGTCTTTAATTTAGTAAAGGCGGCCTTTGCCTCTGGTGACCACAAAAAGGGCATCTCCTTCTTTGTCAGCTGCGTAATTGAAGCAATTACCTTGGAGAAGTTCCTTATAAATCTTCTGTAAAAGTTGGCAAATACAAACAAATAGTTGTATTTCCTTAACATTCTTAGGGACAGACCAATCCACCACTGCTTTGATCTGATCGGGATCCATGCTCACTCCTTCAGAAGAAATTATATATCCCAAGAACTGGATCTTAAGTTTGTTCAAACTCGCATTTCTCTAGTTTATTGTAAAGTTGATTTCACCTTAGTTTTACGAAGACAGTACAGATGTCCTCGCGGTGTTCTTCCAAATTATCAGAAAAAATGAGAATATCATCCAAATATGCTATTACAAACTGATTCAACACATGTTGAAAAACATCATTAATGAAATGTTGGAAGGTTGCGGGAGCATTGCAAAGTCCAAAAGTCATAACCAATCAAAATGTCCATATGTGGTTCTGAAAGCAGTTTTCCATTCATCTCTGGGACGAATGCGGACCAGGTTGTATGCCCCTCGTAAATCTAATTTGGTAAAGAGCTTGGCGGAGTGTAGTCTCTCGAGCATTTCTGGAATAAGTGGAAGTGGATAGCTATTTTTAATTGTGATCCTGTTTAACTCCCTGTAGTCAATACATGGACGCAGGGTGGAGTCCTTTTTCTCTACGAAGAATAAGGCTGCTCCAGTTGAGTGTCTAATAAAACCCTTCTCTAGATTCAAGCCACTCCCTGAGCACCTCAGCTCAGGTTCTGATAAGGAATAAAGACGACCAAAGGGTATCTCTGCCCCTGGAAGCAATTCAATGGGACAATTTTAAGAGCGATGCGGAGGCAGCTGATCAGCGTTTTTTTTTTTTATCACAAACATCCTGAAACTCAAGATATTGTGGAAGCAGCTTTTCGTATGAATGGGTAGTTACCATAGCTGCTTGTGAATCCTGGGTTGGTGGTGGGCTTAATTGGAAAGATTTTTTGCAATGTTCTTTGCAATAATCAGATGTAAGATTTAAAGAGCGTGTCTCCCAGTTGATGGAAGGATTGTGGATAGAGAACCAAGGAATGCCCAGAATGATAGGGAACTTAGGCGATGTGATCAGCTGAAAGCTGATAGTCTCCTGATGGTCAGTCTCGATTGAGAGTTCAAGTGGGACGGTCTCTTGGGTAACAGGTCCTGAAGACAAAGGTATGCCGTCCACAGTTTCCATATCAATTGGGGCAAATTTATTTATTCTTAGAATGTTATTATTTTGGGCAAATTCAATGTCCATGAAGTTCCACCCGGCCCCTGAGTCTAGCATAGCAGAGCAAGGTATTTCACTGCTTTCAACAATAAGCTTTACATGGATGACAAAATGAGAAGTTAACTAATTAACTTTAGTAGCTTCTTGAATCAAAGGAGAGACAGACTGAGAAACTGAGTTTATTTGTTCAGATACCTTAGCATCAGTTGCAGCAATTGTTTTTTTAAATTCATTTGGACAATTGATTGCGTAATGCCCAGATTCTCCACAATAAAGACATAAGTTCTCTGATCATTGTCTTTCTTTCTCCTGAGTGGTAATAGATCTTTTAATAGCATCCATCTACATAGGTTCAGGAGTGTCAGAACCTGGATGAACTCTTGGACCCTTAGGAGTATACTGAGTAGTAGAAAAATGCATGCCACCATTACTGCGTAGAATTCCCAGTCTCTCTTTTCTCCTTTCAGTAAGTCTTTGATCAATTCAAATACATAATTTAATACATACCTCAAGGTCATAAGGACTTTCTATTCGGGCAAGCTCATCTTTTACTTGTTCAGAGAGTCCCTGACAAAACAGATTTTTTTTTGCACTGCTGGATTCCAATTGGTATCTGAAATCCAATGCCAGAATTCAGTTGTGTACTCTGCAACAGAGCGCCTCCCCTGCCGTAAATTGTGCAATTTTGCCTCAGCAGTAGCGCAGCGGTTAGGGTCATCAAAAACCTGATTTGTAGCAGCCAAAAAATTATTGAAATTACCCATTACTCTGGATAACAAATTTGATGGTGGCCGTTTGTGGACTGCAGTCTTCAAGTCATTCCACAGATGTTTAATGCGGTTTGAGTCTGAGCTCTGACTAGGCCATGCAAGGACACTAACCTTTTTCTCCTTCAATCACTGTGTGGTAATTTTGCTGTGTGATTTAGGTCATTGTCACGTTGGAAGATAAACCACCTTCCCATTGACAACTTTCTGGCAGAGGGCAGAAGATTTCCCTCAAGAATTTGAGGGTATTTTGCCCCATCCATTTTCCCTTCTATCCTGACAAGTACACCAGTCCATGCTGCAGAGAAACACCTCCATAACAGGATATTACCACCTCCATGCTTTTCTGCAGGAATCTTCAAGGTGTGTTTTGGCAAAGCTCAGTTATGACTGCATGTGGCCTTTCTTAAGGAGTGGCTATTTTCTTGCAACCCTCCTATACAAGACAAATTTGTGGAGAATTTGTCATATTGTTGTCACATGCACACAATAACAACTTGGTCATAAATTCCTGCAACTGCTTCAGAGTTGCTGTAGGCCTCTTGTTAGCCCCTATGACCAGTTTCCTCCTGATTCTTTCATCCAGTTTGGAGCGGCGTCCTAATCCAGAGAGGGTCGGTGTTGTACCAAATACCTTCACTTCTTAATAATAGATTTCACTGTGCTTCTAGGCATTTATAAAGCCTTTGAATTTTTTTGTATCCATCTCCTGACTGTCCACAACTTTATCCCAGAGATCTTTTGACGTGCCTTGCCACCCATAGTTGACTGTTTGCTCCGTGTGCACTACCAGCGACTGAAATGTTCCAGGAAAGCTCTTTTTTATGCTGCGCTAATCAAAATGACCACTGCTGATCACAGTTGAAAGTCAAATGGCTTTGTGTGCCACTGAGAAGGTGATTAGCTACACCTGATTAAGTTTACAAGTCATTTTTAGGAGGGGGGGGGGCGTGATCCCTTTTCCAACTCCTCAGTTTTTGAATTTTCTTTATTTTTTTTTTTTCTGATGGTGGTATTATATCTTTCACTTAGATGTTATAAGTTGCTCTGAGTAAATACAGCTGGATAAAACAAAACTTGTCTCGGTCTTCATTTCGGGCTGCAAAGCAACAAAATGTATTTTTTTAAAAAGGGGGGGGGGGTTGGGGATTCTTTTCTATACCCATTGTATGTATTTATGCCTTTTTGGAGCTCCTTCATAATAGAGGCAAGGACTCTGAGCATGGATGGCTTTTCAGAGACGTTTTACAGGTGAAGAAAGGCAAAAAGTTGTCTCCTCGCTGCCTGTTTTAACCTCCTAAATGCTTCATCAGTGTGCTGCAACCGCGTGCAATTCACCTGGGGGTATATTTCCAACCACAGCAAAAGCATGTGTACGTCCCTGGTGGTCACACAGAACATTAATTTGATTCAGATTTGTCTTCTGTTCATTTACTTTGCAGTTTGGTAATTGATAAAAATAAACGATTAACACTTCCATTTCTGAAAGCATTCCTAATTTATAGCATTTTTTCACACCTGTCTAAAACTTTTTCACAGTATATGCATATATATATATATATATATATATAAATATATATATATATATATATATATCCCCCCCCCCCCCCATCAATAAAATGTGCTCTTTTTTCCCCATCAATAAAATGTGCTCTTTTTTTCCAGTGCAGCATGCCACAGCACATACATAATTCCTAAATGTGCACCATTGTGTACTGAAGTGCACACTTTGTGGTGCACTATCAAGACGCTCTTTTAAAATGAATGGCACTGCACCTTTTTGCACTGCAGATAGTGCATTACCAAAACATGTAGGTGTTAAATTAATCTCAAGATTTTAGGCTAAGTAGCTTAGGCTTGCTTGCCTTTAAATTTCACCACTGCACAAAAAGGCATATTTTAACATTTACAAATATTTGTAACTTTGGAAATTAGGTTGTATTTCTATACGTTAAATAGTTTTCCAGAAAATATAGATTTCATGAAATTTGTGCAACTATCATGGGATGTACAAAACCAGTAGCACCATCTTTTAATCTCTACAAACCCTGAACCTTTAGAAAATACATAGTTTTGGGGGTCTTTTACTAACTTTCCAAGCTGTAAGTGAAAAATAGCAAAAAATGGTCTGGCTACCCTTAGTGAAAAATGGGGGACTGGGCCCAGGAGCAAAGGGGTTAAAGAGCCTTCAGATAATGCAGGTCTCTATTAAAAAAAACTAGGGCAATTACCTCTCCTGTGACCAATGAGAATGGAATTTTTCAGAACCAGAGTGTCAGTAAACTATTCAGCATTCCAAATAACTCTGACTCCACCTAGACTGACTCCCAAGAAAACAGACATGACACATTATGATTTATTAGGTGGGGCAGTAAATGAATTTAATTAACCCTGTTTCACTTAATAAAATCAAAACAACTCTCGTTTCACAACTACACTGGCAAAAAATAGCATGTGAAATTAACGCTGAACTTAAGGGATGAAAATTTTCTATCGTCACAGTTAGTCCCCCTCCCTAATGCCTGGGTTACCTGCTTGTTTTGCATATGGCACCAAATGCATCTGCGATGCAGCGTGCCACATCATACGGTGATGTAATACTGTGTGTTACTGCAAATATGCAGCAGGAATCATTTTTGGTCCGATGTGGCGTGTAAAATGAATGGGTTTCCTTAGCATAGCATGCATTAACAGAAGTGCACTAAAAGGACCACAATGGACCACCCTGGTGTGAATGGGCCTTGAAAAAGTTAATGTTTAAAAAAACTGACTTGAGTAGTGTTTTGTTGGCTTCAAAGCAGCTGCCTGGCACATTTTTGCTGCAGATAAGCATTTGTCTGGCATCTAAGTTTTGCTGTCACCAAAAAAGGATGATGTAGTTCCTTAAAGGGAAATGTATAGATATATATAATCATTTCCATCCTATATTTTTTTTATATAAACATGAAGTACGAACCTGATCTAAAACTGTGGTATTGTTTTAAAAGCATATTCTACTTTTCTGGCCATGTTTGAGGTTATACTCATATTTAGGCTATAACATGAAACATGGTAACATTCCCTAGTGAGTGTACAGCTTGTATAACAGTGTAAATTTGCTGTCCCCTCAAAATAACTCAACACACAGCCATAAATGTCTAAACTGCTGGCAACAAAAGTGAGTACACCCCTAAGTGAAAATGTCCAAATTGGGCCCAATTAGCCATTTTCTCTCCCTGTGTCATGCGACTCCTTAGTGTTACAAGGTCTTAGGTGTGAATGGAGAGCAGGTGTGTTAAATTTGGTGTTATCATTCTCACTCTCTCATACTGGTCACTGGAAGTTCAACATGGCACTTCATGGCAAAGAACTCTCTGAGGATCTGAAAAAAAGAATTGTTGCTCTACATAAAGATGGCCTAGGCTATAAGAAGATTGCCAAGACCCTGAAACTGAGCTGCAGCATGGTGGCTAAGACTATACAGTAGTTTAACAGGACAGGTTCCACTCAGAACAGGCCTCGCCATGGACCAAAGAAGTTGAGTGCACGTGCTCAACGTCATATCCAGAGGTTGTCTTTGGGAAAAAGACGCATGAGTGCTGCCAGCATTGCTGCAGAGGTTGAAGGGGTGTGTGTGTGTGTGTGTGTGGGGGGGGGGTCAGCCTGTCAGTGCTCAGACCATATGCCGCTCACTGAATCAAATTGGTCTGCATGGCTGTTGTCCCAAAACAGTTTGCTGAAGACAAGCAGACTAAGGACATGGATTACTGGAACCATGTCCTCTGATCTGAGGGGACCAAGATAAACTTATTTGGTTTAGATGGTGTCAAGTGTGTGTGGCAGCAACCCGGTGAGGAGTACAAAGACAAGGGTGTCTTGTCTACAGTCAAACGTGGGAGTGGCATGGTCTGGGGCTGCATGAGTGCTGCCGACACTGGGGAGCTACAGTTCATTGAAAGAACCATAAATGCCAACATGTACTGTGACATACTGAAGCAGAGCATGATCCCCTCCAACATGACATGTTAACGACCCCAAACACACCACCAAGACGACCACTGCCTTACTAAAGAAGCTGAGGGTAAAGGTGATGGACTGGCCAAGCATGTCTCCAGACCTAAACTCTATTTGAGCATATGTGGGGCATCCTCAAATGGAAGGTGGAGGAACGCAAAGTCTCTAACATCCACAAGCTCCGTGATGTCATCATGGAGGAGGGGAAGAGGACTCCAGTGGCAACCTGTGAAGCTCTGGTGAACTCCATGGCCAAGAGGGTTAAGGCAGTGCTGGAAAATAATGGTGGCCACACAAAATATTGACACTTTGGGCCCAATTTGGACATTTTGACTTAGGGGTGTACTCATTTTTGTTGCCAGCGGTTTAGACATTAATGGCTGTGTGTTGAGTTATTTTGAGGGGGCAGCAAATTTACACTGTTATACAAGCTGTGCACTTTCTACTTTACATTGTAGCAAAGTGTAATTTCTTCAGTGTTGTCACATGAAAAGATATAAAATATTTACAAATATGTGAGGGGCGTACTCACTTTTGGGAGATACTGTATATATATATATATATACATACACACATACATAAACACACACCACACACAAATATTTTGCCTTGCATCTCTATTTTGATTGTTTTACAAGGTAAAAATTCTCATATATTTTTTATTATCCTGTCCAAAACGTATATGTTTTCTATCAGTAATGATGGATTGCAAATCCTAAATGTATTGGCGCATGTATGCAGTTATGATGCAATATTTCATTTGTCACTTGAATGATCTAGTGTCTTTATGGCTTCAGTTCTTGGCACCAGACTAACTTTTCTTCAACAGCTCTATAAACATACAGGGTATATGAAACAGCTAGATATTAAACCAATGGTAAGTTTTTAACTGAAGAAATTTTAGCAGGTCATCTGTATAAGAGAAATAAACAAAAGAATATTAATAAATACAAAATTCATATGCTACTTCATATATGGCCAGATCATAAGAGTATTTCTTCTCAACCAAGATTATTCCTAAATATTTTAAAATCATAGAAAAATACAGGCAGATAATTGTGTATTAAGGACAGAGTGAGACCACACAACAGTGGTCTATGTTGTACAATATCTCAGTGCATAGAACTTATAAAAGTAATTTACATACAGTTCAAAGTACAAGATCATTAATAGTCACACAATTCTTGGAAACGTGTTACTTGATATCAGAAGAACCGCCGACGGACACCCAAGCAGTATGGTGCCGGTCAGCGGGGTCGACTGAAAATATAAGTTAACATTCACCATGTAATATATGACCTTTGCTCGACATGTTTCGCTTTCTTAGACAAAAAGCTTCATCTGGAGCATATCATTTCTTTTGTCTGTGTGAAAAATAACAGTGTTTAGATAAATTACATATATATGTTACCTCATTTTCAGTGTGTTATAATTACAATTGCATATCATTTATCTCTCCTTTTAATTACATACAATCGTCTTACACATCTCAGATAAGTCCTTCTATTTTTGCAATATCAACACAATATAACATTGGGTCTTAAGTTGCATTCAGACACTAGAGGGGTTTAGGGGAAAAAGCAATGGAGGCTGCCAATAGTGAGTATATGTGGGGATCCATGCTGTAGTTATAGTATAAGCATATATATCCTGTTTATATACCTAGTATATGGACAAGAAAATGTATACATACCTGTACATATAGTAATCAGGCACATATCTCAATTTCCATAGAGAATTCTTTAACGAGGAGGACTGTGCGTAATACACAAGACAACGTAATACACAAGATAAAGAAATCTCAGAAAAAATAAAACATTATACAATGCAAGAATTCCGTGTTCTACGGGATTTAATCTTACTATTGGAGGAAGGCAGTCTTCCGGATTCCCAGTCCCCCGATCAACCTATACAAACAAAGACAGTAAATCCAAGACAGGTCCCCTTCAAACCAAAATCTAATAATTTCCCTGACTTGACTACAAATCCTAACCTTTTGGCTTTTCTGACTACAGTGGTAGGTGAGATTAAAAATTGTGAGTTAAAATCAACACAAAATAATCTTTCTAAACAACAACTACAGATGCTTAACAAACTAAGAAACCATACGGACTTGGTTATCAAACCCTCAGATAAGGGTGGTAACCTAGTATTGATGACTCGAGAGGGATACGAGAGAATGTGCCTTAATATCCTCTCAAATCGTACATGGTACAAAAAGATATCCCCATCGGTTACTACAGAATTTAAAGCAGAGTATTTGGATATAATCGGACGTGCATATCAATTGGCTCTTATAGATAAAGACTGCTACAATTTTCTTAACAACAAATTTCCGAGACAGGCGACATTCTATTCACTCCCAAAAACCCACAAAAACGTAACTTCTCCACCCGGTAGGCCTATTGTATCGGGCATTAGAAGTCTAACTGAAAATGCTAGCCGCCTGATCGATTATTATTTACTACCACACGTAGTGCGGTTACCGTCATACGTCAAGGACACACTCGAGTTTTTAAAAATGATTGAAGATATGGTGGTTCCTCCCGACGCCCTGCTCGTGACTTTGGATGTGGAGGCATTATACTCCAGTATCCCTCACGAGCAGGGCGTCGGGATGATACGCACGTTCTTATATGAGCAAGACCATCACACTTGGCCATTTTGTGATTTTATTTTGGAACTTTTATTGTTTATTTTGAAACACAACTGGTTTACTTTCAACGGGTCCCACTACCTCCAGGTACAGGGCGTGGCCATGGGCACTTGTTGTGCCCTGGCCTACGCCAACCTGTACCTGGGGGGGTGGGAGCGACAAATCACATCAGATGAAAATTTATCCCATTTCTTTTCATCCGTGGCAATTTGGTTTAGTTATATAGACGACATTTTTGCTGTCTGGACAGGTTCAAAATCAATGTTAGATGAGTTTATTGCCCAACTAAATATAAACGACTTCAATTTGAAGTTAACATCTACCATCAGTGACTCGAGTGTTAATTTCCTTGACCTAACGGTACTCAAACATGTGGATGGACACCTGACGACTAACCTATACAGAAAGGAGACGTCAGGGAATGTAATATTACATGCGTCTAGCGCCCACCCAGGGGCGCTTATACGTAGTATTCCATACGCCCAATACATACGCCTACGGTGTAATTGTACATCTGATAGCGATTTCAAAATACAGGCTAACCTTTTACGAGAACGCCTAATGGCTCGTGGATACAGTAAGCGTTTGTTGAGAACAGCTTTCAACAAAGCGTTTTCTCAAAATAGAAACAGCCTTATCTTTAGAGCCAAACCTCCAAACACGCAACCGACAGTTAAACTAATAACCAAATACTCCGCTCATGAAAAAGTATTGAGAGATATTCTTGAACGAAACTGGCATCTTCTTCGTGATGATCCGGTTATAAACAAATACGTGGGCAAACATCCCCAAATTGTTTTCAGGAGAACAAGATCTTTAAGAGATCAATTAACAACAAGCCACTATCAACCCATCAGAAATAAAGTAACCACAGGTAGAGGTACTTATAAATGTCGCAAATGCGCCCTATGTCCTTGGATAGAGGAGAATACTGAATACATTCTACCTAATGGGGAAATATTTGCTCCAAAATTTCGAGCTGACTGTAGCACCCGTGGAGTGGTATACATGATGCATTGTGCCTGCGGCATGTTCTATATAGGTAAAACTATAAGAGAGCTCCGCCAAAGGATAAATGACCATGTGTACGTATCAGCAGGGGGAAGGATGATCACGCCCGTGAGCAGACACCTTGACCTATACCACAGGTTCAATCCCAGAAAGGCAAGATTTTATGTGCTTGAGGTTATTCCTCAAGATCCTGGGGGTGGCAACTGGGACAAAAAAATTCTCCAGAGAGAGACTCTCTGGATAGAGCGTCTCAATGCCACTTATAGACCTGGTTTGAACGAAACACAGTCGTACAAACCCTTTCTGTGAAGGCTTCCTTGTTTACTTAGTGCCAATAGACCTAATAGACCTCGAGTAGCATACTCTGGTTATGATAATGGCCCTATGTGGGATATATGGGTCAGGGTGTCTGCTTGGTTTTGGCGGGGTCATCCTCCCCCTGTATATTTAATTATTCTGATACCTCTTCACATTAAATAGGTTCTGTGGCACATATACCCCTCTTCCTTTCTTATGTACAACAAACAGTTTTTTGTGTTATAATCCCTATCTCATCAATATTATGATCTTGAGGATTTGTAATAAGTCAAAATATGCAACTTTCCCTTGGGGTTTGAAGTATGGAAGTGTTTCTAGTAGGGGGCAGTTCAGCCCCTGTTCTTTCATTAGGGCTATTACTATTGAACGCCCTCACTAGTGGTTAATGTCTAAAAATAAACATGGTTATATAATAATTTTTGATAAACAAATATATTACCGATATATATCTCCTGGTCTACCAGGAACATCTTTGTACCTTAGTGAAACATGCTTTTATATCTGTATTTTTTAAATATATAATTTCTGTCTTGTTGTGTTGTTTTTTCATTTCAGGCAATTAGAATTCTCATGTAATTGCGGACCGATCCTGTGGGGGCAGTGTGGGTAAGCATGGAGGTCGGCCTCATCAGTGAGATATGTGCGGCCAGATAGGCCGCAGGTTAGTTCCGCCCCTTCCGGGCGGAACTTCCTGTGGCACTTGAGCGGACTACGGAGGCACTTCCTGCCTCTGTATGATCTGCATACACCTGTGACTGAGCCGAGAGCTTCGCTGGGGTGTCCCCGCGCTTGCTCTCGAGCGATGTCCGGTGGGAGTGGCCGGGGCGGTGACGTCCCTTTGACGAACCGCCCGGGATCCATGCTACTTAAGGGCGCCATTTACAAGCCCTGGTATGGTGGAGGTTCCCCATCCGGTGAGGACTGTGCGGAAGCTGGGAACAGCGTGGCAAGGGGTAAGCTTTATATGGCCAGTACCAATACTGTAACATTACACTTTTGTGATACCCGGGAATTTACCTTAATCTTACTGTGCTTAACAGCCGACACACAAGCAGAGGAGATACGCTCCCTACATTTAAGCTCTGGTCCTTCCCAAGTTTGGTGAGCCGTGCTAAGGTGTCTGTTTATGTTTGGAACTTTCGTACTGCATAGGGATCTATTATATTGGGTGGCACTCTATATATTTACCACTATGTTTACTACCTATGTTTATTCTAAGTACGCTTTGCATGTACTCATCTTGGACCCTATGTGGCAACTGCCTATCTATATATAATCCTGGTCACCCCCCTACTATTATGGAGGAGGGTGGGCTGGATACCAAATTGACTACACACACATACTCACATATGTATATGAAAGCAAACCAATATACATGATATGTATTTTACTATAGGGGTAGCCCATACACGAATGGGTAAACTCTGTATGTTGGTGTATAATCGTTTAGAAACGCATGGCACCTGTCCATCCTTACGGTCCAGAATGACTATATGTCTTTTCTTTTGCCCCTTTCAAGGCAGATAATCTATGGGCTCTATAGGTACTTACATACCCTTATAACAAGCATGAGGCACACTGATTTTACCACTTTGGAACACTTGAGTTTATGGTCTAGCACTTTTATGGGCTCTCCCTTAAAGTGATATCATAGAATAAAAACGCCTACTATTCTGAGAAACATTGTTCTTCTGCTCTTATCCACTCAGATATGAGACATGGAGTGACTACCCTCACTACTATGTCACTATACATTGCCTTTTTTGAGCTTCCCAAAACGCACAGTCCTCCTCGTTAAAGAATTCTCTATGGAAATTGAGATATGTGCCTGATTACTATATGTACAGGTATGTATACATTTTCTTGTCCATATACTAGGTATATAACAGGATATATATGCTTATACTATAACTACAGCATGGATCCCCACATATACTCACTATTGGCAGCCTCCATTGCTTTTTCCCCTAAACCCCTCTAGTGTCTGAATGCAACTTAAGACCCAATGTTATATTGTGTTGATATTGCAAAAATAGAAGGACTTATCTGAGATGTGTAAGACGATTGTATGTAATTAAAAGGAGAGATAAATGATATGCAATTGTAATTATAACACACTGAAAATGAGGTAACATATATATGTAATTTATCTAAACACTGTTATTTTTCACACAGACAAAAGAAATGATATGCTCCAGATGAAGCTTTTTGTCTAAGAAAGCGAAACATGTCGAGCAAAGGTCATATATTACATGGTGAATGTTAACTTATATTTTCAGTCGACCCCGCTGACCGGCACCATACTGCTTGGGTGTCCGTCGGCGGTTCTTCTGATATCAAGTAACACGTTTCCAAGAATTGTGTGACTATTAATGATCTTGTACTTTGAACTGTATGTAAATTACTTTTATAAGTTCTATGCACTGAGATATTGTACAACATAGACCACTGTTGTGTGGTCTCACTCTGTCCTTAATACACAATTATCTGCCTGTATTTTTCTATGATTTTAAAATATTTAGTTTTTTGTTGAATAAAAGAAATCTTTTTTAAAAAAACTCTTGTGCCCGAAATCCCTGTTTCCCAATCCTTCCAATATGAATTAGTCAATTGAGGATAGGGGCACACCCTAAATTGGATACGTCATGGCCAAGATGGCTGCTATCTGTGGACACATGACTTGTAAAATAATCAAGATTATTCCTAGTAAAGCCATGAGGAGGTTGAAATTTGTTAAACAGGCATTCCATTCACTGACTGGTTAGAATTATGCTTGACTAAAAGTTCCTATAGTCTTTGGAAAACCGCTCAAGTGAAATCTGTAACACTAAATTGGCTCTGGAACCACTTGAATGATATAAACAAATATTTCTATACGATTATGGACAAAGAACATTAAAAGAGACCATAGAAAAGTTCAAACACTTTACAGCGGTCACCTCTGAATGATGGTTACCATAAATCATTTTGAACAGGCTAAAGTTGACCATACACCTTACAGTATATAGCTAAACAATCTCCTTTATACATGGCAAAAACGATATAGTGTAAGGAGTTGTCTGACAGGATACAAATCCGATGGACTACAGGCATACCCCACTTTTAGGTACACAATGGGACCAGAGCATGAACGTAAAACGAAAATGTACTTAAAGTGAAGCAATACCTTTTTTCATTTCTCAATGCATGTAAATACACTAGCTCCATAGGGAATCTTGGTCAGTTTGACATGGCACTGCTCCCAAACTATAAGTGACAAGGACACCAAGCTTGGGGAGCATGTTAAGAGGATCCAGGACTATGACATGGTAGATTACCTAGGCAAGCTGGCCGGCCAGTAAAAATGATATGTTGTAGACCTGGATTCCCTCTCAGTGCTCCCTAAGTTTGGTATCCCTGTCACTTATGGTTTGGGAGCAGTGCCATGTCAAGCTGACCAAGATTTCCCATAGACGCCAATGTTAAAAACTGGGAGTAGTGCCATGCCAAGCTGACCAGGCTGTGTCCGTACTCGGGAGTGTACATAACGCGAGTGTACTTAAAACGGGGTATGCCTGTATTTAAGTGGTCCTACAATATTTGGGTAAAGCAAAAGGAAACTGTAGAGACAGGGAGATTCCAGCTTGCATGGTCAACTTACAGATCAACAGGTTTCCATGTTGCGTTATTTTACAAGATTTTTTTTAGATGTCCAAATAAACATTTTCTACCAAGGCAGTGAATAATATTGGACACTAGTAAACCTCACAAAAGGCACACTACATGATTACAGAGCAGTAGTCAAATGGCACAGTTTTTATACAGAAAAATCACTCACCTCAGGTGTCTTTCCAGCCTGATCTGAATGGTTAGACACAGATTTTGTAGCATCCAATAGCGCACTGATTTCAGTCTGTGGTACAGAAGGGCCTTTTGTAGGAACAATTCCAAATGTTTCATTTGTATCCCTAAGTTTTACAGGAGGCAAGACAGTTTTTTTTTCTAAAGCCCCATTATCCAGTCCCCTACATTCTAATGGGGAGGTTAAGCTAGCCTTTGATTTCTCTGATGAAATATACTGATGGGAGTCTTCAGATGTGGTGCCAGAAGATGTACTCTCCTTACTAGAAAGAGAAATGGAAGACAAATCCCCAAGATCTGCAACATCGGGCTTAAGCAACTTCCTTTTAGCAGCTATTGGCTGGGCTTGTATTTGAGGTGAATATGTGCCATCATATTTCCTCTGTTCTTCAGATTCCAAAGTCCTACTGGAGCTTTGTAACTCTAGGCGACTTCTAGTCCTGGGAGTAGGCACGACTTTTTCTGTGTTGGATTGTTCAGTTAAGTCTTGGGACTTGACCTCATGGTCCCTTATTCCAATGTCATTAGCTAACATAGAATCATCATTTGATACAAAATCTGCCCCAGTAGCTGTTGCCTCCTTGTGTTCATGTACATCATCCTGCTTTAGATCACTAAGTTCTGCATAAAATTTATCCTGGTCAATTGAACTGTTCGTATCAGTCTCATAGTTGCCCACTTTATATGTGCTTTTACTGCTGTTCTCCTCAATTTGAACAACATTTAATTCTTGTCCACTAAAATGTGCCCGGATTTGATACAGGTAAGTCATAACAGTCAACTTGTCTGGAATTGCTAGTAAAACCATGTCAGAGGGCTCCAGCAGGCGAGAAATTCCTAAACTGGCAAAGCCATCATAAGCCTTAAATGAAAAAGAAAAAAAAGAAGTTAGTTGATGTTAACAGAAGTTGAAAACAGGAATTATTTTATTTCTGTAATATGGAATACATTACATTTTTGTGTCTGGTTAAAGTGGTTGTAAAGGCTTAGGGCTTTTTTTTTTTTTTTTACCTTAAAGAGGAAGTAAACCCTCCTCTGACACTTTTACCTATAGGTAAGCCTATATCAAGGCTTACCTATAGGTACTGTAAATATCTCCTAAATATGTACCGTTTAGGAGATATTTACCTTACATGCAGCCAGTGGCATCACTAGCGCATGCGCTCTGAAGGATCGGCCGCTGGTGCCGTTTCTTCAGAGCCCCGTGCCGTGACTGTCGGCTACGGTCAATCAAATGGCCGGATGCCGCGATCCCGGAAGACGGGCGACTGGACATGTCGCCCGTCATACAGGTGAGCGGGTGGCACGGCGGGGGCTCATTCTAAGGCAAGTATTTCATAATGAGCTAGTATGCGATGCATACTAACTCATTATGTGTTTCTCTTTCAGGTTGCAGCAAAAAAAAAAAAAGTTCCATGGGTTTACAACCTCTTTAATGCATTCTATGCAAAAGTAAAAAAACCTTCTCTCCTGCATGTGATTCTCCAGCCCAATCCTGAAACAGCGATGTGCATGGGAGCAGCAGCTCTTCTGGCTCTGTCCTGCCTGATTGCACAGATTGATAGCAGCGGGCGCCATTGGCTCCTGCTGCTGTCAATCAGATTCTGTGACAAGCGAACGATAGACAGGGATGAGCTGCCCTGTCTGTGTCAATGGATGCAGACAGGGCAGCTTTTTGGAGAAAGCCTGCACGAGTGCCCTCGTGGGAGGTGGCGCCAAAGAGGAGGAGCGCCACCGGGGGGGGGGCCAGCAGAGGAGGATTGGGGCTGCTCTGTGCAATGGTATTGCACAGAGCAGGTAAGTATAACATGTTTGTTGTTTAAAAAAAAAACTGAAGGTTTAATGTCGCTTTAATTTTAAATATTAAATTGGCAAGTTAACCAAAACTTTTTTGGTTTTGCTTTGGATAGAGTGGAGAAAGATTAGAAATTCGAAAACTTTTGTATTGCTGTGTCCCCACAGGGGGAGTTTTTTTATTACTTCCTGTCAAGATGAGGAAATGAGGAAAAATCTTGGACACATAGGATTCAAATTCTACAGAAGTTTAAATGTTTCTCCTCTCTGTTCCAACCTGAAAAATAAATTGGCTTGAATTAGGCTTTTGGATAACTATTCAACAGAGTTTTGGCACTTCATGAAAATAAAAATGTACTGTAAATACAGATAAAGAGTCCCCAGAGTGACATTATGCACTACCTTTTCCCATGTGCACAGCAAACCAATACTATGTAATTCTTCAGTGCACCATGCCTCAACCTCCATTTCTGACAAAGATGATCAAGTAGAGATTATTAAAAATACTATACCAAGCCTTAAAGCTAGCCAGAGATATTAAATTGCAGCTAAAAAAAACAAAAAACACGAAATGTGTCTTTGCACTGTCAAGCCCTTATAAACAATATAAACTACACCCTTGAGTACAGAACACATTTTGTTAAGTGGGAGATGGTTGTAACCTCTATCACATATGTGTTAAACACAAGGCCCGTGGGCCAAATCTGGCCAACCATGCCATTTTCTTTGGCTCTTGCACCTGCAGAGAGGCTCTTCTCTGATGCCCCTCGTCTCAGCAGTCGGCGGTAGAAATGAGGACAGAATGCCTCCTACAGATTCTGTGCCTCTCTGTGCAGCCACAGCAACCCCTGGTCTCCTCCTACCCTGGTCTCAGCATTTAGCAGACTCCAGCCCTCCTCTGGTCCTCTTCCAGACCCTGTACTTTCTGCTTCCCAGCAGAAGCACAAGGAAAGGGGAGTGCACTGTGATGTAAGGTATGGTGGAGGGCTCCTGACATCTGATGTAAGGTATGGTGGAGGGCTCCTGACATCTGATGTAAGGTAGGGTGGAGGGCTCCTGACATCTGATGTAAGGTAGGGTGGAGGGCTCCTGACATCTGATGTAAGGTAGGTTGAAGGGCTCCTGACATCTGATGTAAGGTAGGGTGAAGGGCTCCTGACATCTGATGTAAGATAGGGTGGAGTGCTCCTGACATCTGATGTAAGGTAGCGTGGAGGGCTCCTGACATTTGATGTAAGATAGGGTGGAGGGCTCCTGACATCTGATGTAAGGTAGGGTGGAGGGCTCCTGACATCTGATGTAAGGTAGGGTGGAGTGCTCCTGACATCTGATGTAAGGTAGGGTGAAGGGCTCCTGACATCTGATGTAAGGGGGGGGGGGGTGGAGGGCTCCTGACATCTGATGTAAGGTAGGGTGGAGGGCTCCTGACATCTATAAGGTAGGGTGGAGGGCTCCTGACATCTATAAGGTAGGGTGGAGGGCTCCTGACATCTGATGTAAGGTAGGGTGGAGGGCTCCTGACATCTGATGTAAGGTAGGGTGGAGGGCTCCTGACATCTGATGTAAGGTAGGGTGGAGGGCTCCTGACATCTGATGTAAGGTAGGGTGGAGGGCTCCTGACATCTGATGTAAGGTAGGGTGGAGGGCTCCTGACATCTGATGTAGGGTCGGGGGGGGTGGAGTGCTCTGGACATCTAGTCTTACAGATACAAATGGCCATTTTAGGGCAACCATAATGCTGATGCAGCCTGTGATGAAATTTAATTTCACACCCCTGCTCTACCAAGCTGCATTTCTGTCTGTGTTACCAATAGGGAAGTTTCTCCTCACTTCCCTTATTGTTGATATCCCATGTGAAAGACTGTCACAAGATGTCACTAGGATAAGGAAGTCAGGGGAAATCTCCACATCAGGGAAACCATTGGTAAAAAAGCAAACAAATCGGGCAGAGGTTCTAATCCCTCCTAATATTTTGAAAAATTAAAAAAAAAAAAAAAGAGTTTTGCTTGGAGTTGGGCTGAACAGATTACTACCAGAAGCATGAAATTAAAAAGTACAAGTAAAAGGGATTCCCTCAGAAATTTCTACAGTACTGCGACCTTCGCTCACATGCGAGAGCAAATCTTTTTTTCAAGGTTTTAGATACAGTAGGGAAGGACAGACTTCTGTCAGATTTTAATTGTTGTCTGTGACCTCTTTGGTAAATGTCCCCTCACATTCTGTCGCATTGGCCAGGGATAACAATCAAAGCTGACAGAGGTTCAATTCTTCCCCACTCTACTCAGAGCTTAAAGGGATTTCGTTACGAGAAAATCACGGAAGCTGTCATTGCTCAATGTTACTTTTGAGAATGCTGGGCCCCTGGCTGTCATGCTTATGCTTTGGCTTCATTGCTGTCTAAGTTGCTGATATTGAAAAAGTATAGAGAAATGAAATGTTGACAATCATTTAGGCTGGGTTCGCAGGATGCAGGTTTCCCCGCATCCAATTCGCATGTCGGGGATTGTGCATGGCTCTCTATGGAGCCGGTTCACATATCTCTGGAGCAAATTGCTCAGAGTCCTGTGCATCTTCTGGTCTGTGTCAGGTCCGAATTCAGCCAAGAATTCGGGCTGAAATCCGACATCAGACCTGAAATGGTGAACAGGGACGCACCAGATCCCCTGCTGTGAGCCGCTCCATGCGGCAGTGTGAACCCAGCTTCTAACAATGCTTGTTCTGAGTCTGTGATTCAAAAATATTTAAGTTAGACACAGCCAGGCATCTAGCATTTTCTTCAGGACGCTAGCAATTGCAACCCCCATACCTTTCTTACGACAGAGTCACTTTATAAAAAAAAAAAGAAAAAAAAAGAAAGGAATGTCTGACACTGCCATCACAGTAGAGGACATGATGGTCAGAGACTGAGGACTTGTTATGGGATTGGTTGGACACTGGAGATACAGTATTCTACAGAAGAAAGTGAGAGACTGGGGGCATGTTATACAAGGCTAGTAGAAATCACTGTCATTATCCCTTTACAAATCAATGCTCCCAATACCACTTCAGACTTTTGGGCCCAAGGGCCTCACAACAAGTACCAAAAGGCTACAGGTTGGGTACCAAGTCAGCTTAAGTTAAGCCAGGTTCTGCATGTTGAACGGTCTTATTCATGGCATAATGGAAAAGTTAGGCACATGATACACTCATACATGCATTAAACCCTCCGTATACATTTGCATGCATATCTCTTCTAATGCTTACAGGTTCTACAGCTCTGCAAATATTTTTTTTTTATCCTTTATACTTCCTCTGAAGCCATTATCTAGTGATCTGCTATAAAAATTCTCTATATAACAATTTCCTTTTACACCCCTGTGATATTTTCCAGACCACGTCCCTATGCTGATTGACAGCATGAGTCAGATCAGAGTTTATCAATCTGGATCAAAGGACGAGATTTCCAGTGGTGTAAAGCTATCACTACCAATCTGCTCTAGCTGAGAACTCAATTTATTGCTTTCATTATTTATTTATTTTCTTTATTATCACTGAAGATCGCTACTCACCTGTGAATCCTGTAATTTGTGTTCATTCCACATCGTAATGGACTGCATTTTCAACTAGCAGTATAGAGTTCATGCTATTTAAACACGTTGACTGATCATTCTCTGTTGCAATGGCTTATGTTTAAAGAGATACAAGTATAACTAAACCAATTCCACACTGATTTTTTGTCCTTGTATTATAGTCTGTTAAGTGAGGTCCACCTTTTAGCACAACTAAAAGATGCTGTTACAGTTTCAACTCAACTTTTTTTAGAGTCAGAATTTTATGCCTGAAACAATCTTGGTTTCCAACAAAGCTCAATTCCAACAAAAACATTTGACTTTTGATTAGTGTTGAGCGAACACGGACTGTATTATTCGTGTTCGTACCGAATAATTGGATTTTTTGTACCCGAACACGGACACGGACACTTTACTGTATGTTCGGGTAAAAATCCGTGTTCGGTCGTTTTATTTCCGGGTTTTGCATGCTTTGGCGCTCTTTTCATGGCGGGCTTTCAACAGCCAATCAACAATCGTTTAACTGGTGTGCCTTAAGCCATCCCAGCCATGCCTGCAAATGTCTCAGTAGCTGTGATTGGCCGTCTGAAGCATGTGACCAAGTCTTTATAAGTTCGAGGCAGCCGCAGCGGCGTCATTATGCTGCTTAGATTCAGGGACAGAGCACACATCAACGTGCTGGCTGCTGATTAGGGAAAGATAGGCAGGAAAAAACCATTTGTGTCCGGATAGAATTGAGGGACAGGTCGGAGTGTTTAGGCAGGGCGAGTTGTAGGCATTTTAGGGATAGAGTCTGCTGAATTATAGGGTCAGTGTCTTCTACAAACTACAATCGATATTGCTGTGTGGGGGGTGGGGTCTGCACTCAATCCTGATCTACGATCTCTTCTCAATCCTGTTAGGGACATAGTCTGCTGAATTTTAGGGAAACTGTGTTCTACAAACTACAATCGATATTGCTGTGTGGTGTGGGATTGGAGATAGACAGGTGTCAGTGATCCACATCCATTTTTCTGTGTGTGAGCTGCAGTGAACAAAATCTTTTTGGGCTGCAGTGAACACAATCTTTTTGGGCTGCAGTGAACACAATCTTTTTGGGCTGCAGTGAACACAATCTTTTTGGGCTGCAGTGAACACAATCTTTTTGGGGTGCAGTGAACAAAATCTTTTTGGGGTGCAGTGAACACAATCCTTTTTGGTGTGCAGTGAACACAATCTTTGTGGGGTGCAGTGAACAAAATCCTTTGTGGGGTGCAGTGAACACAATCTTTTTGGGGTGCAGTGAACAAAATCCTTTTTGGGGTGCAGTGAACAACATCCTTTTTGGGGTGCAGTGAACACAATCTTTTTGGGGTGCAGTGAACAAAATCCTTTGTGGGGTGCAGTGAACACAATCTTTTTGGGGTGCAGTGAACACAATCTTTTTGGGGTGGAGTGAACAACATCCTTTTTGGGGTGCAGTGAACAAAATCCTTTTTGGGGTGCAGTGAACAAAATCATTTTTGGGGTGCAGTGAACACAATCTTTTTGGGGTGCAGTGAACACAATCTTTGTGGGGTGCAGTGAACACAATCTTTTTGGGGTGGAGTGAACAACATCCTTTTTGGGGTGCAGTGAACAACATCCTTTTTGGGGTGCAGTGAACACAATCTTTTTGGGGTGCAGTGAACACAATCTTTGTGGGGTACAGTGAACAGAATCTTTGTGGGGTGCAGTGAACACAATCTTTGGGGGGTACAGTGAACACAATCTTTGGGGGGTACAGTGAACACAATCTTTGTGAGGTGCAGTGAACACAATCTTTGTGGGGTGCAGTGAACACAATCATTGTGGGGTGCAGTGAACTCAATCTTTGTGGGGTACAGTGAACACAATCTCATACTTCTGAAGGTTTGAGGGTGCTGCCTGTTCCATACTCCCCCTACTCCTCATCTAGCCTTTTAGGGGTACAAACAATAGTAATTGGGGCCTAGTGTGGTTGTGTACGTGTGATATACATACACTTTTTTGGGATCATATTTTCTATTCCGCTATTTAATCAAAAACCTTTGGGGATCAGTTAAATTGGGGGATAGTCTGTGTTGGTACGTGTGAGAGAGATCCACCTTTCCAAGTTGTTGGGGTTCATCTCATACTTCTGAAGGTTTGAGGGTGCTGCCTGTTCCATACTCCCCCTACTCCTCATCTAGCCTTTTAGGGGTACAAACAATAGTAATTGGGGCCTAGTGTGGTTGTGTACGTGTGATATACATACACTTTTTTGGGATCATATTTTCTATTCCGCTATTTAATCAAAAACCTTTGGGGATCAGTTAAATTGGGGGATAGTCTGTGTTGGTACGTGTGAGAGAGATCCACCTTTCCAAGTTGTTGGGGTTCATCTCATACTTCTGAAGGTTTGAGGGTGCTGCCTGTTCCATACTCCCCCTACTCCTAGCCTTTTAGGGGTACAAACAATAGTAATTGGGGCCTAGTGTGGTTGTGTACGTGTGATATACATACACTTTTTTGGGATCATATTTTCTATTCCGCTATTTAATCAAAAACCTTTGGGGATCAGTTAAATTGGGGGATAGTCTGTGTTGGTACGTGTGAGAGAGATCCACCTTTCCAAGTTGTTGGGGTTCATCTCATACTTCTGAAGGTTTGAGGGTGCTGCCTGTTCCATACTCCCCCTACTCCTAGCCTTTTAGGGGTACAAACAATAGTAATTGGGGCCTAGTGTGGTTGTGTACGTGTGATATACATACACTTTTTTGGGATCATATTTTCTATTCCGCTATTTAATCAAAAACCTCTGGGGATCAGTTAAATTGGGGGATAGTCTGTGTTGGTACGTGTGAGAGAGATCCACCTTTCCAAGTTGTTGGGGTTCATCTCATACTTCTGAAGGTTTGAGGGTGCTGCCTGTTCCATACTCCCCCTACTCCTAGCCTTTTAGGGGTACAAACAATAGTAATTGGGGCCTAGTGTGGTTGTGTACGTGTGATATACATACACTTTTTTGGGATCATATTTTCTATTCCGCTATTTAATCAAAAACCTTTGGGGATCAGTTAAATTGGGGGATAGTCTGTGTTGGTACGTGTGAGAGAGATCCACCTTTCCAAGTTGTTGGGGTTCATCTCATACTTCTGAAGGTTTGAGGGTGCTGCCTGTTCCATACTCCCCCTACTCCTAGCCTTTTAGGGGTACAAACAATAGTAATTGGGGCCTAGTGTGGTTGTGTACGTGTGATATACATACACTTTTTTGGGATCATATTTTCTATTCCGCTATTTAATCAAAAACCTTTGGGGATCAGTTAAATTGGGGGATAGTCTGTGTTGGTACGTGTGAGAGAGATCCACCTTTCCAAGTTGTTGGGGTTCATCTCATACTTCTGAAGGTTTGAGGGTGCTGCCTGTTCCATACTCCCCCTACTCCTAGCCTTTTAGGGGTACAAACAATAGTAATTGGGGCCTAGTGTGGTTGTGTACGTGTGATATACATACACTTTTTTGGGATCATATTTTCTATTCCGCTATTTAATCAAAAACCTTTGGGGATCAGTTAAATTGGGGGATAGTCTGTGTTGGTACGTGTGAGAGAGATCCACCTTTCCAAGTTGTTGGGGTTCATCTCATACTTCTGAAGGTTTGAGGGTGCTGCCTGTTCCATACTCCCCCTACTCCTAGCCTTTTAGGGGTACAAACAATAGTAATTGGGGCCTAGTGTGGTTGTGTACGTGTGATATACATACACTTTTTTGGGATCATATTTTCTATTCCGCTATTTAATCAAAAACCTCTGGGGATCAGTTAAATTGGGGGATAGTCTGTGTTGGTACGTGTGAGAGAGATCCACCTTTCCAAGTTGTTGGGGTTCATCTCATACTTCTGAAGGTTTGAGGGTGCTGCCTGTTCCATACTCCCCCTACTCCTAGCCTTTTAGGGGTACAAACAATAGTAATTGGGGCCTAGTGTGGTTGTGTACGTGTGATATACATACACTTTTTTGGGATCATATTTTCTATTCCGCTATTTAATCAAAAACCTTTGGGGATCAGTTAAATTGGGGGATAGTCTGTGTTGGTACGTGTGAGAGAGATCCACCTTTCCAAGTTGTTGGGGTTCATCTCATACTTCTGAAGGTTTGAGGGTGCTGCCTGTTCCATACTCCCCCTACTCCTAGCCTTTTAGGGGTACAAACAATAGTAATTGGGGCCTAGTGTGGTTGTGTACGTGTGATATACATACACTTTTTTGGGATCATATTTTCTATTCCGCTATTTAATCAAAAACCTCTGGGGATCAGTTAAATTGGGGGATAGTCTGTGTTGGTACGTGTGAGAGAGATCCACCTTTCCAAGTTGTTGGGGTTCATCTCATACTTCTGAAGGTTTGAGGGTGCTGCCTGTTCCATACTCCCCCTACTCCTAGCCTTTTAGGGGTACAAACAATAGTAATTGGGGCCTAGTGTGGTTGTGTACGTGTGATATACATACACTTTTTTGGGATCATATTTTCTATTCCGCTATTTAATCAAAAACCTTTGGGGATCAGTTAAATTGGGGGATAGTCTGTGTTGGTACGTGTGAGAGAGATCCACCTTTCCAAGTTGTTGGGGTTCATCTCATACTTCTGAAGGTTTGAGGGTGCTGCCTGTTCCATACTCCCCCTACTCCTCATCTAGCCTTTTAGGGGTACAAACAATAGTAATTGGGGCCTAGTGTGGTTGTGTACGTGCGAGATACATACACTTTTTTTGATCATATTTCCTATTCCGCTATTCAATAAAAACCTTTGAGGATCAATTGAATTGCGGGATAGTCTGTGTCGGTACGTGTGAGAGAGATCCACCTTTCCAAGTTGTTGGGGTTCATCTCATACTTCTGAAGGTTTGAGGGTGCTGCCTGTTCCATACTCCCCCTACTCCTCATCTAGCCTTTTAGGGGTACAAACAATAGTAATTGGGGCCTAGTGTGGTTGTGTACGTGTGATATACATACACTTTTTTTGGATCATATTTTCTATTCCGCTATTTAATCAAAAACCTTTGGGGATCAGTTAAATTGGGGGATAGTCTGTGTTGGTACGTGTGAGAGAGATCCACCTTTCCAAGTTGTTGGGGTTCATCTCATACTTCTGAAGGTTTGAGGGTGCTGCCTGTTCCATACTCCCCCTACTCCTCATCTAGCCTTTTAGGGGTACAAACAATAGTAATTGGGGCCTAGTGTGGTTGTGTACGTGCGAGATACATACACTTTTTTTGATCATATTTCCTATTCCGCTATTCAATAAAAACCTTTGAGGATCAATTGAATTGCGGGATAGTCTGTGTCGGTACGTGTGAGAGAGATCCACCTTTCCAAGTTGTTGGGGTTCATCTCATACTTCTGAAGGTTTGAGGGTGCTGCCTGTTCCATACCCCCCCTACTCCTCATCTAGCCTTTTAGGGGTACAAACAATAGTAATTGGGGCCTAGTGTGGTTGTGTACGTGCGAGATACATACACTTTTTTTGATCATATTTCCTATTCCGCTATTCAATAAAAACCTTTGAGGATCAATTGAATTGCGGGATAGTCTGTGTCGGTACGTGTGAGAGAGATCCACCTTTCCAAGTTGTTGGGGTTCATCTCATACTTCTGAAGGTTTGAGGGTGCTGCCTGTTCCATACCCCCCCTACTCCTCATCTAGCCTTTTAGGGGTACAAACAATAGTAATTGGGGCCTAGTGTGGTTGTGTACGTGCGAGATACATACACTTTTTTTGATCATATTTCCTATTCCGCTATTCAATAAAAACCTTTGAGGATCAATTGAATTGCGGGATAGTCTGTGTCGGTACGTGTGAGAGAGATCCACCTTTCCAAGTTGTTGGGGTTCATCTCATACTTCTGAAGGTTTGAGGGTGCTGCCTGTTCCATACTCCCCCTACTCCTCATCTAGCCTTTTAGGGGTACAAACAATAGTAATTGGGGCCTAGTGTGGTTGTGTACGTGTGATATACATACACTTTTTTTGGATCATATTTTCTATTCCGCTATTCAATAAAAACCTTTCTAGGGCAAGATCTTAAATTACAGAAATATGAGGAGACCGTCAAATAAGGGCCGTGGCCTGGGTCGTGGTGCTGCTGGTAGAGCTCCTGTTGCAAGGAGAGGACATGGTCGATCTGTGCCAGCTACACGCACAAGTGAAACACCTTCCTCAAGTGTGAGTAGGCGACAGAACCTGCATCAGTATTTGGTAGGGCATCAAACGCCCCTAGAAGTGATGAGGCCAGAACAAGTTGAGGCGATAGTAGATTGGTTTGCTGCTGACAGTGCCTCCAGTTCCTTCACATTGTCTCCCACCCAGTCTACTGCAGAAAGGTCAGAGTTGGCACCTGCAGCCAATGTCCAACCGTCTTTCACCTCACCCCCTTGCAAATCAGGCCAGCAGTCTGAGCCCCAAGCCATACAGCAGTCTCTTATTCTTTTTGAGGACTCTGTCAGCAGGGTTTCCCAGGGCCATCCACCTAGCCCTGCCCCAGAAGTGGAAGAGATTGAGTGCAGCGATGCCCAACCACTTATTTCTCAAGATGAGTACATGCAAGGATCATCGCAGCACGTCTCCGATGATGACGAAACGCAGGTGCCAACTGCTGCGGCGTTCAGCATTGTGGAGACCGACAAGGAGGGCAGGGGTGAAGACTGGGTGGAAGATGATGTGGAGGACGATGAGGTCCTCGACCCCACATGGAATGAACGTCATGCAGGTGACCTGAGTAGTTTGGAGGAAGAGGCGGTGGTCGCACAGAGCCACCAGCACAGCAGAAGAGGGAGCAGGGTGCAGAAGCGGAGCGGCCGTGCCCTAGACACTACGCCCGCTACTGCCCAACGCAGCAAGGGAACGAGCGCACCAAAGTCAGCTCAAAGGAGTTCTCTAGCGTGGAAGTTCTTTAGAAAATGTGCTGATGACAGGACACGAGTGGTTTGCACCCTGTGCAATCAGAGCTTGAAGCGAGGCATGAACCTTCTCAACCTGAGCACAACCTGCATGATCAGGCATCTAAGTGCAAAGCACGAGCTGCAGTGGAGTACACACCTTCAAAACCAAGAAACGTCTCTGGCTCATCCTGCTTCCTCTTCTGCTGCAGTCTCGGCCGCTCCAGCCACATCTGTAGTGATACCGGCACCTGCCACCCCGCAAACAGACGATCTGTCAGCAACACCACCACCTGGGTCACCAACAACCATCTCCACAATGTCCCGTGGAAGCGTTCAGCTTTCCATCTCCCAAACACTTGAGAGGAAGAGGAAGTACCCCCCTACCCACCCGCGATCCCTGGCCCTGAATGCCAGCATTTCAAAATTATTGGCCTTTGAAATGCTGTCATTCCGTCTGGTGGAGACGCACAGTTTTAAAAACCTTATGTCGGTGGCTGTCCCACAGTACGGCGTGCCCAGCCGCCACTACTTTTCCAGGCAAGCCATCCCTTCCCTGCACAACCAAGTGGGGGAAAATATCAGGTGTGCACTGCGCAACGCCATCTGTGCCAAGGTCCACCTAACTACGGATACGTGGACCAGTAAGCACGGTCAGGGGCGTTATATCTCCCTAACGGCACACTGGGTAAATGCAGTGGCGGATGGGCCTGAGGCGGATAGCAATTTGGCGCATGTCCTTCCACCACCGAGGATTGCAGGGCGCTTCAGTTTGCCTCCTGTTCGTAACTCCTCCTACTCCGCTTCCTCATCCTCTACCGCCTCCTCATCCGGACAGCGTAACACCTTCACCACCAACTTCAGCACGGCCAGGGGTAAACGACAGCAGGCAGTTTTACAACTTGCCTGTTTGGGGGACAAACCACACACCGCGCAGGAGTTGTGGAGGAGCATGGAACAGCAGACAAATGAGTGGTTGCTGCCAGCGAGCCTCAAGCCCGGCCTGGTGGTGTGTGATAACGGGCGAAATCTCATAGCAGCTCTGGGCCTAGCCGGTTTGACGCACATCCCTTGCCTGGCGCATGTGCTGAATTTGGTGGTGCAGAGGTTCCTTAAAAACTACCCCGATATGTCAGAGCTGCTGCAGAAAGTGCGGGCCGTTTGTGCGCACTTTCGGCGTTCTCACCCTGCTGCTGCTCGCCTGGCAGCGCTGCAGCGTAACTTCGGCCTTCCCGCTCACCGCCTCATATGTGACGTGCCCACAAGGTGGAACTCCACCTTGCACATGCTGGAAAGACTGTGCGAGCAGCAGCAGGCCATAGTGGAGTTTCAGCTGCAGCACGCACGCGTGAGTCGCTCTGCGGAACAGCACCACTTCACCACCAATAACTGGGCCTCCATGCGAGACCTGTGTGCCTTGTTGCGCTGTTTTGAGTACTCCACCAACATGGCCAGTGGCAATGACGCCGTTCTCAGCTTAACTATCCCACTTCTATGCCTCCTTGAAAAAACAATTCGGGCGATGATGGAAGAGGATGTGGCACAGGATGAGGAGGAGGAGGAGGATGAAGAGGTAACATTTCCAAGGCTTTCAGGGCAGTCATTCGCAAGGGGCTCCGAGGGTGGGTTCCTGCACACGCAAACGCCAGGGACGCAATTGTCCAGCAGGGGCACAGTTCTGGAGGATGAGGAGGATGAGGAGGAGGAGGAGCTGGAGGAGGAGATGGAACCATGTTCACAGCAGGGTGGCACCCAGGCCAGCTCATGGCCATCACTGGTGCGTGGCTGGGGGGATACAGAGGACACGGACGATACACCTCCCACAGAGGACAGCCTTTCGTCGCCTCTGGGCAGCCTGGCACACATGAGCGATTACATGCTGCAGTGTCTCCACAACGACCGCCGAGTTGCCCACATTCTAACTTGTGCTGATTACTGGGTGGCCACGCTGCTGGATCCCCGTTACAAGGACAACGTACCGTCCTTAATTCACTCACTGGAGCGCGATCGCAAGATGCGCGAGTACAAGCGCACGCTGGTAGACGCCATGCTGCTGGCATTCCCATCTGACAGCGGGGCCACAGTGGAAGCACAAGGCAGAGGAGGAGGAGGTCGCCAACGCAACCAGGGCACCGCCAGCACCTCAGAAGGCAGGGTTAGCATGGCCGAAATGTGGAAAAGCTTTGTCAGCACGCCACAACAAACAGCAGCACCAGCAGCTCAGATGGAACGTCTTAGCAGGAGGCAGCATTTTACCAACATGGTGGAGCAGTATGTGTGCACACGCCTACATGTAGTGAATGACGGGTCTGCCCCCTTCAACTTCTGGGTCTCCAAATTGGGCACATGGCCTGAGCTTGCCCTTTACGCCTTGGAGGTGCTGGCGTGCCCTGCAGCCAGTGTATTATCTGAACGGGTATTTAGCACGGCTGGGGGCGTTATAACAGACAAGCGCAGCCGCCTGTCCAGAGACAATGTGGACAAGCTCACGTTCATTAAAATGAACCAGGCATGGATCCCACGGGACTTTTCCGTACCTTATGCAGAATAGCAATGGATACCGACCTTACCCACCCATTGTTCCATTTTTGCTCTTTCTCACTCTTTTGGGGTGTACCCTCATTTAAAATTTTTGAAAAGAAGCAGTGTTGGCTACCTCGTCCTCCTCCTCAGGGCCAGATTAATGTAGGGGCTATTGGAGCTGCAGCTCCAGGCCCCTACCTTTTATATAGGCCCCGGGTTGGCCATATTCACTGTTACCGCTCTTCTGTCACTTGTAAACACAGAAGTCTGGCTTCTATGCTCGCTTCCCCAGGCAGCACCCTCAGAACCTCCCCACACAGCGTGAAGGCCGGACAAGGAGGGACAGTTGGCGATGCATGGATGTGTTTATGGGCTTCAGAGACAGCATCCCATGTTGAATTAGGCATGCATGGCTGCACCCTTCCTCCTCTGGGTGCATGGCAAGGCACGGCCCTTAAGGCCCTTCAAAATCCTCAGCACCAAGCCCATGATGCTGTTAATCCGGCCCTGGTCCTCCTCCACCGCCGCTTCCACCTACACCGCCCATAGGTGTGCCCAGGCACACCCAGCACACCCTGTGCGCACGCCTATGTCACCGCCACATCCACCACCACCTCAACCTCCCTCCTACTCCATATGGGCCTCGTCCTTCAGAGATGAAGAAGAACATTGTTTTATTTTTCTGTTTTTTTTTTGTTGTTTTAAGTTATTTCCCTATCCACATTTGTTTGCAGAGCACTTGCCATGCTCTTAATTACGTTTTGCTGCCATTTGCAGCACTCTAGCCCTTTCCTTTGGTGTTTTAGAGCCATTTTAGTGCCTTAAAGTTCGGGTCCCCATTGACTTCAATGGGGTTCGGTGTCCGGGAAAAGTTCGGTAAAAGTCCGGGACACGGACCCGGACTTTTTTTTAAAGTTCGGCCGAACCCGTCGAACACGGACATCTAGGTGTTCGCTCAACCCTACTTTTGATTGCTTTAACCTCCCTGGGGAGATTTCCTCTCATTTCCTGTCTATTTGATGGGTGTCAGAAGGGGACAGAAACAGAGATACTGTACATATTTTAGTATTGCGGGGAATCTTTTGCTTAGGGTTTTATTCCTTCCCGTCTGAATGATAGGTGTCAGACAAAGAAGAATATTGGGGGTACTTTCTCTAGAGCAGTCCTTCTCAATCGGGGTGTTACCTGAGGTCATAGGGGTGCCGTGGCATCCTGGATGAGAAAGGTTGTCAGATCTGATCGAGCTCAGGACAGTAAAGTGAAAGCAGTGGAAGGGGGCAGTGGCTTTCTGAGCATTTCTATTTCTGAAAACATTCTAGATTTACAGGCTTTTTACATGCCTGCCTCAGACTTTTGCACAGGCAGGTGTGTCTGTGTCCTTTTAGGACTCTGTCATAGACATAGCAAGGACTGCTGCTCCTCTGAAAAGCCATTCATGCTTGGTTAACTTTTCAGAGTCATTTGACAGGTGGTAAAAAAGCAATATGTTGCCTCCTCACTGCCTGATTTATATCCCTAAATGCAGCATTAGCAATGAACAGGGGCAGGTTGCATACTTAGGGGTATACTTCCAGCCACGAGCAAAGCATGTGTACATTCCTGATGTGGTTTTACTGTCCGCCTACCTCACATGTGAACGAGCCCTATTACTCTTCCTACTGAGCACATGTGTCAACTCCCACTGATGCTGGGGCATTATTTACACCCAGTGGTCACAGTCCGGCCTACATAAAGTCTCAAGGACTGTAAACTGGCCCTTTTAGAAAGTTTGGAGACCCCTGATTTAAGGGGAAAAATTGGTTGGGGTTGCGGCTTAAAATTCTGATTTATGATTCTCGCAGGTTTGTTAAGCTTACTCAAATTTTGGCATTTCAATTTTCAAGTAGTGTTAGATTGAGAATCTGTGAAAAGATAACAAACCTGCATAAATTAGGTAAATTATATAATACACGAAGTATGTGTTGAAATGTCCCACTGGATATCCCATGTTAGGTGCTCCTTGAACTCCCCAACTGTGCACCAACTGCAATCTCTGCCTTGCTATGGTTCCCTCACAGACTCTGTCCACCTTTCTTAAATAATGTTGCACAATATGCAACTGTGGGACTCTGTACACTAGAGATTCTAGTCCCAACCCACCTGCCCGATCCCACCAGTAGCCAACCCCGCCCACCGCTAATCACAGGCAGTGAGACATTTCCCGGTCCGCAGCTGCACAGACCAGGAAATGTCTCAATGCCTGTGATTAGCAGTGTGCAGTGTCGGCTTCCTGGTGGGATCAGGCAGGTGGGTTGGGATTAGGATCTCTAACATGCCTGAGCCCATCTCCCATTTCCTACCTTTGCACCCACTTCTAAACAATCCTCTCTTGTCCCTGGGCCTTGAACAACCAGAAGTGTTTACCTGGTGGTCTTCGCACAGTTTAGGCTGTCCTGGCTCTACATTCAAGAGACTTTTGAATCACCACCCTCTGAATTTTCATCTACCTCTAGCGTCGCCACTGGTTGGCTTCTTTGCAACGTGTCTCCACCTTTCCAAAAAAACGACCTTTGAGTACAATTGTTTGCATTACCCTAATGCCTGTGGCAATATTTCAGCAAACTACTCCTTCAAAACTACTCGCTCTTTCTCATCCACCTCCTACATTTCTCTTTGGGAGCATGATTTGGCAACCCCCACTGACCCCGAGGAGTGGAGTAAAGCCTGCTCTATGACTGCAAAATATTCTTTCAATTTTTACGATCTTGAATGCAGTATAGAAGGTTATATTAAAATAGTACTGGGTCCATATTGCACACGCAAACCCTTCCTATACTGACAGATGCTTTAGGGGCTGTCCTCCACACTTGGTGGACTTGCTCACTCATAACCAAATTTGGTCCTGGATCTTTGGACTTCGATACACCTTATTTCACTTACTGAATCTATCCATAAGGACGCAAAGCTGGCCTTATTACACTGCCCTATCCGGTCTATTCTATAAACAAAAACAGACACCTATTTATTCCTTGCTACCAAACACACCATAGTCAAGACCTGGAAAAAAAAAACATTGTTTCATTTGCTGCAGTGAAGGACTGTTTGACCACCATGATGATCCATGAAAAGATGTCCAGCATTCTACATTACTCCCACTCCAAATTTCTAAAAGATGGAACCTTGGCTACCTTATGCAATGCCCGCGTTATACACAACCAGCTTAGGTAACTTATAACTTATACCCATGCCTGCAGGATCCCCAGCCCCCAAAACACCTTTTTTTTTCTTACTTTCTCTACTACTGTCTTTTATTACCTTTCTTCCTGATTCATTCTCACTTTTCCCATCTTGTGCTTCTTCGCACCTGGGTCATCCAGTCACTACAACATAAAAGCCGTGTTGTTCACTTTTTGAAATATTATTATGTTATGTATGAACCCACACTTTTGCTGACTACGTTCATCATGTATACATGTAACTTTCATACAGTATCTCACAGCCATACATATACAGTATCTCACAAAAGTGAGTACACCCCTCACATTTTTGTAAATATTTTATTATATCTTTTCATGTGACAACACTGAAGAAATGACACTTTGCTACAATGTAAAGTAGTGAGTGTACAGCTTGTATAACAGTGTAAATTCGCTGTCCCCTCAAAAAAACTCAATACACAGCCACAAAAGTCTAAACTGCTGGCAACAAAAGTGAGTACACCCCTAAGTGAAATGTCCAAATTGGGTCCAATTAGCCATTTTCCTTCCCCGGTGTCATGTGACTCGTTAGTGTCTCAGGTGTGAATGGGAGGCAGGTGTGTTAACCACTTTACCCCCAGCCCTATTTCGGACACTTTTTGTTCACAAGTTAAAATCAGTATTTTTTCCTAGAAAACTACTTAGAACCCCCAAACATTATATATATATATTTTTTTAGCAAAGACTCTGGAGAATAAAATGTCGGTCATTGCAAAATTTTTTGTCACGCGGTATTTGCGCAGCGGTCTTTAAAACGCCATTTTTTTGGAAAAAATTTGAAAAATCACATTTCACTGCATTTAAAAAATACTAAACAGTAAAGTTAGCCCATTTTTTTTGTATATTGTGAAAGATGATGTCACGCCGAGTAAATAGATACCAAACATGTTACGGTTTAAAATTGCGCCCCCCGTGGGATGGCGACAAACTACGGTCAATAGAGATCTCAATCTGCGACGCTTTCAATTTATTTAACGGTTACCAGTTTAGAGTTAGAGTGTAGCTCTTTTTTTTAAATTATTGCGCACGCTCTGGCGATCGCGGCGATACCTCACATGTGTGGTTTGAACAGCGATTTCATTTGCGGCTCGACTTGCGTATACGTTTTTTTTGTGCGTGAGCTAACGGTGACGGGGGCGGCTAAATTTTTATTTTTTTTTTCCTATTTATTTTTTCTTTTTTTTTAACTTTATTACAGGTTTTTAAAAAAAAAAAAAAAATCTGATCACTTTTATTGCTGTCACAAGCAATGTAAACATCCCTTGTGACACCAATATGTAGTGACAGGTACACTTTATGGAGGGATCGAGGGTCTAAAAGACCCTAGACCCCTCCACTACACTTCCCTGTATGCAAAACGCCGAAAACGGCATTTTTGCATACAGCCGTTTTTCAAATCTGCCGCCTTTTGCAGCACAGTAACCCGGATGTGACGTCATGGACGCCGCCTCCGGGTTACGTCATCGGAGCCCCGATCGATGCCGTTTCCGGCATTCATCGGGACTCCATCCAGCCGGCGGACGCGCCGGCTGGGTGCTCGGGGCTCCCGGTGGGACGGGAGCCCCGAGCAAAGCCGCGGAAGGCGGCGGGAGGGGGGGGACGTCCCCTCCCGCCCCCCCGGGTAACGATCGAGCGGCTCCCGAGCCGCATCGATCGTTACCGACGGAAAGCCAACCGTCGGCTTCAAACAACGGTACCGGGATGATGCCTCTAACTAGAGGCATTATCCCGGTATAACCACTCAAAGTCAGCCGACGTAGGTCTACATAGCTGGTCGTTAAGTGGTTAAATTTGGTGTTATCGCTCTCACTCTCTCATACTGGTCACTGGAAGTTCAACATGGCACCTCAAGGCAAAGAACTCTCTGAAGATCTGAAAAAAAAAAGAATTGTTGCTCTACATAAAGATGGCCTAGGCTATAAGAGGATTACCAAGACCCTGAAACTGAGCTGCAACACAGTGGCCAAGACCATACAGTGGTTTAAAAGGACAGGTTCCACTCAGAACAGGCCTCGCCATGGTCGACCAAAGAAGTAGAGTGCACGTGCTAAGCAACACATCCAGAGGTTGTTTTTGGGAAATAGACATTTGAGTGCTGCCAGCATTGCTACAGAGGTTGAAGGGGTGGGGGGTCAGCCTGTCAGTGTTCAGACTATACATCGCACACTACATCAAATTGGTCTGCATAGCTGTCGTCCCAGAATGAAGCCTCTTCTAAAGATAATGCACAAGAAAGCCTGCAAACAGTTTGCTGAAGATAGCAGATAAGGGAAAAGGATTACTGGAACCACGTCCTGTGGTCTGATGAGACCAAGATAAACTTATTGGGTTCAGCTGGTGTCAAGGAAACAAGGTGAGGAGTACAAAGAAAAGTGTGTCTTGCCTACAGTCAAGCATGGTGGTGGCAGTGTCACGGTCTGGGGCTGCATGAGTGCTGCCGGCACAGTTCATTGAAGGAACCATGAATTCCAACATGTACTGGGACATCATGAAGCAGAGCATGATACCCTCCCTATGGAGACTGTGCTGTAGGGCAGCATTCCAACATGATAACGACCCCAAACACACCTCCAAGACGACCACTGCCTTGCTATAGAAGCTGAGGGTAAAGGTGATGGACTGACCTAAATCCTTTTGAGCATCTGTGGGGCATCCTCAAATGGAAGGTGGAGGAGCGCAAGGTCTCTAACATCTACCAGCTCCATGATGTCAACATGGAGGAGTGGAAGAGGACTCCAGTGGCAACCTGTGAAGCTTTGGTGAACTCCATGCCCAAGAGGGTTAAGGCAGTGCTGGAAAATAATGGTTGCCACACAAAATATTGACACTTTGGGCCCAATTTGCACATTTCCACTTAGGGGTGTATTCACTTTTGTTGCCAGCGGTTTAGAAATTAATGGCTGTGTATTGAGTTATTTTGAGGGGACAGCAAATTTACACTGTTATACAAATTGTACACCCACTACTTTACATTGTAGCACAGTGTAATTTCTTCAGTGTTGTCACATGAAAAGATATAATAAAATATTTACACAAATGTGAGGGGTGTACTCACTTTTGTGAGATACTGTATATGTATGGCTGTTGTCAGTCCCCTGGGTGGGTAATCTCTTGTTTTGTACTTCTCTAAAATGCTCCTGCCTAAATTATCTAGAAGTGGAAGTTAAAAACTCAGCTGTTATTTAGAAAAATGTGCTCCTCAAGACTAGCACAAACCAGGACAGTAGAAATAACCAATGAAATTCTTTGAATAATATACATAGCAAAGACTAGAATGTACCTTTCACCCATATTGATTCTGAATGGGAAAGAAGCAGAAAAGAAGCCATTTCTTTAGAAAGAAGCATGTCTGAAAGTACATTTTTTGCCATAAAGCATACATTGTGATCCTGTTAAAATGTAAAGAAAAATTCTGATAAGATCAAGACTGAGCTTATAGGTCAAGGTTGACTTTAAATCATATGGTTTCCTACAGACTTTCCACGAAATAATGCTGCAAACCTCTCACCCCACTTGATTAAAAAATGATTCCACAAAATCTGACCCTTCTGGTGCGGCAGAAAATTTGTTAGATCATGCAATAGTTTTTAGTTTCAGATCATTGATTTTTGACAAGCCTGGCCCCAACTAAACCCAATTCACCTGCTCTGAGCTGACAGGAGTGGAACCCTAACTTAGGGGTTGATTTACCAAAACTGAAGAGTGCAAAATCTGGTGCAGCTGTGCATGGTAACAAATTAGCTTCTAACTTCAGCTTGTTCAATTAGGCTTTGAAAAAAAAAAAAAAAAACTGAAAGCTGATTGGTTCATTTGCAGAGCTACACCAGATTTGCACTCTTCTGTTTTAGTAAATCAACCCCGTGGTCTTCTTTTGCCTACTGTGACCCTTTCCCCTCAAGGTTTGACATAGTTTGTGTTTAGAGATGCACATAGTTGCCAACATTTAAAAAAAATTTCCAGGGACACTTTGCAGCACAGTTATCAATTACCACACCCACTTCCCTGAAGTTCCACCCACTCTGCATAATTAATCTTGCCTATTTATCAGATTATAGAGTCTACTCAATATAGAGAGAATTACAGAAAATTAAAAAGGGAATTTCAAACTTAAGGCCATAGTAGCAGAGTTGGAATAATTCTCCCATTCAGCTGCACTACTTCTGCAAAACATTTTTGGGCAGCCCGATTAACAGGCGCTTCCAGGGACAATATAAATTACCTGGGACAGGCTCCTATTTGCAGGGACTGTCCCAGGAAAAAAAGGGACAGTTGGCAAGTATGGATGCACTACCACTATTAAATAGATTTTTCATTTGCCAGGAACACATTTAGCCACTCTTCCCAGACCTTTATCATATAGGCCCCTTTCACACGTACGGTCCGTTTGTCCATTTTTCATCCATCCGTTGACGGATGAAAAACGGATATCAATGCATCTCTATGATCATCCGTTAACATCTGTTTTCATCCGCTTCTGTCAATGTCCGTTTTTTGCAACGGATGAATGCCCCATTTTTCATCCATCAAAAAAAACGGATTGGACGAAAAACAGATGTAAATGAACAAACGGTCTGTTTTTCATCCGTTTTTGCATTGGTAGTGGATGTAAAAAAAACGTATGAAAAAAACGTATGAAAAATGGATGAAAAACGGATGAAAAATGGATAAAAAACGGATGAAAAATGGATAAAAAACGGATGAAAAATTGATAAAAAACGGATGAAAAATTGATAAAACTGATACATTTTGATGTAACTGAATGGACGGTATGTGTGAAAGGGGCCTAACAGACTGTTTTTACCAACTAAACTGGCCAATCAAAGTACTTTTTGTTTTGTTTTGTTAATCACATGATTGTCTGTAAACTTTAAAACCGGTTCACACTAGCTGAGGCTGCAGCTCGCAGCAGGGGTCTGCTGCGTCCCTGTTCTCCATTTCAGGTGCAAATCAGAACTGAAAAATTCTGACCTAAATTTGTTTAAATTCTGACTGAGCTAAAGATGCACAGGACCCTTTTCCAGTGTGGTTCGCGGCAACCCTGGAGCTGTGTGAAACGACTTAATTGAGAACCGGTCTCCTGTCATGGGAATTGGATGCGGTGAAACGCACATCCAATTCACATAAGTGTGAACCCAGCCTAATCACTGTAGTGTATCAGAATGCCAGGTTTCTGAGATTATGAAGCCACCGTGTGAAGGACCAACAATCATTCCAAAGCTACTTCGATCACACATCATTCTAGTTTTGACAAAACAATATTGGACCACGTCATATGTACATTGCAGAAAGTATTTGTGGTATTTGTGATTTAGTGGCCAATAAGTGTACAAATGTCCTTTAAAGGGCTAAAAAATATAACATTCACACGACTTCCAATACATATATAGTCAGCATCATCCATTTCCCACATTAGCTCTATATAGTCAAGGAATACTTTTCTTTCAGGTCATTGAAAGCCACCTATAAAAGTTCATCAGTAATGATGTTGGCTGAGATAAGGAGCATAAAACACTAATCTGTCTTTGGCTTTATCATTGCTGATCAGCCTTCCCTCCTTGCCTGCTGTGTAATTGCAGTGATTTGCTCTACATAAAAAGTACATCCGAGATAATCAAACCAATTCAAATACAATCACAATTATCTGATACAAACTTACACCATGTCAGACGGTGACAGCTGCTGGATATAAAGGTTTAGGGTGATACAGAGTATTGGTAAAAAAAAGCAAGAAAAGGCAGTCAAGAAAAAAAATTCCCAAAAACACACAAGCAGCCGTCACTAGCCAGCCTCATAAAAACAGCCATCCAAGGGAGCATAAGGCTACATTCACACCTGAGCGTAGCGTTTTTGCGCGTTTTTTACCACGATTTTACTGTGATTTTTACAGCGATTTACAGGCGTTTTTTGTGCAGGCGTTTTTAGATTGAATAGAGACCAATAGAAAAACACATGTAATCTGTCCAAAAAGAAGCTCATGTACTTTAAGTGTTGGGCGTTTTGCTCACAGCGTCAAAACGCTCAGATGTGAACAGGGGCCATTGAAATGAATAGGATTTGTCTTGCTGGGCGTTTTGAGAGCTGATCCTAGAGCAGAAAAACTCCCCAAAAACGCCCCAAAATGCCTACATGTGAACGGAGCCTTAAACGGGAATGAAAGCGAAGGAGATGGCGCATCCCAGTATTGGAGCTGATATTCATTTCTATGTGCCACACAAAAAAAAGCCCTGTCGTGATGAACGCTTGTATACTGAGCCACTCAGTTAAGTACTCGGTTAGAAGAAGGCATAAGGAGCCCTGGTTAATAAAACAGTGATGCAGTTGATAGCTAGCTAGCCGGCCAGGCTAGATTCACAGTAGGCACATGTAGGAATAGTGCCTACAGTCCACAAGGTTTGTGGGTACCAAAGCAGGAAAAAAAATATGTAAACTAATAGAGTACCTTGGAACCTTTTGTCAGGTTACTACAGGGGTCTATGTTGCATTAGAATTCGATGATAGTAATGCATCTCCATGAGATGTAGGTTTTTCTAAAATTACCACTGTGTATAGCCCAAAATAAGGAAGGCTTCTATCACACGGCCGCTCCGCTGCGGGACTTTTTTTTTTCACGGAGCGGATGACATTTGTGTCATCCGCTCCGTGTGTTCGCATATCATCTCATCCGTTTGCGGATGATATGCGGACATAATGTAAGTCTATGGCATTGCGGATGTCAGCGGATGACACCGCTGACATCCGATTTTCCTTCCTTTCCGTTTTTTGAACGGATGAAAAAATAGGGTTCTGTTCCGTTCCAAAAAACGGAACAGAACTGAAAGGAAGGAAATCGGATGTTAGCGGATGGTATTCCGCTGACATCCGCAGTGCCATTGACTTACATTATGTCCGCAAATCATCCGCAAAAAAATAGGATGATTTGCGGACAAGCGGAGCGGCCGTGTGAAAGAGCCCGAATACTTTAGGGAAAATTTACAACAACTGAAGCACTCAGAATCTGGTGCAGCTGTGCATAGTAGCCAATCAGCTTCTACCTTAAGCTTGTTAAATTAAGCTTTGACAATAAAACCTGGAAGCTGACTGGTTTCTATGCAGAGCTGCGCCAGATTTTGCACCCCATTTTAGTAAATCTCACCCTAGGTGTTGTGGTTTTAAAGGTTATCCTTCTTCAAGCTACTTTTGCATTTATATTGGACTTATATGAGGAAAGAAGCAGTTCTAATGGGAACAAAAGACCAATGTACATTAGGAGATTGGTGTAGGAAGGGGAAGAACAAAGATGAAACTGTGTAGGACACAAAAGAGTATGACTCCAGCCCCATTCTCAGTTAGTCACAGATGGGCAAAGAATTGGGGGAACTTGCTCTAGTAGGGTACTGATGAGCAGTGAAAAGCCCAGAAGATGATAAAGCACTGCTCCACTCCACTTACAACAAAGTAAACATTTCTGGAGGGCTTTATTGTTAAACTCCATACATTTCACACACATACGCCTTACTAATACAGGTAGTTATACCGAAAAGCCTAGCACAATGACTGTACTGCATTTAACACATTCCTTGTGGAAAGCTAACAAGTGACCCTAAAAATGAGTCACTGAACCAAAATGAAGAACTTCCGAGAAGAATACTTGGGGGAAGCAGACATCACGTTGCACATGGTTGGAAACCTTTCACACTTAATATAGCACAAAACCAACCTACTGTCCTTGTTGTCAGCACTTGCAATGCCTATGGGCAAATGCAACAGCTTGCTGACCCCACCTTCCTACCCTTCAATTGATCTTAATAGTATTGCCAAAGGGGTATAATAAGTCATTTATGTCCAGGAGAAAAAAGGCAATGTAATTTCTCAATTCATTTAAAAAAAAATAGAAAAATAAAATCCAGTGCATCACTGAAACTAAAAATTGCAAAACTGAACACTGGGATAAGCAGATATTGTCTAACTAGAAGGGGCGTGTGTATTTTCACTGAAATCGCAGTGTGATTTGTTATTTCTTCCAGATCTGTGCAGCAAAAGAGTATGAAACTTCACCTCTGTGCAAGTGATTTGTAATGAAGCTAAATTTCAAAGAGCTTAAAATACTATCCCTGCAGTAAGGCTACCTTGGTTTCTTCTTCTCTTAGTAAAAATCTGTAAGCAGAGAGGAGGGTGGGGGTTGTAGGTCCAATCCTGAGTGTCTTAATAGATGCAAACAGCCCTGCTCAGGAGCGAGCCTGCACAAGTGCCCCACACGAAGTTGCTTCCTACGCTGGGTACTAAGCAGGAGAGAGAAGCCAGAAACACCGGAGGGGGACCCAAGAGGAGGTGGTTCGGGGGTGCTCTCTGCAAAACCATTGCACAGTGCAGACAAGCATAACATGTTTTTTTTTTTTTTTCTTTAAAGAATACTGTACAATCACTATAAATGCAGTAGCTACATTTGTGTTCTTTTTTTGGGTCCATTCACAGCAGCAGCTGCGTTACAACGCAACATCTGGTGTGATTTGCGGTGCCAGCAGTGCTGATTTGCTGATCTGACGCATCTCAATGTTCACTTTTTGTTTAACAAATTTTATTGAAGTATCACACAGAGACATTTCATAAAGTTCTATTGGCCGGAGTGCAGTGACTGTGCTGGTCTGGGAAAAAATACTGCGTGCAGTACTTCTGTTTACGCACACTGCCCGCACGCACACTGCCCGCACATCAATGCAATGCAGTGGTGTGAATCAGCCACCCCACAAACAAGGCAGTTTGCCCTGTCTTAAGCCCCGTACACACGCGTCGGCAGGGAATTTTCGTCCGACGACCGATCTGCCAATTTTCGGCTTGTTAGCATGATGCTTCCGAGAACCGACTCCGACTTTTCGCCGGAAAAAAATCTGGTGTGCAGGCTATAAAATTTTTGTCCTCCGTCAAAACACGGCTGATTTTCGTTCAGTCAGTACAGATTTCGACAGGGAAAAATCTTATGAGCAAGACTGGGCATGCTCAGAGAAGAAAGAACACAAAGAAAGCAAACCAACACATGACATCACTTCTGAAGTAGAATTTTGTCGGGCGGGAAAATTTGTATGCAGTCTAGGCACATTCCAACCAACAAAACACCACTCTGGACAAAAGACGGACGAGCGGTCAGCGGAAAATCGTTGCGTGTGTACTAGGCTTTACAGTGGGGGTGTAGTGGGATTGTGCTGGAATAGCCACCCAATACAGTCCCACTGCATTTGGTATGAATCTACCCTAAGTGCTCCTTCACACTGGAACAAAAATGTTGCATTTAGATGTGAACAGGGTATTATTTTATGCGCATTTAAACATAGCAGTACAGAAAACAATAAATCCATACACACAGTTGTGTCTACATGTAAAGATGTGCACTGCGTTTAGCTGTGCACAAAAATAAGACATAGCTATGGCCAGGGCCACATAGAGCTGCAGATTTTACACACATAAGTATGATCATTAGAATGAAAGAAGAACTGTACATGTCTAAATGCCTGACCTCTCAGCGTGCCGTTGAGAATCTGAGCCAGCTGCTCCCACTCCCTCCACAGCCCAGCGCTCCAGAGAGTACTGGAAGGCAGAGCAGAGAGCAGTGACTGACAGTCACCAGCTCTGCTCAGATCGGACCAAGAACTGAGCCATTGGCTTCCGCTGCTGTCAGTTACAGCAAGTGTGAAGGGGTCGGGCCGAGCCAAGCGGTTTGCTATGGTGGGCACTCGGATGGGGGGGGGGCAGGAGTGCCAGCGGGGGACCCAAGAAGAGAAGGATCAGGGCTGCTCTATACAGAACGATTTGTGTGCCCTAAACATCATATTTTTGTTTGATAGGCATATTGCTCATACAAATTACACAAAGATCCCCTTTCCATAAATGTATTAGTCCATTAATGTCCCCAGTGTCCCCAGAGATTAACGTGCTGTTAATAAAAGCTGTCCAAAATGTCAGCACAATAGACCCACAGAACTAAGCAAGGACCTTGCCTTTGCTTGTGTTTCTTCTGCATAGTGGTGGGTGGGCCACTTAAGCACAGCACGTTATATGGGATGTCGTTCAAAGAACTTTCTGCTTTTTCAGAAAGTGGACAGCTTCTAACTAATAGAAACATGACATTTATTGTTTATGCTTAGAGAATAAAACCAGCCCATACATGGATCAAAACTTGGCCGGTCCAGCAGGGACCAGCCAAGATTTGATCCATCTATGGACAGGCTGATTGCACCCAAGTGGATTATTCGATCAAATTGGGTACACCAAGCCTGTCGGAATTTGTTACATGCGATTATTGGCGGCAGCTATAGCCGCTAACAGCAACATATTCTGCCGGCCAGGAAGGCTCCCCGCCCCACAGTGGAAGAAAAGAAAATAGAGTTATCTATGGGCTACTTTAGTCAGTGAAAGCAGACCAATAATTAGGATAATCATACCCAAAACAAAAAATGTAATAGAGAAGCCAACAGGAGAACCTAGCGATAACACTGCGCTAGGTGCTTGAGCGTGACAGATGGTAAGATCGTTGGACCAGGGCCAGTAATCCAAAGAGGAGAGGAGAGGAGAAGATGGACCAGGACAGTGAGCACTGTCAGTGCAGATGAGCAGAGCTCCCATTGGAGACAGGAGCGGCACAGGGGACTGAAATCAAGAACCGCGAACAGGCACAAGCGACGAGACACCCCAATGGGATCTGAATCATACAGCTGTATGTTGCTGTTGGCACCTGACACCCTGATGCAGGGACGAGGCTTTTATCTCATTAAACTAATGTGAGTAGGTTGGCAGTGGTTTTATATTGTACTATTGGCGGCTGTCCTCTCTTTTCTGTGCTGAGCTACTTAGAGAAGCTGCACATAAAGGGAATTGTCCTGAGATAGAATTATTCCCTGCGGAAGAGTGATCCTTGGGTAATGACACTTCACTGAGGACCCGTTTAACCTGAGCATTGTAGACCTGTATGTTTATATGGGTCCACCAACAAGGTGAACGCGCCATTCAGCTGGTAGTGGAGCACTAGTTTATTTATGGTGGAGCACGGAATGCACTGGTGTAAAGAGTGTTATACACGGAAGACACTTCGTTTAATCACTATATTCGGACTGTTTTAATAGAATTTTTCATAAAAGTATTTATTGTAAGGCTAGTTGTATTTGACATTTATTTTTACACAGATGAAAATTAATTCTTAATTTGCACTACATGGTATATTTTATATAATAATTTGATCCGGATTATGATTTATATGTCGAAGAATATTATTGATGATTGATTCACATATTGGAGATCATGTAATATTTATCATTTATGTTTAATATAGTAAATTATTGGTATAGTTTATTTATTAATGAGTTAATATTTATCATTTATGTTTAATATAGTAAATTATTGGTATAGTTTATTTATTAATGAGTTAGAATTTGATTATCAGTTCTAGCAGCAAAAGCACCTATTATTGTTTATATTTTGGAATGATGTGGGAACACATTTGAGGTTGATAAAGCTTTTATTGTAGTCAAATTATAATTTATTGGCAGCGCACTTAAACACCATGTTTACTGATGCAGGGATGCATTTTGAAGTGTAAATCACTTTTTTCTCAACCTGTCCCAGGTTGCATTAGTTTTCATTTTTCAAACGAAGCACATTTTCAGTAAGAACAGAAAATACCACTGATCTTGCAAGAAATACTGCATCCTTCTTACTTCATATAAATTCAACTGAACGCATAAACATCTTTCCTTCGGATGTTTTGGCCTGGGACACAGGGAAGGCAACACAATGTCTTCATTCAAATGAAAATCAGAGACAACCTGAGGAGGGAATGACGGACAGGGGCCAAGAACCCCCTTATCACTGTGAACCACCAAGTAAGGCCAAAGACAGGCTAACAATGCCAATTCTGACACCCTGCACGCAGAGGTGATAGCCACCAAGAAGGCCACCTTCTGGGACAGCGTAAGCAGGAGAATCTCCCAAAGATTCTCAAAAGGAGGCTTATGGAGGACAGAGCACTAAATTGAGGTCTCAAGGCGGCATAGGAGACCGCACTGGAGGGGCCAAGTGCCTATCTCCCTGAAGAAAGGTACGCGCCAGGGAGTATGTGCCCAAGGGCCGTTGAAGGAAGACTGCTAAGGCCGACACCTGACCCTTGATAGTACTCAAGGCCAGTTTCTGCTCAACCCCTCGTTGAAGGAATGTCAAGATTCGAGCCACCGAGAAAGATCGAGGATGAACCCCAAGAGACTCGCACCACGCAATGTACGATTTTCACGTACGATGGAAGATCTTCCTAGAAGTAGATTTCCTAGCTTTTAACAGCGTTGGAATCACTTACTCAGGCAAAACTCTAACCATCAGCACCTGGCGTTCAACAGCAAAGCCGTCAAAGCCAGCGACTCTAAATCAGGATGGAAGATTGGCCCTTTGGACAGCAGATCCTTACTGAGAGGAAGCTTCCAAGGAACGTCAGTGACCAGCCATACCAGATCGGCATACCAAGCCCTGCGATGCCAGACCAGAGCCACTAACATGACCGGAATCCGTTCTGCCTCGATCCTGCGTAGAAGTCTTGGCAGAGGCTGGGGAGAAGGGAAGGCGTAAATCAGATGATACTGCACCCACGGAGCCACCAACACATCTGTGGTGTCCGCCAGAGGATCCCGTGACCGAGCCAAAAACCTCTGCAACTTTCTGTTGAGCCAAGAAGCCAACAGATCCACCTCGGAATTCCCCACCAGTGACACAACTGATAAAACACCTCCGGATGAAGGGACCACAGCCCTTGGTCTAACACCTGCTGACTGAGGTAGTCCGCCTGCCAGTTTTCCGCACCGGGAATGTGTACAGCGGAGAGGGTTGGAACAAACTGTTCTGCTCACCTTAGAATTCTGGCTACCTCCAGAGCCGCCAGGACACTTTTGCTCCCTAGTCAGGAGTAAGGACCTAGTTCCTCCTGTCTGACAGTACCTATAGCAGAGAGAGGTAGTATACCTACTGGGACTGCCCATAGGCATAGCCAGACTTTTTTTCCGCCTAGTGTCCTACTCCTGTAGGGCCCAGTATAACCCAATGGTTAAGAAGATCAGGAGCTGTGTCCGTCAATGAACAAAAGAGAAAACAGCCAGGGGCACTTTCAAAGCTGTAAAAAACAGTGCAAATGGCCCCCTGCTATTTAATTATATATAACTTATTAGATTTGTATATAACTCATTAAGGTATTCAAAGGTTTACAGTTTATGCTGGCCATACATAGAATACTTTTCAGGCAATTTAAACTAATTTCCATTGGATTATAAAAGTAAATAAATGCCCTAAGTGAACCTACCACAGCTTTAACAGGAACTAATGTTAGTAGGTTGCATTGACTGATTTGGACATTTCTGCGTGAATTGCACATGTGCAGTGGGAAGTCCCAAAGTAAACATGCCAGCGTCGGAAACCCGAAGACTGGCAAAGAACCAGCCAGGGTGAAGACAGCACTTGATCCCTGGGCAGGTACGTGTCTTTTTATTAAAAGTCAGCAGCTACAGCTTTTTAATTTTTTTTAGGGTTAAGATCCTTGTTAAAGTGCTCATGAATTCAACAATTGTCCTTGGTTCATTTTGATATGTTAAAAATACCATTGAATGTGTTTGAGTAAATCTGTTTAATATGTGAAATACATTGGGTTCTCCTGTGCACTATGCAGTCTTATCTTAAACAGTGTTGTAAGGAAGAGTGTTAGAACTACAGAATACTTCCCTTCTATGTTTTGAAGATGAGAAAAACATGGAGATGTTCTCTAGTCTAGCCAAAAATAGGATAAGATTTACAGCAAGAATGTACCATCAAATATTTCACTTTAAAGTAATCTAGCAAACATCTCCATATATAAAACCCAAATGCAATACCGCTGTTGGTAGTACCAGTGTGAATTAATATTGTGTATTCTGCCGGGAAATGTCAACATGAACCAATATATGACATATTACACATACTTTTTTTTTTTAATAGGATATTGCATATTTTGATAGCTTGACTGACAGCCATCAATAGCTGACTGTCAAGAAAAGCACTACAGGCAGTTTCTCAAACATGACTCAATTATATGGCACACTGACATATTGGACCAGATCAGGTGACACAAGTAAATGGCTTCCTTTAAATCGACTACTGCCTCTGGATTTAAAGAATGAAAAGCATTGTTTGATGGTACTTGGGAGCGGAAACAAGTAACTCTGCTAACTTTAGAAACACCAGGTCTGTGTAAATTGTACTAATTTATACTGCGCCTTCTACAAATGGACAAGAAAGGTCATTTGTGTTTATATGGCATACATAATTCACAATAACCAAAATTATATATAGTATGTATATATATATATATATATATATATATATATATATTTCCAAAACCAGGGGTTGCAGCATACATAACATTTATTGAAATGTCCATTAGACAAAAAAGTTACAGTTTGGGTAGTTTCAGACAACAAGGGCCTTGAAACTATAGCCAAACTAACTTTTTTTGTCAGATGGACTTTTTAAAAACCTAATGTATGCTGCAACCCCTGGTTTTGGAATTTTACTACACATTGAGCCTGGAAGGCAGGGCTCTGGTTGTGTGCATCAACTATAAAAGTCGCAGGTGTGGTCTATCCTTCCTTAAATATATATCTATCTATATATCTATCAATAAAAAAATGGCACCACCTTTAAAATAGGAGACTATGCCAAGTTTAGGGCTTGCTCACACTTGCTCGAAATACTTACGCCTATAGCGTTAATGCAGCTTAAAAGATGGTTGATATACATTTAATGAGCATTAAAAACGCTTCCCCAAACGCCCTATGTGTGTTTGCGACGCGGTTGGCAAATTTTTTTGGCCTGGTAAAACTGCACCACAAACGCCTACAATAGCTGGTTGTTAGGGAGGGGATGGGAAGTCGGCTGTCGAATCCATAGCAACTGATAAGTCATCAGCTGTTAGTGGGATTCCCCGCTGACAGCTGAATGTAAAAAAATTGCTGGGGAAAATGACGTGGTATGGATTTTAAAGTGAATTCCACAGCAAAAAAAAAAAAAGGCATGCCCCCGCCCCCCTACAATCCATACCAGACCCTTTTCCGAGCATGCAACCCGGCAGAACAGGAAAGGTAGGGAACGAGCGAATTACCCCCCCCCCCCCATCCTCCTGAACCATACGAGGCCACATGCCATCAACACAGGGTGTTGCTTTGGGAAACCTCAAAGCACCTTATCCCCAAGTTGATAGGGGACAAGGACTTCTTCCCCACAGTGGTTGCGGGGGGGGGGGGGGGGGGGGCTGCAGGCAGGGGGCTTATCGGAATCTTGAAGCCCAATTTAATAAGGGGGCCCCCAGATCTCAGCCCCCCCCCCCATATTAGTGAGTATGCACTTACTACTCACTCACCCAAAAAAAAAAAAAAAGAGTCAAAAGATATAAAAACAGACCGTTTTTGACAATTTCTTTATTAAAAAACAAAAACAGAAACAATGTCCCGTGGTGCGGTTGCGGGGCATTACCATGGACTTGAATGGGAGGCATTGAAAGGTTTCAAACACCTGACTCGACAGGAGGCTTCAATTTTGAAGCGACACGACGCTAATGCTTCATGTTTTACAATGTGAACAGCACTGTGTGCTTGCTGTCCATTGCATCATTTCCATAGGCGTTTGAGGGCCTTTTTTAACGCTCCTCAAGCACCTGCTTTTAATGCCAGTGTGAAGTCAGCCTTAAGATGGCACAAAATCACAGTGCAAAAAAGTGATCTTTAGAAGCAGTAAAATCTACAAAACTGATGTTACCGATTTTCATTTTTTTTTTTACCCAAGTAATAATACAGTAAAATTAAAAGAGCTTGTATTATCCATTATTCAATGTGCCCGCCCAGATGGCACAGTGTGAAGTAATTTTTCTTATTGCAGACTGTGTGTAAAAATGACTTAGATTTTCTTTAAATGGCATGAAAAATGCAAGCATCACTCTCTATTTTAACACTGCTTGATATTATGGGGCAATCTCTCCTGTGAAATTATGGTACATTTATTAGCTATAATCTGGTTTTCATATAACAAAATGCAGCTATATTCAGCAGGGTTTTCTTCTTCTTATGGAATCTATTCAACTTTCTTAATCAAGCTCTTGTGTATTTGTGGGTCAGGATACAGTGGCCTCTAAAATAAAATGGTCTTGGAACCACAAGCACAACAAACTCCATTTTCTTGGGCTTCAAATCAAAGAAAATGCACATGCAACACATAACCAGCACAGATGGAAAATGTATAAATTGCAAAAAAAAGATCCAAACATGAACTGCATTATGTTGTTGCTGCTCTTATCAACTATTAAGCAGTAACAAATGCTCTAATTGACAGAAGATGACAATATAATTGAAGAGCAGTCACTTGCCACTTGTATGGTCCCCTTTGCATTCATTTGAGCTGAGGGCACAGGGGTTATCAGAGAACCATGGTGTCAAGCAGGAAAGAAATTTGCAGGAAGCAAGTTGCATGTTCCATGTTGCTGTCATGCTTAACTCAGCAGAGTGATGACAGCACATACAACTACACAATACCACAGACTAATTACATTTGAGAAATCAGGAATGGTATACCACTAGTGAAAGGATGTAAACTAAGATAGCAATAGCCAGATTGTGTTTCTTCTCATTTTACCCCAAATTCACTGCACCGGAATGACCGTTGTTGGTCTCAGCCTTACCACAATGGTTGCCAGAAAAGACTTTATACAACAGATGGCAAAGTTCACAGAACAAGAGAAACTTGCTTGATTAGTGGAAGCTATGCCCAAAAGGATTTTTTTTATTATTGCTAAATCTAGCATTTCAAGAGAACCCGTCATTAGTCACTTAAAAAGACTGTGCTTTATAATTATGAAGCCTTTTTAAAACTGCTCCTTTATGTGCTGTATACTACAGATAGTAAGTATCAGCATACTTCACAACTAATACAGATTTTTTTTTTTGTAACATAAGCAGAACTCGGCAGACAGACAGACAACTTCTTGGCAAGTCCAACAAAGCGGATTCATAATTATATTTTAGCTGAAGTTTAAATAAGGCCCGAAGCTTTAGCTTGAGGCCCAACGATAGACGATATTAGTGTAACATTAATTTCAGCAAGGGGCTGTTAAGGTAAGCAAAAATTTGATGCAATCTAAAATCCTTAGAGATCACAAAAAAACATCACTTCGGACAAAACTATATAAATTGTATGTTAAGTCATAACACTGTTGTAAATATTCATGGCTTCTGAATCTTCATTTACCCATGTATGCACGTGTAACCCAAATCCCTGAATTCACAGGTAAACCATGATGCAGAAGTCATTAGTGTTTCTACAGGTACAGCCACGTTCAAAAACCTACTTGTAAAGGCAGCTGTATGTGGCATCTGTGGCACCCCAGGCACAGAAAAGCATCAGGGATTTCATATTTGCATATACAAAAAAGGGATTGCTGGAAAGCCTAACCAATCCTCCCAATAGTGTTCAATAGGTAATACCTACTCACTCTGAAGAAATCAAAAATAAACCAACAGAGTGATACTCATATGGCAAAAAAAACATATAAATAGAAAAAAAGGGCATATAGAGAGAGATGCCCAAAAGCGCCATATCCTATAGAGTATAGAGGTATAAACTGTATGATTTTTCCAAAGAATACACCCACAAAGTTCCAAATATAAAATAGAAATTTTTTGAATCAAGGAACAAGGGAGCTAAAATAACAACAAACCTTCCACCACGCATATTCAATAAATGTATAATTTATATTTGGAACTTTGTGGGTGTATTCTTTGGAAAAATTATACAGTTTATACCTCTATACTCTATAGGATATGGCGCTTTTGGGCATCTCTCTCTATATGCCCTTTTTTTCTATTTCATATTTGCAGCCTCTAGATGTCTATGTGCATGAGGCCTTAAGCCCCGTACACACTGGGTGAATGACGGGAAACATCGGCCAGTTTAAAAAAAAAAAAAAACGGCCGCCATTCGGCCCATGTGTATGCCACCCTGTCCAACGAGCATGCTGGAAAACCAACAGCCGTCCGACTCCCAATCAGCACTCTCAGCCAATGGCAGAAAACGCTGATCGGAGTGTTCTGGTGAGAAGGGGCATCCCCCCTATCAGAACACATTAGCTCAGCAGGGGAGATCGCTGCACCAAATTTGCATAGTTAGTACAGCGGTTTCCGACCTGAGCGGATGTTTTTTTTTCATTCAACCAGAAAAAAACTCATAGTGTATACCAGGCTTCAGTTGGTTTCTACCTGGTTAGAAACAATTGCTTTTCGTTTACATTAGAAGAGCGGCTAGCAAGTCTCTGCTGTCACATAAAAAAAGGGCTTGTGATTTCAGTAAAATTTTAGGATGAATACCTTCTCAATACCTATAGCTACAAAGTACAGCTGCATGATTGATCGTTAAAAAATCGTGATCTCGAATCGACCCCCACGATCTTAATCCAGCATTTCCACGATTCATGTAGAAAGTGAAGAGCCATTCAACTGCTCAAAGCTGTCAAAGAAAAAAAGGGCAGCCGGCAATGTTTATCAACAACACTGCTCAGCTGCTGAAAGAGAAAGATAAAATAAAAACATTGTATCTTTCTGTTTATTCATTAAGACTCCGATCACATTTAGGCATCCTGGATCGCGGGACGTGCTTGCGATCCCCGTCACTGCCAACGGCACCTGATCACGCCATGATTTTGCTGCGATTGTCGCCCCACGAATCGCAGTAAAATCGCACAAACAGAATCATGGGACGCCTGATCCAGGGCGCCTAGATGTGAACGGAAAAGATATAAACCTGTGCTCATATCCCAATAGCTTGTTCATGTATTTGAACTAACAGGTGCCAAAGGGGTGTGACCGAATGTTAACACTACAAATTCTGGACGGACCCTCTCCACACTACTACACCCTTTGGGCAAACTATGCAATGAAAAACAGGGATATTTAGCTCACATATATTGCAATACATGTTTAGGCTGACCAACTGTGTCAAAGTTCAAATATATGAACAAGCGATTGGGATTTGAGGACAGGTATATCGCTTTTCTGTTGTAACGCAGGTCATTGACCAGATCTGAACCTAGTTGATCTCCCCCACCTTGGGTCTTTATGCCCCATGTTGGCATGGTGTCCTCCGCAACATTTGCAATGGCAAGGCAGTGTAGGACTGGCCAGAAGAGGGATTACTTTGATGCAGTTGGTCAGCCTGAACATGTATTATAATATATGTGAACTAAATACCAGTTTTCATTGCATAGATTGCTGGAAAGGGTGTAGTAGTATGCAGAGGGTCCGTCCAGAATTTGTAGATGTGAATGGAGCCTTACAGATCAAAGGGATAAACTTCAGTCTGCAAATTAAGTCCGTTTAAAGCAGCTTTGAAGTAAACAAAAACATTTTTTTTACATTTTTTTTTGGGGGATTTTGTTAAATTGTTTCTCTGTTTAACCCCTTAATAACCCCTATTTTTACTCTAATCAGCCTTATTAACTCCTTATTCTCCTTCTCCATTTCATTATTTTCCTGATGATTTTTAATTCTTAATATTTACTTCTAACTTTAAACTATTGATAATTAAAACGTATTTTTTGTTTGCTTTGTTCATTAATATGTTTACACCTTTAACATATATTTACATTATTTTCCATTGAAAAAAGCGCTAAATTATTTAAAAAAAAAAAATGTATTTCATTTGTAAAATACGTTTTACCACTTCTGACGGGTGAAGTAAACAAAAAAGTTGTAGTAGGCATTGGTAATTAATATCAGCGAGTAATTAAAAAAAGACCCTAATATAACTTTTTCATTTCTTTACACGTTACATTATTTTTCATTACACTTCTTTAAATTTGATAAAAGCAAAGAGTAATATGTCTTATTTTATAGCCAACTTGATTGATAACCTAATGTTTAGGGGTTGTAAATCTTTAAAATAAAAAAGTTCTTCTGAATCATGATCTTTATTGTAAGCAAAAAAATCATGATTCTCTTTTTTTTTTCTCTCCAGAATTGTACAGCTCTACCACAAAGGCATACCTAGACTTGTTGTAATGTTCCCTTACTGCTTGTTCATAACGGGTGCTTTAATGTGTATATTTTGAGCACAGGTTCTCTACAAATTAAAAAAATAAAAATAAAGGAGGAAGCATCAATTACTAATCACTACACATAAAGGTTTGGTTCACACCTGTGCAGCTGCCATTTGTGTCAGGCAGCCCACTGAAATGCAGAAATGCAGGGAGAGAATTCCCCAATCCATATTTTAAAATCATGCTGGAAAGGAACCAAATGGTGCTGCGGTACCATGTGGCATGCGAATGCCAAAATGTGGGCGTTTTCCTGATGCATAGGGGTGCCGTTAAATTTAGGTACAGAATTTTTCTCTCACATATCGGGATTACGCGCGCATTCCCAACACGCAATAATGTATGGTAATTTGAATGCAGACTTACCCTGGAAGCTACCCCATTGCTTCCCATTAAGCATACACATGAGAAATCCAGACTTCAGTGGTAAGGGAAGCAGCAAGCAGCCTTGCACCAAATGCATCAAACTGGAAAAAAATGCGTGGTTCACAGTTTGAGGCATTGCACAATATGATACAAAATTCTTCAGTTAACCTCAAGGGTAACCCCCCAAGCAAGCCTGCTTATAATTTATGTACTGCTATTTATCCCAAGGTCTATTATCTCAGATCACAGTAGGACCACATCACATATAGGCATCTTGACACAATGTAAAGCACGTGTATAAAAGTGGGATTTCTGCTTTTAAATTTGGAAACAGAATAAACAGGTCCTACATGCTGAGTTGTAGGTGTGCAGAAACATATTTCTGGGTAGAGTACAGTTTGAACTTTTTATAATGCTGTATGACCTGATCTGGGGACATAAAGGAAGATCTCCAACAGTGACAAAAACAGCAATAAAACACTCATCTTTAAGTTGAGTAGGAAGAGACTAAATCCACCATCAGCTGTTTTGCTACCATACATACAAAACAAGCAGTGCTACATAAATTATTTATATTAAAGGAAAAGGGACAATTCTAGTACTTTAAAGGTGCTTAAAGTATTAAAAAATATTCATCAATATGACATTAAAAGTACATGAAATCCAAAAAATGTTTATTGGTTCAATCCTAAAAAACACATTGACATATAAAAGAAGAGAGAGTTTTTGCATCGGGAAGTAAACATTGCTTAAACTCCTGTCCACGCTTGATGCTGACCGGTTTCGCCGGGGTGTGGCTTCTTCAGAGACAGCGCCAAACTCATTACTACTAATACACAAATCAAAATCAATACACCAGAATACATTGTATATGAGACATGTTATAAACAAATTATGCCTATGTCCAAAAATGTGCACCAAGAAAGGGGAAATCCATACTTGTGGCATGATGCCAAAACTGAAAATTGAGGTTGTATAAGCATGAGACTAGGAGCCAAGAACATGCGTCAGGGGTATGAAGCCCAGTGCCTGATGGTCACCCGTAGAGAGGGGTAAAAGGAGCTAAAATATCAACAGACATGAATCTGTATTAACAATAAATTTACTGAAGTAAAAGGAGGAGACAACTCCTTCAATATATATATATATATATATATATATATAATTAAATAAAGAACCAGTTCAAGGGTTTACTTACACTCTGTTTATGCTGTTCAAAAACAGTAACACTCAAGGGAGATGGTTTTTATACCTGGTCAACAGTGCAAAGGTTATAGAGCGCGTTACATAGAGCAAAAACACGATCATTTGTAGTCTTGCAGCGAGGTACAGTATGACTATCCTCCAACAGATCATGGAGGCCATCTGCAAAAAGGTTTAATCAACAGCTGAACAACCTAAAGGGATACAAACGAATAGATCCCTATTAGAACACATTGACCTCAGATAAAACAGAGCAAGAGAGAGATGGAAAAACATATATGTCCCGCCAAATCAGCTTATCCTGAGCATAGCATCCGTTCAAAATCCTAAAAATCTACCTTTGCACTGGAAGACCAAGTCCTGCAGTGGGTACTGCATACCAGTTTTCCTCCGCATTGTGCTCCCTAAAACACCCCTCTCAATCCGGCCGACGCATGGACGTACAGACCGGATGCGGAAGTGACGCTAACAGGAAACCAAAACCCGGCTCAAGCACTCTTCGATGCGTCTCACTGCGGCCAAAGCCACGCCCATTGCAGGCGTGCCAGCGTGGAGAGAGATGTTCAAACCTACCGTGGGATGTCTAAGCCGGAGGTCAAGTCCCAAGCCAGAGAACACAATGCACCCAGTGGGGCGGCACCAAGGAAAACCACAAACTAGTCATAGAAACCCGGACCCCTCGGCTATTTATCAGAAATATTGGTATTTGTGAACATCTGATTGTAAGATTAACAAGTATATTAGATCACATCCTGAGATAACATGTAAGCATTCCAAGTCACTTAAGAACAGTTTGGTGAAGAGCCATCACTCTACCAAAACTCCTGTTAATTTACGAGTGGGTTAATTTCCTTGTGGAAGTTGCAGTTACTGTCCCTTTATCATCAGGGGTAAGGAAATTGCACTCCCGAATAACTCAATATGGAAATCTAGACACAAAACCACGTGCCAAACGGTGGGTGTTGTCTATATTTTCAAGTGTAAATGTGGTGCTTTTTATATAGGTAAGACGAAACGCCCCTTTTTTTAAAGGATAAGGGATCATGTTTCACTTATTAAAAGTAAAAAAATGGAAACACCGATCAGTCGGCATGTTGGCTTGTATCATCAATTTGACTTGAGGTCTTTTGGCTTTTTTGCATTGGAACATGTACCAGCTCATGAAAGGGGTGGAGACATTGACAAAATATTGTTACAGATTGAAACTAGATGGATTTATTCCTTAAGTACTACAAGATACCCAGGACTTAATGAGGGTATAAGCTATAAACCTTTTCTTTAATAATTTAATTAATCTCCCCTCTTTTTGAGGGATTGTGCCCACTATGGGATTTTCTAGCAATGTGCCTATATGGTCCTATGCTAGGGACTTTGCCACTATGGGATGTTTCAGCGGTGCGCCTGGTGCTCCAAATTTTTGTGTTTTATGTGTCTTTCTTTTTTATTTTCTTTTGAAATTATGATATGTATATCGCGATTTTGATGTTGAATTATGATACTGATTTTTGTCCTGATGGCCATTTACTGTTATGCCTTATGACTGTTGCACATTTTCAATATTATATTCTTGTATTTGCTGATGTTTATGTTAATTGTAGCATATCACGCCTTTATGTCTTTCTAATGTGCAGAATTTATTTCAGCTTCCCCTTCTTTACATGTTTACATTTTATGCCTACTGGCACCTTCTCTTTATTTGAGCCTGAGCAGGTAAGTGGGTCATGGGTTGGTGGTGTTTCTCCTAAGTGCCACATTTTGGGTCCCCGTACGGACACCCGAGGCGTCCGGGTTTCTATGACTAGTTCATGGTTTTTCTTGGCGCCGCCCAGCTGGGGGCGTTGGGATCTCTGGCTTGGGACTTGACCTCCGGCTTAGACATCCTACGGTAGGATTGAACATCTCTCTCCACGCTGGCACGCCTGCAATGGGCGTGGCTTTGGCCGCGGAGTGCTTGAGCCGCGTCTTGGTTTGTGGAGGAAAAACTGGTATGCAGTACCCACTCCAGGACTTGGTCTTCCAGTGCAAAGGTAGATATTTTAGGATATTGAACGGATGCTATCCTCAGGATAAGCGGATTTCGCGGGACATATATATATATATATACATATATTTGTTTGTATCCCTTTAGATTGTTCAGCTGTTGATTAAACCTGTTTGCAGAAGGCCTCCATGATCTGTTGGAGGATAGTCATACTGTACCTCGCTGCAAGACTACAAATTATCGTGTTTTTGCTCTATGTAAGTGCTGCACGCGCTCAATATCCTTTGCACTGTTGACCAGGTATAAAAACCATCTCCCTTGAGTGTTACTGTTTTTGAACAGCATAAACAGAGAGTGTAAGTAAACCCTTGAACTGGTTCTTTAATTAATATATATATATATATATATATATATATATATATATATATATATATATATATATATTGAAGGAGTTGTCGCCTCCTTTTACTTCATTAAATTAATTGTTAATACAGATACATGTCTGTTGATATTTTAGCTCCTTTTACCCCTCTCTACGGGTGACCATCAGGCACTGGGCTTCATACCCCTCACGCATGTTCCTGGCTCCTAGTCTCAGGCTCATACAACCTCAATTTTCAGTTTTGGCATCATGCCACAGGTATGAATTGTCCCTTCCTTGGTGCATATTTTTGGACATTCGCATAACTTGTTTATAACATGTCTCATATACAATGTATTCTGGTGTATAGATTTAGATTTGTGTATTAGTAGTAATGAGTTTGGCGCTGTCTCTGAAGAAGCCACACCCCGGCGAAATCGGTCAGCATCAAGCGCGGACAGGAGTTTAAGCAATGTTTACTTCCCGATGCAAAAAGTCTTTCTTCTTTTACATGTCTATGTGTTTTTTAGGATTGAACCAATAAACATTTTTTGAATTTTATGTACTTTTAGTGTCATATTTATGAATATTTTTTGATACTTTAAACACCTTTAAAGTCCCAGAATTGTCCCTTTTCGTTTTCTACATTTATGGGGATGCTGGTGCTATAACTACTTGATCACTGGTTCCCTTCACGAGTTTCTATATATTTATATTAAACCCAAATCATATAAACAGTGTTCAGTGCTGAAATTGCACTATTTTTGTGCCTTTAAAAGAAAAAACAGGATTTCTGTTACTCAGCACAAAATCCCTTTCTCTGAGTTCACGGACACAGCCTCTTCCTATTCTTGACCATAGAGTTTATATTGCCACCTACAGGAGCAGGACAATAGCGATAAAAGAAACTCGGCACTGCCTATGGGCAGTTGTGCCTGGTATAAACTCTCTCTCTGCTATAGGCAAACCAGTTAACAAGCAGTACCAACAAATAATCGCAAACTAGAGTAAGATCAAATAGTATTACAACCACTGTTACTCACTCACCCAGCGCTATGGATAATGTTAAAAAAAGTATAAAATATATATACAACCCCGTATGGGTGTAGCTGCTGCTATAAGAGAACCAGAATACTATACAACATGTGTTTATAGTAGATACTATACAACATGTTGTATAGTACCAACAAATAGCAATCCAAGTGGCTCTTCTTATTCTCTGCTGTAGGGATGTCCCAAAGCAGTGTAAAAAAACGAGGGGAGTGAAACTGGAGTCAAACAGCCAACACACGCACAAACAGGCCAACAGGAAAACCACGCAAAAAGAAACAGTCCTCAAGAGGAACAAGAAATATCTGCCTGCAAATTTTAACGGCCAAAAGAAGCATGCAAGAATGCACAACCATCCACCTTATAAATATTTGGTGAAGTGTGCACAGACAACCAATTAGCTGCCTTACAATATTGAGACATGGACGCTTCATGTTGGAACTCCCAAGAGTCACTAATCGCCCTGGTAGAATGTGTCGGGGAAGAGAGGAACCCGAACCTTAATGGTGAGCCACAGTCTGCCTGAATCAACTAGAAATAGTGACAGAAAAGGATGCCAGGCCCTTTCTCAGCCTGTCTGTGACCACTAAGAGAATCCCATCGCCGAAAGGAAGCTGTAGCAGACAGATACACCCAAACTGCCCTCAACCACATTCAAGGAATGCAGGGCAACTTCCTTAAGATGTGAGAGATGCTGGCACTGAGAAGGCAGGACAATGTCCTTATTTAAATGAAACTCATACACCACCTTCGGAAAGAAGGACAGACATGGATGGAGAGCCACCTTCTCCTTTTGTAAGACCAAATAAGGAGACCTACAGGACAAGGCCGCCAGCTCCGACACTCTGCATGTGGAAGTGACAGGCCGCCAACGGGAAGATCCTTAACGTATTTAAAAGGAGGCTTCTGAAAGACTGAAAGGACCACTGCGGCAAAGAAGAATGTACAAGAGGAGCCACATGTGGAAACCCTTGAATGAAGGTAGGAATCAAATAGTGCATGGACAATGAACACTGAAAGAAAATTGCAAGAGCAGAAACCTGGCCTTTAATAGTATTTGTAGTGATTTTTTTCCCCATGCCCTGATGAAAAAAAGTTGAATTTTAAGCCACTGAGAAACAGTGGATGGACACCCACAGCTTTGCACCATGGTATGGCCTTCCACGTGTAATGATAGATCTTCCTAGAGGTAGATTTTCGCACTTTAAAGTGATAGGAATTACTGACCCTGACAAACTTTTCTCCCTCAGAACCTGGCTTTTAACGGACAGAAAAGCAGGGTGGAAGATTGGCTCTTGAGACAGAAGATCTGACTTGAGGCTAAATGATGTCAGTGAGGTACCAGGGTTGGAATCCGGGGATACCAGAATGACTGTAATCCCTTTGGCCTCTAGCCTGCACAGAAGACAGGGGGCAGAAGCTTGAGAGGAGGTAATGCAAATGTGAGACGATACTGGCTCCACAGCGCCACCAAGGCATCTGTTGTGTCCCCCAAGAGATCCCTTGCCATGAATCTCGACACCTCCCTGTTAAAACAAGATGCCACATCCGGAGTGCTCCACCATAGGCATATCTGATAAAATACGTCTGGACGCAGAGATTTCTCTCCTTGATCCAATATTTGTCTGCTGAGGTAGTCCACCTGTCAATTTTCCACACCTGGAATGTGCACAGTGGATACAGCTAGCACGTGATGTTCTGCCTACTAGAGAATACATGAGGCCTCCAGTGCCGCTGCCGCACTCTTTGTTCCACCTTGGTAGTTTACATAGGCCAACATTGTGGCATTGTCAAACTGAATGCTGATCGGGTGTCCCTAAAGAAAATCTGTTCACCATTCCAGGCACAGCCTGATCACCCAAAGCTCCAGCACACTGATTGGCATTTGAGGTTCTTCCGGCGTCCAGCGACACTGGGCCAAGTTTGAAACCAGAGCCCCTCCCAGCCGGATAGGCTGTCGTGTGTAGGGATCACTGTCCAATGTACCGGAAGAAACGGCGAAGAAGACTGCAGCAGCCACCATATCAGAGATACAATGGTTTTTTGACCCAGGTCCAAAGATGTCGGGGACTTGTCCCACTTGGACAAGATTTCCTTCTGCAGAAACCTCATGTGGAACTGCATGCATGGGAACAACCTTAAAGGTAGACACCATCAGGTCAAGAAAAGGCATGCAAGACTGCAGGGAGGGCCACCTGCAGGACATCAGTAGTTGAATCGCTGACTGAAGCTTCCAAAGTTTGACCAGTGGGAAAAACACCTTGGTATTTAATAAGTTCAGAAATAGAATCAGATATTCCAAAAGCCTGGTCAGTGTCAGAGTGGACTTTTGGATGTTTAGGATCCACCCAAACTCTTGTAAAGTACAGAGCCTGATCACCATGTCGTCCGTCAAAGCCAAGAGAGTCCATGTTCGTAGAAGCAGATCCTCCATATAATCCATCACGGTAATCCCCTGTTGTCCCAGCAATTCCAGAACCTGAACCTGTACCTTGATGAAAACCCAAGGAGCAAAGGTGAGACCAAAGATGAGCGCCACAAACTGATAATGTGCCTTCCCTACTGCAAAGCTTAAGAAGCATTGGTGCTAAACCCATTCAGTGAGTCTGAGACACCAGAGCTGTGGACAAAACCGGCCATAGTGCCAAGCCGGCAATCGTAAACATCATGCGCGTGACCAATTCCACCTTCCTCTTCGCCGGATCCTTAAAGGAAGGAGATTACTCCACAGGTGTCGGTTTCTTTATTCAACATTGAAAAGGGAAGATTCGCCAAAGGAGAGGAGCTTCACTTTTTCAAAACAGCTTTTCTTGAAAGCTAATGCACTGAAAAGCGTTTCCGGACCACAAAAGGAGTGCTTTGGTTGTTCCCATTCCATGTAGATAAACTTGTCAAAATAAGTGGGATAGGGAAACACCTTGGCCGCACAAGCCGGCTTGTGCATGCCAAAGGGGAGAGTCGTGTCCTTGGCACCTTCAGAGGTATTCTCAACTTTTAAGGTTTCCCGCACTGAGGTAATAAGTGCGGCCACCAGCGCCCTTTCTTGTTTGATGACAGCCATGGAGGACTCATCCATGCTGTCAGAAGGATAGGAGATTGCATCATCAGGGCCCTCAGGAAGGGCGACACTTGCTGCAATAGAACTAGAGTCACGGTCAGATGAGGCCGAAGAGGAGGGTGAGGGTAGGGGCTGTTCTTGCTCACCTTACGTCCCAACGCCACCTTCACCTGGGAAATAGAAGACTCCAGGACCACCAACAGGGCATCAGGGGGAACAGAGGACCGAGAAGGACCTGCCACCTCCAGAAGGGAGAGAGTTAGGGAGGTGTAATCCTAGGATTCCAAGAGGGAGAAAAATCCACCAGGAAAGCCCATCAGAGAAATATAGCGCCACCATGCAGAGATAAAGTATACCCCCACAGAACCTACCACTGCCCAGAATTAGGCACAGGAGGAGAATGACTGGGAGCCGTCACACCACAGGGAGAGCAGGAGTGAAGATGCCACATACAGATCACACCAGACCTCAAGGAAACCCGGGAGGAGCCACCGTCCACAGCAAGCGGGGGGGGGGGGGAATCTAAGATAGCTGCATGCATCTAAGATAGCTGTCAATGTGCTACTACAAAAACATGGCAGCCTCGACCCCTGCCCACAGGACACACAGTGCCCACAGCCTATGAGTTCGGCACAAAAATGGCTGTTGCAGGGAACACTCGGAAAATCACCGTCAGGCCGAAGCAAAAGGGCGCCTGCCGTCGCCAAGCAGCTGCAGACATCTTAGTGCACTGTAAGGAGGGCACTGCCCCCTCCCCTTCCCTCTCTAAGTAACACAGGTACACTGCAAAGGGTACTGCTATCTCCCCCTGCAGCCAGTTAATCCAGCATGTGCAGACCAAACAGAAGGAAAAGAAGGGAGGTCCCCAGGCACTTCACAGGGTGCCACACTAGAAGATATGAACACAGCCCGCTGGCAAAAGAGTGGGGGGCCCAGGTAGTCACCTGGTAGCAACAAAAGCCTGAAAAAGAAGGAGTACCCCGCAGGGCAAACTAACCCAGGGAGCACCTGCACCCCACACTGTGCCCTGAAAGGGTGAGGGGGCCAGCAACTTACCAGTTCCATGGAGAATGTGGGTGATGTTACACTGACCGATCCGCCTCCCAACGAAGTGGGGGGCTGTCAGCCAGGGTAGCGCTGTGACATGGATGTTAAGAGAGCAGTCATTTAAGACGTTAACCTTCCTGGCCCCCCTGGTCGCGGTGGACCCATACCTAAAGTTCTGCATGTGCTCGTTGGGCAGAACGAGAGGACTACTGGATGTAGATTGCCCAGCCCAGCTGTTGATTGAAGATCTCTGCAGGAAAGAAAAGAAAGAAAAAAAAAAAAGGGAATGGAACTACAGGTCCCAGCAGGGAACTAGGTCCTTACTTCTAAAACACTAGGAAGAAATGACTGGTTTGCCTATAGCAGAGAGTGGGGTTATACCAGCTAGGACTAGCCATAGGCGGAGCAGAGTTTCTTTTCTGCCTAGTGTCCTACTCTTGTAGGTGGTGCTATGAATCCTATGGTTGAGAATAGGAAAAGGAAGTGTCTTTCAATGAACAAAAGAGAAAATACAATGCTTCACTGATACAATCCATAATTAAGTGTCCTTGTGTTTCAACATTACATTACTTCAATTCTTCTCACATTACACCACTGATGTGACAAACAAATATGCAGTCTTAACACCCCAGGTGACACTCACCAGCTTTTTTTACTGTCTATGCCCTGGCTGTAGGGATAAGCCCATGCCTCCCCCTCCGCATGTACAAAAGGGGCATGTATACGTACACCTGGGGGGGTGGGGAATGCCTCTGCTGCCTATCCTCTTTTACAGCTTCCTGAAGGGATAGACCAGAGGGGTTCAGATTCCTGTCCGAACACACCTGAGCTTATCCCTGCCTAGCTAGAGATTTTTCATCTGAGTGACAACCTTAAAGTTAGGACAGAAGTTGTAGAAAAAGAAAACCAGGCGTGAGAAAAACTGAGGTTGCCATAGGTATTCCTTCATGAAATGCTAGTTGCTGGGCTGTTATGTTGTTCCTCTTGGTTCAATATTTTGAGGGAATGACCTGGAACTAGAATTTTTCAGATCTGCATACTAGTTCTGGGTCTGTGACTTAGAAAACACTAAAGCCAGAGGTCAGCATAACAACCAGGCAAATAGCATTTACAAGATGGTCAGCAACAAAAGCCACCCTCACATAATTATTGGTTTAATACAAGGAAATTATTCAATCCAATAATTTAAAGAAAAAAAAAAATCCTGCTAAGCTTATGGCAGGGCATAGCCCTCTACTTACTACTCTTACCTTTTTGTTGTTTTCTTTAATATCTTGAGGATTCAGAGACTTGTAGTCACTGAAGGAGAAAATGGCAAAGTGGGTAGATACAAAATTTGACTATGAAAATAATATATATATTTTTTTTTTTTAAACAAGTTGAGTCTAAAAATAATAATAAAAACAGATACAATAAAATTGTATGGCAAGTAATTTTTCAGGAATTCAATCAACAAAACTAATAGGGTGGAAAATTAAAAACAGGCAAAAATATATTAATAAATGCTATGGCTATGGCTGTTTCAGTGCCTACAGCTTTTTAGTCTAAAATAGGAGGCAAGGACCAGAGACGAGCTTTGACAGCCAAATTTGCCATGTGGTAATCCCTTGTCGTCAGCGTTCAAAGACCTACAGGCTTATTTCTCTCATCTCATTTCAACACGAACAAAATTTTTAATAGCATCTTGAGGTCAGTAGTTTCTATAGGATTAAGGAAGAAAAAATTATAAATGAGATGGGAGCCTAAAATGAAAGGGGGACATTGACAGTTGCATTGTAGGCTGTTAACACTTTCTCAACCAGCATTCCACATGCCATGCTACAAACGTTATAAAGACCTCCCAAAACTTTCTGACAGATCTAAAATTGTAAGACAGGGCAGTAAAATTATGAACTTCCCAAATAGCATACATGAACTTTCTTGCTCCAGTGAGGTTCTTCATGTTTTGATTGTGCCAATAGAAAATATTCATGTTTTTTTGCCATGAGGAGTAATAGACATATTCAAGGACTGAGTAACGATTACTAAATCCAGGAGACAGGCAGTACTTTTTACAACAAGCAAGAACAATTAAAGTAGAACTGCAGCCCAAAAAGTTTTCTTGTTAGCTAGAATGGGGAAGGGTTTGCTAAGTTTTCGCTGCTGTTTGCATCCCCTTTTGGTGGATTGACCATAACTTTCTGTCCTAGTGGCACCAAATGCCTCAATGCTAAATTAGGCAACTTAAAAAAAAAACCCAAGAGAGTCTTCTCCACTCTACCAGAAAAGTGTTTTAATTACTCTCTTTTTTAAAGATTTCCCATAATTTTTTTATTCGTGGCACAAGTTAAATTGACAGAAGTCCTCCCCAATGAGGACACAAATAGCTGTAAAAAAAATGGCAGTGGTTCTACACCTTTCCTACTCTATCCAAAATGCAAAAACAAATGTTTTAGCTAAAATGTGACCCTAAAGCTACATCCACACAGGATGTTTAAACTAGTGATCGACCTATATCGTTTTTTTTACTGCTGATACCGATATTTTGGTATTTTTTTTTTAATGTCCACAGGTACTGTGGTGGAGGTATCTGGGGGTCTAAAAGACCCCAAACCCCTCCTCTGCACTTAAAGCATTCAAAACGCCAAGTTTGGCTGTAAGTTTTTGAATTTGCCCCGCCAGTACCCGGAAGTGATGTCATGTCATGACATCACTTCCGGGTACTCGGCGGCGCCGAATTCAAAGAAACGGAGACTCGGCCAGATGGCGACGGTGCAGGTAGGATGCCCGGGTCTCCCGGTGGGACAGGAGACCCGGGCAAGCCGCGGAAGGCGGCAGGAGGGGGCGGGACGTCCCCTTCCGCTCCTTGGAATGACAGCCGAGCGGCTTCACAGCCACATCAGTTGTCATTACAAGTCAGCCAACCGTCGGCTATGGACACCGGTACGGGGGTGATGCCTCTAGCTGCAGGCATCACCCCGGCAAATGCACTTTCCCGAAATATCGGCAATATCGGTAAATCAAAAGGCCGATTTCGATATATCGGGCAAAGTGCATATTGGCCCTCGATACATCGGCTTTGCTGATAATTGGTCAATCCCTAGTTTAAACCCTGTGCATTGCAGTGTTTTTAAGTGGGCAGAAAATACAGGCGTACTGCCCAGTCCCACTAACAGCAGCTTGTAAAAGTCTGATAGGCTGAAACCTGCAGCAGCTGGATGGTGCACCGAGTAGTACAAAGGTTTAGGACAGTATGTGCCAAAGTCCAACTGCCTGGAACACAAGAAGTTTGCGTTCTTAGCATTTATCCCTGAGCGCATAGTGACCTAAAAATTGGTACCACTTGGTGTACCATCCAGCCTCAGCAATGCTCGGCCTCTCAGAGTTATACAGGTTGCCAGTAGTGGGGCTGGATGGTGTGCCTATACTTTCCGCCAGCAAAGAAATGCTGGAATCTCATGCACAGGGACTAATGCCTAGTGTGGATGAGGTCTAAACAGACATTTAAATTGTTTGGTAACCCCTGAATTGAAAAATGAACTAAGCATATCTCTGTACAGTGTGTACTTGCCTCAATGCAAGACACCTAGTGGGATTTCTATCTGCCCTCTCCTCTTTATGCAAACTGGACAAGTCACTTCTGACAAGTTATGCCGACACCACAGAATCCCAGCATACCTTCAGCAAAAAGAAGGTGATTAACAGCCTACGATCTGCATGTTTCCCTAGGAGACTGTGTGTGTGGGGGTGTCTATTCCCTTCACTTACACTCACCAGACACTTTTTCTTCCACATTCTGATGCTCCGTTTGTACTTCAGCAAGCCGTCTTCACCACATCTAGATGCCTAAATGCACTGAGTTGCTGCCATGTGATTGGCTGATTAGCAATTAGTGTTACCAAGCAATTGAACCGGGTTACCTAATTAAGTGGCCTGTGAGCGTAGGTCTCAGATTACAATCAGTTCTCTGTGATATACTATACAGTGTGTGACATCAGATCCCCACCCCTGCCTTCTGAAGCCCAGAAATGCTGTGTAAAATATGTGCTTTAGGAGGCTGTAGATAAACAGGTACAGCTTAAATGAAGTAAATAGCCTCTTTGTATCATCTGAGGCGATTTTCTTAACTGGGTATATATTTTGGTATTTTGTTCATTTGACTGTTTAAGAAATAACCAAGTATTTTAAAAGGTGTGTGCATGTTTATTTACTTAAATGTATATTATTTTACACATAACAGTCATGATATGTAGATAGCTGTGCATGCAATGTTTTTTAAAAGGAAACCCCAGAACTACCTCTTTTCACTGACTGTCTCCATTTTAATGTCTTATTAGGTTTCAACTACAGGTTGGCATATGCATCTTAACATAATGCACTTTGCAAAAGAAAAAATAAACAAGGTCTCCAATGAGGCTAAATACATGCTGTATGTGTTTTTTGGATCTGTGTCTATATTAAAAATTGTAATCACCACTATGGGTGGCAATGGATGTCATGGAAGTTACGGAAAGATGATTTTGTATTCATTGTTTATGACTCAAAAGGTAAGCTCAAAAGTCAGTCCAAGCTTGTTGAGTAAATATATTCATGTATTAAAAAAAGGTATTAAACAGGGGGGTGCCGATGGGTTCTCACTTCATCTAGATGAGCGACAAGAATTAAGAAACCGAGAAGTAGGGGGGGAGCCAGGTGTGGGATAAGAGGGAAAGAATATAGGGGAAAAGAATGGAGTAAGTTTCCAACTTCTCATATGAGTAATTTATATTGAACCCACAAATTGAATTCCCTTTGCATGTTGTCTAATATGCTCTTGCTGACTATCTTACAACTGCAAACCCATACAAGTTCCAATTGCATTGCAGTGTGGAAGGGAGCTGTCCCTACACCCCTCCCTACTACTATTTCCTAACTAATTCAGCTGTGTGCTTAATTTTGATATCCTGATATTACAGCATATTCATATGAAAGTTCAATGAAGAACTGTAATACAACTTTAAGAGTATATGCATTTACACATATTGCAAAGATGTACATACAGTGCCTTAAAAAAAGTATTCAGACCCCTTGAAAATTTCCATATTTTGTCATGTTAAAACCAAAAACGTAAATGTATTTTATTGGAATGTTTTTGTGATAGACCAACACAAAGTAACACATAATTGTGAAGTGGAAGGAAAATGATAAATGGTTTTCAATATTTTTACAAATAAATATCTGAAAAGTGTGGCATGCATTTGTATTCAGCCCCCTTTACTCTGATACCCCTAACTAAAATCTAGTGGAACCAATTGCCTTCAGAAGTCACCTAATTAGTAAATAGAGTCCACCTGTGTGTAATTTATGTCAGTATAAATACAGTTCTGTGAAACCCTCAGAGATTTGTTGAAGAACCTTAGTGAACAAACAGCATCAAGAAGGCCAAGGGACCCACCAGACAGGTCAGGGATAAAGTTGTGGAGATGATTAAAGCAAGGTTAGGTTTTAAAAAAATATCCCAAGTTTTGAACATCTCATGGAGCACTGTTCAATCCATAATCCGAAAATGGAAAAAGTATGGCACAACCACAAACCTACAAAGACATCACTGTCCACCTAAACTGACAGGCCGGGCAAGGAGAGCATTATTCAGAGAAGCAGTCAAGAAGACTTATGGTAACTCTGGAGGAGCTGCAGAGATCCACAGCTCAGGTGGGAGAATCTGTCCACAGGAGAACTATTAATAATGCACTTCACACTGGCCTTTATGGAAGAGTGGCAAGAAGAAAAGCACTGTTGAAAGAAAGCCAAAGAATTCCCGTTTTCAGTTTGTCATGAAGCCACGTGGGGGACACAGCAAACATGTGGAAGAAGGTGCTCTAGACAGATGAGACCAAAATTAAACTTTTTGGCCTAAAAGCAAAACGCTATGTGTGGCGTAAAACTAACACTGCACATCACCCTGAGCACACCATCCCCACCGTTAAACATGGTGAAGGCAGAATCATGTTGTGGGGATACTTTTCAGCAGGGACAGAGAAGCTGGTCAGAGTTGATGGGAAGATGGATGTAGCCAAATACAGGGCAACCTTAAAAAGAAAACCTGGCAGAGGTTCACTTTCCAGTAGGACAACAACCCTAAACATACAGCCAGAACTACAATGTAATAGTTTAGATCAAAGCATATTCATGTGTTAGAATGGCCCAGTCAAAGTCCAGACCTAAATCTAATTGAGAATCTGTGGAAAGACTTGAAAACTGCTGTTCACAGATGCTCTCCATCCAATCTGATAGAGCTTGAGCTATTTTGCAAAGAAGAATGGGCAAACATTTGACTCTCTAGATGTGCAAAGCTGGTAGAGACATACCCAAAAAGACTTGCAGCTGTAATTGCAGCAAAAGGCGGTTCTACAAAGTATTGATTCAGGGGGGCTGAATACAAATGCATGCCACACTTTCAGACATTTGAAAAAAATTTTGAAAACCATTTATCATTTTCCTTCTAATTCACAATTACAGTATGTGCCACTTTGTGTCGGTCTATCACATTAAATCCCAATAAAAATACAATAAAAATACATTTAGGTTTTTGGTTGTAACATGACAAAATGTGGAAAATGTCAAGGGGTAAGAATACTTTTTCAAGGCACTGTAAATTATTGTTGCGCTTAAAGAATTTATTTGAATATACTTGAATAGCAAACTGTAGATCAACTCACCTAAAATAGTGTGTGCAGGATTTTTTTCCCAACATACAGCATTCATGGAAACTGACTAAATTTTGAAAATTTGGATGTCCATGCATTTTGCCTGCACTGTAAAATGTTAAAAATTCATGCAAACCTATGTGGGGGGAACTAGCCTCCAATGAGACAATATGGTAGCTTTCTTGGGAGACAGATCTTATAGGTGTGTATACTTACATCAAGTCTGATCTAAAGTAGTGTAATATTGCACAAAATGCCAAGCCATTCCTCCATGAAGTGGTGAAGTTGGTTATTTTAACACCTCGGTAGGTTTTTGTTACTTCCTTGCACCATGCGAGCAGCGACTGGCTAGCGTTGGGTAGTCTCCCCAGAATTGGGCTTGGTAAAGGGCTTGGCTGAAAAAAAAATAAAAAAAAAAAAAAACACAACCACATCAGAAGCTGAATTAAATTAAATGAAAAATCATCAAGCAAAAATAAACAATAATTTACAATACAGTACATACACAAAGAACAATACAGCTAGAAAGGTTTGTCATTAATCCAGCTAGATAACCAAATTATACAGACAAGTTTCAACACACAAAAAAAAAAAAAAAAAAAACTTATAAGCAATTAGGATTGGCCATAAATTGTCAGACAATGTAAGGTAATAATGATCTGACCATCTACACAATTCTTATATCAGAGGCCTATTGGTCAACTAATGTCTATAGCTACCCTAAAGGAAAATTCTAAAATAAAGTATTTTTGCTTGTATCGTCCCTTGTTGAATATTGTGACTATTATGAATATCATTGTATTAAGTGTCCATTCACCCTACCGTGACTTGGTCCGTCGCGGTCCATTGTGTGCTACAGGAACCGTTCTAATAGGAGCGACACAAGTCACTCCGACTTAGAAAAAGGTTCCTGTACTACTTCGGGGTGACCTGGAGCGACTTGCATAGACATTCATTATATGAAGTCCGTGCAAGTCGCGCCGAAGTCGCCCCCGAAGTCCACCCAGCTCCTTCATTCACAGAAGCTGTACTACAGCTTCTATGAATGATACAAAAATCTATGAATGGAGGACAGGCATATGACTGAAAGGTCCATCCCCTCCATTTATACATAAACGTACAGTGGTGATCGAAAGTTTGGGCACCCCAGGTAAAATATTGTATTAATGTGCATAAAGAAGCCAAGGAAAGATGGAAACATCTCCAAAAGGCATCAAATTACAGATTAGACATTCTTATAATATGTCAACAAAAGTTAGATTTTATTCCAATCATTTATACTTTCAAAATAACAGAAAACAAAAAAATGGCGTCTGCAAAAGTTTGGGCACCCTGCAGAGTTAATATCTTGTACTGCCCCCTTTGGCAAGTATCACAGCTTGTAAACGCTTTTTATAGCCAGCCAAGAGTCTTTCAATTCTTGTTTGAGGTATCTTTGCCCATTCTTCTTTACAAAAGTCTTCCAGTTCTTTGAGATTTCTGGGCTGTCTGTCACGCACTGCTCTTTTAAGGTCTATCCATAGATTTTCAATTATGTTGAGGTCAGGAGATTGTGAAGGCCATGGCAAAACCTTCAGTTTACGCCTCTTGATGTATGCCCCGTGGATTTCGAGGTGTGTTTAGGATCATTATACATTTGTAGAAGCCATCCTCTCTTTAACTTCAGCTTTTTCACAGATAGCATCAAGTTACCATCCAAAATTTGCTGAAATTTTATTGAATCCATTTTTCCTTTTACTCGTGAGATGGTCCCTGTGCCACTGACTGCAATACAACCCCAAAGCATGATTTATCCACCCCCATGCTTAACAGTTGGACAGAGGTTCTTTTCCTTAAATTCTGTGCCCCTTCTTCTCCAAACGTACCTTTGCTCATTCTGGCCAAAAAGTTCAATTCTAACCTCATCTGTCCACAAAACTTGTTTCCAAAATGCATCAGGCTTGTCTATATGTTCATTGGCAAAGTTCAAACGCTGATTTTTGTGGTGAGGATGTAGAAGAGGTTTTCTTCTGATGACTCTTCCATGAAGACCATATTTGTACAAGTATCTCTTTAAAGTGGAATAGTGTACCACAACTCCAGTGCCTGGCACTCTTTCTGGAGGGATCGTGCAGTCAAACATGGGTTTTGAATTGTTTTTCTCACAATCCTGCGAGCTGTTCTGTCTGATATTTTTCTTGGTCTTCCAGATCTTGCTTTAACTCCCACTGTTCCTGATGACTGCCATTTCTTAATCACATACGAACAGAGGATATTGACATCTGAAAACGCTTTGCTATCATCTTATAGCCTTCTCCAGCTTTGTGAGCGTTAAATATTTTCAGTTTCAGTTTTCTAGACAACTGCTTACAAGATCCCATGGTGCTGATCGTTGGGGCAAGGTCAGATGAGTCTGGGCATTTAAAACCTTTGAGGTTGACATCCCCTGGTCTTCCTAGACGATGATTGAGAACAATCCATGACACATGCAGGTCTCAGCCTTGCAAAGGGGGCAGTGCATGCTATAAATTCTGCAGGGTGCCCAAACTTTTGCAGACACCATTTTTTTGTTTTCTGTAATTTTGAAAATGTCAATGATGGAAATAAAATCTAACTTTTGTTGACATATTATAAGAATGTCTAATCTGTAATTTGATGCCTTTTGGAAATTTTTCCATCTTTCCTTGGCTTCTTTATGCACATTAATACAAATTTTTACCTGGGGTGCCCAAACTTTCGATTACCACTGTAGACCTTAAAGAATGCAAGTCATTTGACACATATTAGTCCCATGTACTTATAGACACCTTAGACTGAAATTAGACCCATTATAAGCTCAGTTTCAAACACAACAATTCAGCCACATATAGTTCAGGAAAAGTGACTTTCCCCATAAGTTTACCAAATAGAAACAAGGAACTATAGTACACCATTTGTTTCAGTGATAATGACAATGGGAGGATTGGATGCTCACAGAAAGTAGGATAGGAAGATGATAAAAGCTTTGATTTAAAATGTATAGTGTTCACATTGGCTTAACATTTTACAGAAATGTAATAATGGATTTCTGATCTGGACAAGTTAGAATAGAATAGCAAAGGAGTTCAGAACTTATAAAAATGCTTATGAAAATGTAAATACCTATGATCTCTGGCTGCATGGCACAGTTAATGCATGCATAGCAAACTAATAGTGGAAGTGAGCAGATCATATGACAAATGTCATCAATTTATTCGCTTAAACTGTCTTGCTGTTTCTAAACCTTCTGAATGAAAACTATAATACTGTTATTTAACCACTTCTATACTGGGCCTATTCTGGCACTCCTCTCCTACATGTAAAAATCATAATTTATTTGCTAGAAAATTACCAAGAACCCCTAAACACTAATATATATATATATATATATATATATATATATATATATATATATATATCTATCTTTTTTTTTTTTATATATTTATATTTAGCAGAGACCCCAGTGGAATAAAATGGTGGTCAATACAACTTTTTATGTTACATGGTATTTGCGCAGCAATTTTTCAAATGCATTTTTTTTTTTTTTGAAAAACCACTGTTTCATGAAAAAAAAAAAACAAAACAAAAGAAACATTAAAGTTAGCCCAATTTTTTTGTAAAAGGTGAAAGATGATGTTACACTGAGTAAATAGATACCCAATATGTCATGCATAAAAAATTGCGCACACCTCAGATATGGCGCCAAACTTTGGTACTTCAATATCTCCATAGGTTTTTTTTTACCAGTTACTCCTTTAGAGTTACGGAGGAGGTCCTGGACTAGAATTATTGCTAACAATCACGGCGATACCTCAAATGTGTAGTTTGAACGCTGTTTACATATGGGGGTGCGATGTATGTATGTACGGAGCGGAGGTCTGCATGGTGCTCGCTGGCCAGAGTGGGGTGACCACTGGATCTAGATTATCCAGCCCTTTGCCCACTCCAGCAGTTGATTGTAGATCTCACGAGAAAAAAAAAGGAGAAAAAAATCTAAAATCTACACAGAAAAAATTGCCAGGACCAGAGATCCCAGCAAGGAACTAGGTCCTTACTGCTGACTAGGCAGAAAAAAACTAGGTACGTAAAGCAGAGAGAGAGTATACCCCCTGGGACTGCCCATAGGTGTAGCCAGACTTTTTTTCTGCCTAGTGTCCTACTTCTGTAGGGGTCAGTATAAACCAATGATTAAGAAGATCAGGAGCTGTGTCCGTCAATGAATGAAAGAGAAAAATGCAATAATTAATAATTTACATCTTTAAAAATCTAAAACAGGTATGGTGGCACTCATGTGTCTTGCAGTGGACACAAGTTAAAGCAACAGGGTTCTATTGTAAACTATTCAAAAGAGCTCAATTTGTTTTTTTAAGTGAACAGACCAATAAACCGAAAATCCACTCAATTCCAACACGCCCTAGGGATGATATCACACAGTGCAAAGGTAAAAAGACACAAGATAAGAAAAGGTCAAATAAGAAATGAACTACAATAAAAGAAGGTGTATTGCATCCTAACTGAAACTGAAATATGCAAAAGTGGGTAATATATACAATTTGGCAAACGCAAGGAAAAAAATGCAGTATATCTGTAACGCTAACAAAATGACTGACAGTGCACATGGTACACACCAGGAGGGAGTGTTCTCTACCCCGAACCATAACAAAGCAGCCACAACTGAACATTGTGCAAGGCCAAACCATGCATGTGCCATAAACAGAGTGTAAGAGCATAAATGGCAGTTTAGAAAAAACATGGACAATGGATCCAAGGAAAACAGACTCTGCAAAAAGTTGGAAATACACCGAGTGCAAATAAGAGGAATCAGTACCCCATTAACAGCTGGATGAAACAAGAGGACTGTCACTTCACGTCCGTCACAATGTATAGCCCGGGACAGCACGCTTTTTTTTTTTTTGTAACCTCTCTTCTAATGGGTATTGCTGAGCAAAACACTTAGGAGGTACAAAGATCTTCTCATGTTGAAGTCAGTCATCATACAATACAGGCTTTTAAAGTAAATATACAGAGAAGGTTTTAGCAGGCCAAGGTATTTTTAGGGAACCCAAGCTTACCTATGGTAAGGCCAGCGCAGGTTATGTGAGATCAAGGCACGTTCGCATTGCTACGATAAGTATAGAAATTGTGTCCTTAGGTTTCGGAGATAAATCAGTGGACTGAACCCTTTTATATACTGAATCCTCTGAACCAGACAAGGTATCGGCCTCATTCTCCTCTTCATGAAATGCAAAATCTGGCAGAGGAAGACCAGAGATGGATTCTAATGGCGCTATTCCACTGCATGGAACCGAACGGTCGGCTCGCTTTTGTGCTTTTCCACTGCTGGTACCGCATGGTATGGTTGTTGGAATGGTTTGGTACGGTACGGTGGCGCTTTTCCACTGCATGGAACCAAACGGTACGGCTCTCAAAAACAGTACCACCTCGATTGTGGTTCAAAGAGGTACCATACACGTTACCATATCCCACAATCCTTTGCATGCAGTCACTACTAGCCACTGATTGGTCAAAGAATCCCACCCACCCCGTTGTTATCACACCCACTTAACTTTAGTACAACTTTAGTGGAAAAGCAAAACATACCATACCGTACCGAACCGTTCCAACACTGTACCATGCGGTACCAGCAGTGGAAAAGCAAACCAGGTCAAGCAGTGAACAGTGCGTGTTTATGTAGTTGAAAAGTGCCATAAGTAAGAGGAGCTTAAGACACAGGGCTAAAAATTCCCCTGCAAATTCTGACACTGTGCCAGAAAATTTCTCTTCTGAAGAAGGTGGATGGGGAGCCCCTGAAGGAATTGACCTTGAGGATGGAGACGACTACGTTTTGGGAACAGCAGCATGGTCCTCACCTTTAGAGGAAATAATGTCCAGAGGATTGGTAGTTTGTGGGGAAGCCAGGAGAAGTGAATACCGGATCGAGGCACGTCTGTAAAAGATGGCTCAAGCATGTGCAGTATTCCTGTCTAAGAAGGAGGCAGTGTGGGGTGTCCAGGTCAAAAGTGAAGGAACTTATAAAAGATGCCAAGTTAAAAAAAAAAACAAAACCAGCTTCTCCAGCCGGCTCTGTGTTTAAGGACATGGAGAAAAAAACCCAGACTTAGTGCAGCAGTGTGTTCTGCAGTTCTCCCAGTCAGTGATGTAGGATGTTAGTGATCTTTGCCCTCCTGCTGGGCATCGTCAGCAACAAAAAGGAGGTGGAAAAAAGGAGGTAGAAAAAAAAGGAGGTTGAAATCGCACCGATCTGCAGCTTTAAAATCAAATGAAGTAGCGCGATTTCAAAGCCGCACTGGTGTGAACCAATGCTTACAGTTCCTCTGCGCTATTTCATCATGATTTCAAAGCCGCAGAAAAAATTTTATTTATAATTATAAAGAAATGGTAATAATTTTTAATTTGTCTAAAAAAAAACCTGTCACATAAAACTAAAAATAGGTAATTGGTATCGGCGAGCATTTGAGAAAAAGTATCAGTATCAGCAGTCTTATTGGTGCATCCCTACTTTAACCTCCTCAAGACCAAACACTTTCACCCCCTTCTTGCCCCTGCCATTTTTCAGCTTTTATCCTTTTTTGAACAGATAGAACCTTCTTTTGGTAATATTTATTCATTACTGAGTTTTTAATTTTTTTGCTATAAATTAAAAAAATGCAAGTTTTTTTTTCATTTCGGTTTTAAAATTTTGTAAATATTCTGTGTGAAAGTTAGAGAGTCGACAATCTCATTTCTTGAGGCCCTAAAATGCCCCTTTTTGGAAAGCAGACAGTCCAAGGTATTTAGTAAGAGGCATTGTGAGTTTTTGAAGTTGTCATTTTTTCGTCAGTTTTTTATTTTTTACAAAGCCAAGCAAGTCTAACCTGCTGGTGCATGGCTGCCCCCAGGAATGTCATGTTTAGTGGCCAAGAAGTACAGGAGGCTGAAGAAAGAAAGAACAAAAGAGTTCCTGTGGTTCCAGGCATGCAGTTGTCCGCAGGGGATGGCTGGGACTGGTGTCTCACAAGAACATAGTCAGTCGGACATGCAGATGGGTCAATTCAGGCCACAGAGGGAGACAAGGTAAGCAAACAGGCAAAGGATCGGTCCAGGCAGCCAGAAGCAACATTGCACATGTGTGGCAGTGATTAGGAATACCGTTGCTAGCTTACACGGATCTAGTGGCTAGTGTGGCAGCAATCAGGGACATCATTGCTGGCTCAGACCAGTGTGGTGTCACTGCAACTGGTGTGGCAGTGATCAGGGGCACTTTAACTGGTGTGGCAGTAATTAAGGACAATATGAGTGGTGTGGCAGTAATCAGGGACACTGTAACTGGTCTGGTGGTGATTAACCAACCACAGAGAATGCAGTAGTTCTCAATGCAATTATGAAAGACAGCTATTGTCACTGAGGTTTAATGTTGATAAATGTAAAGTTTTGCTAAGAATATGCATGCATCATACATACTGGGGAAGAACAACTGGGGGGAATCAATAGGGGAGAAGGATCTGGGTGTTTTGGTAGATCATAAGCTTAATAATAGCATGCAATTCAAATCTGCGGTTTTCAAAGCAAGCAAAGTAATTTTCCTGTATTAAGAGAGGTATGGACTCCTGAGAGAGAGATATAATTTTGCACCTGTACAAATCATTAGTTACACCTCATTTAGAATATACAGTTAAGTTTCGGGTACCAGTTATCAAAAAGGATATCAGAGAACTGGAGAAAGTGCAGAGAAGGGCAACCAAACTGATAAGAGGTATAGAGGAGTTCAGCTCTAAAGGATAGTTTAGAGGAACTGAATTTTTTTTCTCTTGAGAAGAGGAGATAAGGCGGGGATATGATCAACATGTACAAATACAGAAGGAGTCCATATAGGGAACTTGGTGTTGAGTTGTTCACTTTAAGGTCATCACAGAGGACAAGAGGGCACTCTTTATGTCTAGAGGAAAAGTGATTTCATCTCCAAATATGGAAAGATTTCTTTACAGTAAGAGCTGTGAAAATGCGGAATAGATTCCCTCCAGAGGTGGCTCTAGCCAGCTCAACAGATTGCTTTAAAAAAGGAAGAGATTCTTTCCTAAATGTACATAATATACTAACATTTATAGATAAAGTTGATCCAGGGAATATCTGATTGCCTCTCGAGGGATCAGGAAATAATTTTTTCCCCTGCTGGAGCAAATTGGATCATGCTTTGCTGGGGTTTTTCGACTTCCTCTGGATCAACTGTTTGTATAGGATTGTGTATATGGGATTGTATGGTTGTGTTTTTTTTTTTTTTTTTATTGGTTGAACCAGATGGACTTGTGTCTTTTTTCAACCCCGACTATCTATGTAACTATAAGTGACTATTGGACATGTGACCGCTGTGATTGGTCACAGTGACCATATGGTACCAGGGCTCAGCACAGTGGCCTGGTACACAGTTCTGTGATCGGCTATGTCAGATGGACGCAGTTATCACAGATCACACCGCTGTGTGCCACACCACGTGCAGTTCTGGGAGGTCACATGGGTATATGTACAGTGGCCGGGCAGAAAGTGGCTAAATCTCATATGTGTGCTTGTCGTTCATGGGAAGAGACACCTTTGATGGAACACAACCCAGCTAAAGACACATTTGACACAATGCAATCAATGTTCTCCATGCACTTTCTCTAATAAGGTGACAATGCTCTTATTTCTGTAGTGAAATCTATGCTGCTACAGTAGCTTCTTGGATGCTGGCATTATTGATAGTCCTATCAATGAATCATATCTAGGTCTGCCCAAAGCTCGCTAGATGAAGAACATACAGCTCTATCTGCAGAGGCTAAGGGCAGCCATATACGGAGCAAATTTCTTTCCTGCAACCACAGGTTACAGGAAAGAAATTAGCTTGATTCACCCACCAACACAGATCTTGTTGATGTGAGAATCCCTACTTCCATGCCATTGTCTTCTCCTGGCAGGGGGTGGGGGAAGTCCTCCCCGCCGGGAGAAGACAGTGATTATTGATAGATGCTATAACAGCTGCTAGCGATAATCGCAGGTAAAACTTGGCATGCTGGTTGTACCCAAGTTGATCGATCAACTTGGTACATTCAGCCTGCCCATACATGGTTCGAAGATTTGAGCCATGTTTGGCTTGCCTTAGGTAAATTATGTCCCAACTGCATTTAGGGTCCATGCACACTGGCCTAAAAGTGCTCTTGCCAAAAAAAAAAACAAACTTTAATTTTGAGCATTTTTAGTACTAGTGTTTAGGAGCATTTCGCGGTATTTCTGCCAAAAAAAAAAAAAAAAAAAAAAAACGCTCTCAAAAACAGAAGGTTTTTTTTGTCTCTTTATGACCCAATGTATATGGACATTAAACGTTAAAAAAAAAAAAATAAATAAAAGGAAATCAGCTTTCTCTGAAGACAACAAACATTCCATCTTGCCTTACAAATGCCTATTTGGAAAAACTTTTTTCCTTGCCCTGCGTGGCAAAGAACAACTTCGTTTATAGCCTATATTCCTATATTTATCAACAAGGACACGGGACAATTTTTACAGTAAGGAAACTGTATGTTCTATTAGGAAGACTGCCACCTGACCTCCACCCCCCAATCTAAATCTTTTGAAGTCAGTATGAGCTGTCAGTTAACAGACACATAGTTAGGAGGCCACATGCGGTCTTAGCCTTTGGCATGCTTCTTCTGATGGATTCAGCCATGTATGGCGGCTCTAGACTTCTGTCTGGGCAAAAAATGGTGCCGGGCGAAACAGCTTGATTGTAATTTAGACACTTGAGGCACTATAAAGAGCTGGCGGAGTGAAACACACCCTTCCCCAAATGAAGTCATGTAAAATTATCTTCTCAGTTACAATGGAAAAAAATGACAGTTGCAAATAAAAGTGTTTCTTCAACATTCTACTGTCTCTTTGATGACAACACTGAAAGTGGAAATGACATTTCACAAACGGCGCCTTTAGGTTTACAAGTGTGTTATACCTGACAACATTGCTGCCGAGGATTTTAACCCCCTGCTGTCATGTGAAACTAGGAGAGAATCTCATGTTTCAGGTGAAACTGAATATGTACCAAGTTGAAACAGAAGAGATATCTAAATATTTAAAATGAAAGCCACAAACTAGGGGACAAATCCCAAGTCGGGTAGGTCTTGCTCAATAACCCTCTTAGTGCCGCTGGATCCCTCTCTAAAGAAATTGAGGAACAAATACAAAAGTAAGGCTCAATCTTCTGAATTGCTATGGGTAGCACATGCTGACTTCAAAAACTGTAATATATTACATTTATCTACCTCTAATTTAAAGTAGATCTATAGGCAAACTTTTTTTTTTGGATAAAGTCAGGGTTTTTTTTTTGCCATCTGTGTGCCATTGGGGAGATTTCCCTTTATTCCGTCCCATAGTCAAAACAGGAAGTGAGATGAAATCCCTGCAAATAACAGAATCCCTTTGCGGACCCCCAGGTCACCAGAAATAGTGTCCCCATTGGAAGATTTCCCCCACTATTACCTTTCTGGGGACAACCCAAAATTGGGGATTTTCTTTTACTTTTAATATTAATGGCAAACAGGACAAACAGGGAGGGCGAGTTTCCCTAACAGGAACACAGTCAGCAATAAAAACCTAATAGGTGTTCGAATCTGTCTCCACACTGTCCAAAAAAAAAAACCCTAAAAAAACCCAAAGTCCTTTCTGAGAGCAGGCAAAACAAAGTGCCAGTTATGTTTGTTAGCCAGCAACTTCTGAGTCCTACCTCAATCTTGTCATACTTTTTAAAACTACTTACTTACTACTTACTTTTTAAAACTCTCTCTTTTAGGATACATTAAGGGTAGCCACATTCAGAACAATGTAGTAACATACATTTTGAATAATATGCCAAACATTTAAATAAAACTGCTCAAAACAGAAAATATTAGCTGAAATATTTTCCAGGATAAAAAAAAAATACTTATTTTCCCAGAACACCAACATCAATGGCCTCCATCCTACTGCTAACATCTGCCATGTGTTTGTCAAGAATTAATGCAAGTTTTCAGTGGACATGACAAACAAGAATAAAGAGAAGATGGACATTGTCTTTTTGTTCCAGGCAGCTGAACTTTTCCCATCATTGATTTTCCATGCACTCTTCATCTCTGTGTTTTGGTATAGAGGCAGCCATTTTGGTTGAGGAGTAGGGCTTTGCTTCCTCGTGTCATAGTTACATACATAGTAGTTGAGGTTGAATAAAGACAACAGTCCATCCAGTTCAACCTGTGTAGGTGTGAATCATTTCCCAGCTCTGTCGTGTCAGAGCTGCCCCTTGTTTTCTGTAATCTGATGACTGGTGGAGTATGATCAAAAAACTTAAGGAGAGGAGAAGCAGGGAGATCTTTGCACTGCCGGTCTTCAAGAATAGCTTCCTCTGCACCAAGCCGGATGAGAATCACAGTATTGACATCGCCATATCTCATTCCAAATCTCATGAGACTAGCAGTCATAGGTAGCAGTGCCTTAGGTAATATCACACAGCTATAAGGCTCCAGGCACAGTCACATATCAGGAAAAGAATTCCGGACAAAAGGCAGATTTTTCAGCATACTGCTCAGGATAAATTAAAGTGGTTCTAAAGGCAGAAGGTTTTTTCACCGTACTGCATTCTATACATTAAGATAAAAAAAACCTTCTGTGTGCAGCAGCGCCCCCAACCCCCCTTATACTTACCTGAGTCCTATCTCGATCCAGCGATGTGCATGAGAGTCTCAGCTCCTGCTGCTGTCCATCAAAGCTAGTGGGCCAAAGAGGAGAGAGAGGGAGCGGGCCTGAATAGATACACAAGGCAGAGGCTTGGGAGCGAGCCTGTTTGGGTACCCCAGAGCAAGCTGCTTGCTATGGTGGCACTCGGCAGGAGGGAGGAGCCAGAAGCCCTGGTGGGGGACTCAAAAAGAGTAGGATCGGGGCTGCTCTGTGCAAAACCATTACACAGAGCAGGTAAGTATGACCTTTTTTTTTTCTTTACAAAAACGTCAAGACTTTAATATCACTGTATCCTTTCTGTACATTCCATTTTAGACGAAAAATATTTACTTTTTGAGTATAGGTCTACTGTAAATACTAGTAATGCCAAGTGGTATGTATGCCATTCAGCATTATCTAAAAAGTATGAAAAAAGAAACAAATAAATCTAGAACTAAAAATGTCATAATGCTTTTCAGAATTAATGCTGTAAATTCTTTTAGAAAAATATAGACATTTTAAAAAACAGGTGAACAATGTAAGGGGTCAACAATGTGTGCAATACTGTACAATTATTACTACCAACAGGCTTTCAGCAAAAACCTGGTGATTCTGGGAATCCGGCTGTAGGACCAGAGACAAGGGAGCAGTAGATGGAACAGAAGAATGTACATACACGGTTTCATTCATCTAGGACTATAGAGAATTGTACAAGACCAGCAGAGGTTTTTGAAAATGAGGTTTAAATGATTATGAACAAACCTACCATCATTCCAAACACAAAATGAACTATGGCCAATAACGGAGGTCCCCACTGAGCGCCAGAAAATACGAAAAAAAGCCTAACAAGCACATTTGGCTGGAAGCTATGCACATACAGACACATCTATTCATTCTCATATGAACAGGTAAAATTGAATGTCAATGGAGACATAACACACTGCTCAATGTGGCTGCTGGTTTGATAGTTCTGTGACTACAAACTCTAATCACACAACTGCCTACTGTTTAGATTTAGATATTTTAGGTTTTTACTAAAGTTTCAAAATTACAGCCGATGTTTAAAACCCTATTCCACTTTTACTTTTAGACGTTTTTGACGTTAGACGTTTTTGAAAAATCAACAGTTCTTGTAAAAAAATAAAAAAAAAAAATGAAAGATTTACTGCAAAACTAACATTCTTTCTGGACCTAACCTTAACGGATGTACTGCTCTGAAATTTAGTGCCCAGGTTAATTCAACCTTATTTCTGTGAACCCACGTCATTATGGACACCCTGGAGGGTGCATCATAACTCCAGCCTGAGCTCAGGATATTCCAGGACAGTGCGTTGCTTTTATATCATTATTTAGGGGTTGCACTGTCTAGAAGTAAAGTCTGCCCACCATGGCTGGATAAGAGAAAAGACTTGGAGAAAATAAAGGTATGTATAATTGGATTTTTTTTCTAACTGAGGCAGGGGGGCTTAAGGGAAGGGTGGCATAAAAATACTAAAAGGAAGCTTTAAAGCAAATCTGTCACGAAGAAATAATAAAAAGTATATAAAAGCAGACAATACAAAATACCTGCACATACATTTTTAACACATCAGAGAGCCATAGCAGCCCCTTACCATGGGGAGTTATGCTCCCTTCAATTTGTGTATCTTTCCAAAGCATGGTAGGGTACATGCACTGTATTCAGGTGTATGTAGAAATGCCATATCAGAGCTCTGCTCTAGAGATGAAGAGTACATTTGCCTATTAGGTGTACCAGGGTAATATTATTATTGAGTGCATTGGAGTTGCTGCCTCATCAGCGGCCAGGCTCCCCAAACCTTGAAGCAGCAGTCAGCTTAAAAGGGCCAAGATGACACAGACACATGCAGCTGAATAGCAGATCACTGGGACATCGCTGGACCAGCTAGGGAGATTAGTTTGTGTTTAGAGATTAGCCCAGCAGAAAACAAGAATGGAGTATTGGGGCTAGAAGGACGTTATAAAGTTACATTAAAAAGATGTCATTTTTGGCCAAAGTTACCAACATCTATAATCAACACATCACTACTGGGTGGACTATCCCTTTAATTAGGATCCATCCATGTCCTTGGGGGTCTGCCCTCCTTGAAATGGATGTCGCCAGCATCCTGACAGCGCACAGAGCAGGAACCATCTCTGAAATCGCTACGTGCAATAGTTTATCCAGATTTCAAAATGGCACCACCACAGCCTTCTCTATGTGCGAGGCAACCTCAACGTCTGCACACGTGCAGCAGGACGATTGCCAAGTGGGCGTCTGCACTGTGCATGGTTTACTGTGGGCTGGCAGAATACCGGGGACTGCCAAGCTAGCGCCTGCAGGGTGCAATGTTTATGCAGTATGGTGGTGGTCGGGGAGAAAGCCTTGGGACAGCTACAAGAATTATACGTACAAAGCCTGGCAAAAAGAAGGGGGAGGAATGGACACCAGGCTATCATGTTGGCCACCACCAAGCCAAAGGATAATGTAGAATATCTTTAAACCTTACCTCTGCATTTGGTGCATTACTCTGCAATCTGTGCGTTACACTTTCCTCTACACTCTGTACATCACACACTCCTGACCTGACCTTGCATGCTGAGAGTTACACACTACTGACCTATACTCTATGTGTTATACACTCTTGACCTCTTTCACATTAGACACTGTTGACCTCTGAACTCAATACGTTACACACTCCTGACCACTGTGCATTACATACTCTTGACCAGGCTATAGATTTACTCAAAGATACTCCTTTAAGCTCTTCCCCCCGTTAAAGCAATTCTGTTCATGGTGTAGGGCGCATAAGAAATAAAAGTGTGATTTGAAGGTATAGCTACAAATGTGGGCGTGATTTTGTGGGTGTGGTTTAAAAGTGGGTATGGTCAGTAGGTGTGTGGTCCCCTTACCCTTTAGCCACTCCTAGACCAAGCATTTATAAATAACATAGTTCAAGCAAATTCCTATGAAAGGATGATTAGTGGAAAAAAGTTACGTTGTAAAAAACACTCAAAATTGGGTCCTTGGTGTTCAATATGTGACCATGTGTGACCTACTGTGTCCCGAATTGGGCACACCACATGCTGGGCAACTTGCAGCAGAGTGCAGGCGGGGTGCCGGGTTCTGAGACACTTTTTGTATTCCTGCCCCAGCCACTGAAATTAAGCAGATACTGTCAGAAAGAGTGATCTCTGCCCAACAATATAACTACAGCCCTGGTCCAATGCCATCAAGTACAGAGAGCTGCACGGGAGCTGGTAAGCAAACAATTAGGGGTGTTAACAACATTGCCACTGACCACTACCACTAATGCAAGGTTAGGGGTAATTAATACTGCCACTGACCATCAATGTGAGTGCTGGGAAGGGGGTTAACAGCACTGTCACTAACAATGCAGAGGGGGAGGAATTAACATTGCCACTGGCCCTCAGGTGTGAGTTATTAATATACATATACAGTATCTCATAAAAGTGAGTACACTCCTCACAATTTTGTAAATATTTTATTATATCTTTTAATGTGACAACACTAAAGAAATGACACTTTGCTACAATGTAAAGTAGTGAGTGTACAGCTTGTATAACAGTGTTAATTTGCTGTCCCCTCAAAATAACTCAACACACAGCCATTAATGTCTAAACCGCTGGCAACAAAAGTGAAGACACCCCTAAGTTAAAATGTACAAATTGGGCCCAATTAGTCATTTTCCCTCCCCAATGTCATGTGGCTTGTTAGTGTTACAAGGTCCCAGGTATGAATTGGGAGCAGGTGTGTTAAATTTGGTGTTATCGCTCTCATTCTGCCATACTGGTCACTGGAAGTTCAAAATGGCACCTCATGGCAAAGAACTCTCGGAGGATCTGAAAAAAAGAATGGTTGCTCTACATAAAGATGGCCTAGGCTATAAGAAGATTGACAAGACCCTGAAACTGAGCTGCAGCATGGTGGCCAAGACCATACAGTGGTTTAACAGGACAGGGTCCACTCAGAACAGGCCTCACCATGGTCGACCAAAGAAGTTGAGTGTACATGCTCAGCGCCATATCCAGAGGCTGTACTTCAGAAATAGACGTATGAGTGCTGCCAGCATTGCTGCAGAGGTTGAAGGGGTGGGGGGGGGGGGTCAGCCTGTCAGTGCTCAGACCATACGCTACACACTGCATCAAATTGGTCTGCATGGCTGTCGTCCCAGAAGGAAGCCTCTTCTAAAGATGATGCACAAGAAAGCCTGCAAACAGTTTGCTGAAGACAAGCAGACTAAGGACATGGATTACTAGAAGCATGTCCTGTGGTCTGATGAGACCAAGATAAACTTATTTGGTTCAGATGGTGTCAAGCATGTGTGGCGGCAACTAGGTGAGGAGTAGAAAGACAAGTGTTTCTTGCCTAAAGTCCAGCATTGTGGTGGGAGAGTCATTGTCTGAGGCTGCATGAGTGCTGCCGGCACTGGGGAGCTACAGTTCATTGAGGGAACTATGAATGCCAACATGTACTGTGAAATACTAAAGCAGAGCATGATCCCCTCTCTTAGGAGACTGTGCCGCAGGGCAGTATTCCAACATGATAACGACCCCAAACACACCTCCAAGACGACCACTGCCTTGTTAAAGAAGCTGAGGGTAAAGGTGATGACTGGCCAAGCAGGTCTCCAGATCTAAACCCTATTGAGCATCTGTGGGGCATCCTCAAATAAAAGGTGGAGGAGCGCAAGGTCAATAACATCCACCAGCTCCGTGATGTCGTCATGGAGGAGTGGAAGAGGACTCCAGTGACAACTTGTGAAGCTCTGGTGAACTCCATGCCCAAGAGGGTTAAGACAGTGCTGGAAAATATTGGACATTTTCACTTAGGGGTGTACTCACTTTTGTTGCCAGCAGATTAGACATTAATAGCTGCGTGTTGAGTTATTTTGAGGGGACAGCAAATTTACACTGTTATACAAGCTGTACACTCACTACTTTACATTGTAACAAAGTGTCATTTCTTCAGTGTTCCAGAAAAGAACAGGGTGTATGCCGCTACAGGTGAGAGAGATCCACCCTTCAGAGACTAAGTGCAGGTGCAGGTCCAGTCCGTGGTCTGAGCAAGTGCAAAGTACAAAGGAAGGTTTGACTGCACTCCAGCATGTGAAGGATAAAATATATCTCTTTATTGCTTACATAAATCGGATGTAACACAACAGATGAGCCATAGACAGTTGACGCGTTTCACAAAATAAAATCGATTGATCACGATTAAGCGATTTTAATTTGTGAAACGCGTCAACTATCTGTGGCCCATCTGTTGTGGTAAATCCGATTTATGTAAGCAATAAAGAGAGATATTTTATTCTTCACATGCTGAAGTGCGGTCAAACCTTCCTTTGTATTTTGGATTTCTTCAGTGTTGTCACATGAAAAGATATAATAAAATATTTACAAAAAAGTGAGGGGTGTACTCACTTTTGTGAGATACTGTACAATACCTATACATACTATATACCGTGGCCAATGTTGTGGGTTTTTATTGCCACGTAGGACACAAATGCTGGGGTCATTACTGCGGTCACTGACACCAATTGCTGAGGGTTGTTACTGTAGTCACTCACACCAACTGCTGGAGGTTATTATTGTGGTCACGAACACCAATGTCAGGGTTATTGTTGCATCCACCAACACTGGGGAAATACTTTTGGTGCCAATGACATCAATGCTGGAAGTTACTATTTTCTCCTCAGTATGCTCGGAGCCACACTACTTTCTCTTTAGCGTTCATTGCGGTAAAAAATACAGCAAGATCGAAATTTTCAGACTTTGAGGAGTGTTACAGTCCATGAATGATCTGCTGTTGTGTGGCCACCCTCTGGAAGTGTCAGGGGCACATGAGACCCTCTAAAATGTTTAAGTTGACCACCACTGCTGTACGCAAGGAAGCCAAAGGTATTTTTAGGAACGTATGTGCAAATTGTACTGTTAATTTGTATTAAAGCGGAGTTCCGCCCAGTGAACGTTTTTTTTAATAAAAATACCCCCGGGACAGTCAGGGCTAGTGCATTCCACAATGGCTAGCCTCTGATCTGTACCAGGTTGCACTTACCTGCAAGAAGAAATACTTACCTTGAAAATGTATTGTCCAGCGCTGCCATCTCAGGTGTGGGCAGCTTGAAGCCAGCGGGATCCTCTTCTGTGTCCTCTTCCGTCTTCTTCGGTCCCGCGATGCACTGCACCGGCCCCGCCGTCACTTCCGGGCCGCAGCGTCATCCCTGCACAGCTTCTGGGCATGCCCAGAAGCTGTTTTGCAAGGTATGACAGCGCCTGCACCGTAATTGACGTCGGGGCCGGTGCAGGCGCATTGATTCCTGGGAGCGATGACGTTCAGCTCCCAGGAATCATTGCATTCCAGGAAGTGACGAATCGCCGTGGCCGCCGAGGGGAGGAAGAGGAAGTAAGGTAAGTATATTTTCTTCTAAACGAGGTAAGAAAAAAAAAAAAAAATTGCGATTATCCATTTGTTTTTCAGGTGACCCGGAGCGAGAAGATGGAGGTAAGTATAATTTTAGGGTGGAACTCCACTTTAAATACAAACAATTAAATGTAATCAAAAAGAGCCTACAGTGGCTAAGTGGTTAGCACATCCGCCAAGCAGCACTAGGGTTGTTGGTTCAAATCCTAACCATGGCACTACCTGCATGAAGTTTGCATGTTCTCCCTGTGCCTGCGTGGGTTTCCTCCGGATACTCTGGTTTCCTCCCACACGTGTATGAATGTGAGTTAGGGACCTTGGATTCTAAGCTCCTTGAGGGCAGGGACTGATGTGAATGTACAATATATATATATATATATGTAAAGCGCTGTGTAAATTGACGGTGCTTAATAAGTACCTGTATTAATAACATAAAACATTACATTTCAGGGCAATTTTAAGTTATATAAAAAAGAATCAAGTAAAATTACCAAATGAATACATCATATGTCCATTGTAAGTAGACAGTTTCTAAATTAACTAATAGCTATAAAAACAACAAAATTAGGTATTGATCGTAGACGTTTCTATCACCATAACACATAAAAGGCAGGCAGGACAAGCGGTTCCTCAGCAGTTCTAAAGGTCTTGACCTATGATCCGGGGGCACCATCCCATAACGATGGGGGATATGCAATAAGAGTCCTTGATACGTCCTGTCTCCATGTGTACCTCTAGACCATTTTAGAGGACGTTGTAGTATTGATTGACGTCGCTTGGGAAGATCCATCCATAGAAGTGGAAAGTCCAAAGACCTGGCTAGAAGGCTATGTTCCTGATGTTAATGCAAGAAGCCAGGATGTATTGTGTGTGCTGACTGAGCCAAATAACTAGGAGGATACGTCCAGATAGAGGGGTATAAAGACCACCTTACAACACATGGGGAACCTACATAAACCAAAGGACCAATAACCTCAGATTGGTTTGGTATACCATTTCTGTTATGAACACAGGAGTCTAGATGCCCTGCCTATGAATAACACGATATACAGCAAGAAATATCGGTATTGTTCGGTCTCTTGGGCCCTGACGAAGCCCGATGCGAAACGCGTTGGCTCATTGGGACCTTCAAACCGTATAACATCAGAGACTTCTCGCACTGACACCAGCTTGAAGCATGTATCAGCTCTTATCAAGGGCATATTTCTGTGCTGTGGTTTTTAATTGTTTTTGTTAAAGAGATGGGGGATTTGTTTTTCTGTTTATTCAGTAATCCCTCATGTACTGCACTATATATTTGTATATGATCTAAATAAAATATGTTACATTTTTTATCAATATGATCTCTTGGTTTTCCTGTTTCTAACTGGACCCTGAAACCCATACTTTTTCTATTTTGTGTGATATAAACACATAAAAGGATTAAATGTTCAAAACAAAAGCAGCACTCTGTACAAAGGCTAAAAACTACTTGGCAGCATTGGTTTTAGCTCAAAATTCTCCAAATTATACACAGTTAAATAGGGATCGATTGAAATAATGTTCTGGTTTAACCCTAATTATATAACGGTCACATTTTTTTTTCTTAGACTTTTTATAATTTTAACACATCTATTTTTGGCAAACACTGTATATATATATATATATATATATATATATATATATATATCATAAAAGACTGTAAAATAGTATTAAAAATCATATAGAATATCCACGCTAAAACATATAAATTACAGATTTTGTAATATTGTAAAGCAGTATATTTCGCATTACATACCAACACATACTGTATATATTAAATAATACACATTAGGATTATATTTCATTTATTTTTAACTTGTTATTTGCTGAGGACATGTTTTTGTTTTACTTATGATTTTAATTTTGTATTTCACTACTTTAATTATTTAAAATATAAATTCAACAAGAAAAGTGATTATACAGATTTTAAATTGTACCTTGTATGCTTTATAGGACAAAAAAAAATCATCAACAGTTTTTTTTTGCCAAATCCACAATCCTGGTATTGTATGAAAGGGTAAAAATGACAGTGTGTTCCAAAGACAATGAACGCCCCCCGTTGGTGGAAGCTGGCCACTACTGCTCAGACATAATTTGTCACAACTAAAGTGCTTTGTGATTTATATTTCCATTGCTTGTGGGAGGAAAATAACTCACTGAAATGACACTAGAACTAATGAGCCTCGGAAAATAACCACCAACCAGGCAAGACTGTATTTTATACTTCCAAAATTACAATGTTTAAAAAAAAAAAAAATGGATAGCAATGTCCTGTAAGAAAAATATTATACTTCTCCCTTGATAGCTCACAAAATAGCCAGCATAATTTAGATTGGAATACTATAGGAATGGTTATTCATATTTCACATAGGTTAAAGTATATGTAAGGTCATACAAATGTTAATATCATTTAAAAGTTTTACTCAATCTTTTATAGATTTTATTAAAATAATGCCAGAAATAATTTCATAAATATTAATGTTCAGACACATTCTTTATAGGGAAACAATGCTCTGTCCCAGTCTCCCAATTACTCTCATGCAGAAATAATTTGTCACATGTGCTTTTATTAGAGACTATAAGGCTGGGTTCACACTGATGCGATCACAGACATCGCACATGATTTGAATCGCATTGCTGTGCACAGCGAATTCAGCCATAGTTTGTATGGTTGCATTCACATTGCATTCGGACCAAAATAGTGCAGGACCCATTGGTACACACTGAAATTGGATCGCATGTAATAGCACTGCGATCTGCAAACCGATTTGGGGGTGCAATTACCTTTACATTGACACCCGCAGCAGTTCGTAGAGCGCAGTGTGAACTGCGATGCGGGAACCCGCACTGGAATCGCAACTGGTTCTCGCATCGCACAAGTGTCAACCAAGCCCAACCAGCCATGCCAATGCTCAATGCACAGGTATGGTCTACTCTACTGTTGTCACCATGAAGAAGCAATCCTTTTGCAGATAATGCATGTAGACTGGAGGTGTCTGCAGGAAACCTACAGCACTAAGGTTAAAAAAAGAGAAAATATTTTTACTAACAGAAAAGGCATGGCAACTGCTCACGATGTGCAATGCTATGCCAAAATAAAACTCATTTGTTAGGGTTTAAAAATGCTTGGATTGTTAACTCAATTTGCTTTCTTAAAATGCTTGTAAACCTCAGACATGAAATATGAACAAAACATATCCTTCTATAGTGTATACTTGTCTTAAAACAGAGCACTAAAGCCCCGTACACACGTCCCGAAAGTCGGCCGAACGATCGGCCGTCTTTTGTCCGGTGCTGTCCTGTCAGCTGAAAACTGCAAAAGACTGCACATGAATTTTGTCGGACAACAACAGCCGAATGCAGAAGTGATGTCATGTGATGGTTAACTTTCCGTGTGTTTTTTCTTCTCTGAGCATGCCCAGTCTTCCTAATCGGCTGTTTGTCGGCCGAATTCTGTACTGACTGGCGAACAATCGACCGTTCTGGTGTTGGCCAACAAAAATTTTAATGCCTGCACAACAGATCCTGGGGAATGGAGCACGGCCATTGGAGAGGAGACGTGCCCCTGAACACAGCCTATCCCCAATCAGTGTAAAGAGCCAATGAAATTGGCTCTTTACCACGTGACCGGCTGTATACAATCACAGCCTGCCACAAATGTCACCAAACGGTGGTTACTCGCCTTTACTGGGTTCACACTGATCCAGTGTGAGGAGGAGATCTGGTAACAGTCAGCTACCAATTACAGTGCAAAACACAGTCCTAAGATTGCCCCCAAAATAAAGAGGACCTGTTTCCAGCCTAGAGTACCTGATAACCTATCTGCAGCCCAGAGTACTCAAGTTCCTTTCTGCACCCCCTAGTACTTGAGTACCTTTCTGCAGCCCAGAGTACTCGGGTACCTTTCTGCAGCCCAGGGTACTCAAGTACCTTTCTGCAGCCCAGGGTACTCAAGTACCTATCTGCAGCCCAGAGCACTCGAGTACCTATCTGCAGCCCAGAGTACCCGTCTCTAGCCCATCAGAGTACCAGAGTACCCGTCTCAGCCCATCTGAGTACCTAGCTGCAGTCCATCAGAGTACCCGAGTACCTATCTGCAGCCCATCAGAGTACCGGTCTTAAGCCCATCAGAGTACCCGAGTACCTGTCTCAAGCCCATCAGAGTACCCAAGGATCTGTCTCCAGCCCATCTGAGTACCTATCTGCAGCCTATCAAAGTACCTGAGTACCTATCTGAAGCCCATCAGAGTACCTGAGTACCTGTCTCAAGCCCATCAGAGTACCCGAGTACCTGTCTCAAGCCCATCGCAGTACTCGAGTACCTGTCTCAAGCCCATCACAGTACTCGAGTACCCGTCTCCAGCCCATCTGAGTACCTACCTGCAGCCCATCAGAGTACCTGAGTACCTATCTGCAGCCCATCAGAGTACCTGAGTACCTATCTGCAGCCCATCAGAGTACCCGAGTACCTGTCTCCAGCCCATCAGAGTAACCTAGTACATATCTGCACCACTTATAAAAAAAAAAAAATAGGTTTTCATTTTCTTTCCACATTTTCCAAAAACGTATTGGAAAAAAAATGACACTTTCAAAAGACTCACTATGCCTTATTGAATATACGTTGGGGTGTATGTTTTCCAAAATGGGGTCATTTTGTGGCCGTTTCCATTGTTTTGGTGCTACAGGGCCTTCAAAGGTGTAATAGGTAGTCAGAAAATGTGTGTAATTTATGCTTCTAGAACGCCCGACAGTGCTCCCTGCATGATGGGCCTCTGTATGTGGCTAGGCTGTGTAAAAGTCTCACACGTGTGTGGAATCGCTATACTCGGGACAAGTAGCAAAATGTATTTTGGGGAGTCATTGCAAGTATGCCTATGTGGTGTGTGAGAAATAACTTATTGTTATGACAATGCTGTGAAAAAAAATTATTAATAATAATTTCCTCATTGTGGGGGGAAAAAATCCAACTTCAAAAAATTCACCATGCCTCTTACTAAATACTTTGGACTGTCTACTTTCCAAAGAGGGGTCATTTGGGGGGTATTTGTTCAGGGCCTCGAGAAATGAGATAAGCTGTCAGTATATTAGGTATTATCAATTTTCAACAATTGGTACCATAGCTTGTAAACTCTATCACTTTCACTCTGACTAAATAATATACACTAAGGACTGGTTCACCCTGTAGCAATGACAGACATTGCATGTGATTCCCACCACACTGCTGTGCAAACCACATGTGATGTCAGACCGAAGCTAATTCTGTTATACAGATTGAATGGCTGAATTTGCATCGCATTCGGACTGAACTCGTGCAGGGCCCTTTTTTTGGTCCGCACCAGAATCGGATCACATGGGTGTTCACGTCTATGTGATCCGATTCCTGTCCGAATTGACAGTTCGCACTGCGATATGTGAACTAATCCGGGGGTGTCATTAACTTTGTATTGACACTCCAAGCATTTGGCAGTGTGAACTGCCTGCGAGTCGGGTGTGATATGGGAACCCACAGTGGATTTGCAGGGTTCCCGCATAGCACCAATGTAAACCGAGCCTAATTTGCGTTATTTTTACCAAAGATATGCAGCAATACAACTTTTGGCCCAAATTTATGAACAAAAATTACTTATTTTTCAAATTTTGTAACAGAAACTAAAAAAAAGTGTTGTTTTTTTTTTCCAAAATGTTCGCTCTTTTTATTACTTCTATTGCAAAATAAAAAACCCAGTGGCAATTTAATACCACCAAAAGAAAGTTCTATTTGTGTGAAAAAAATTATAAAAATTTTGTTCGGGTACAGTGTAGCATGAGTAAATGTCATTTAAAGTGTGAGAGCACTGAAAGCTGAAAACTGGTTCTGGGCAGGAAGGGGATATAAGTGCCCTGTATTGAGTGGTAAAGTGTTTGTAAAGGTTTTTTTTTTTTAATAAAAATAACAAACCGGTTATACTTACCTGCTTTGTGCAAGGGTTTTGCACAGAGCAGCTCCGATCCTCCTCTTCTAGGGGGCCCCACTGGTGCTCCTGGCTCCTCCCTTCCCCTCATTGGGTACCCCCATGGAAAGTCATTTTCCATGGGGGGGAACCCATGCAGGCTTGTTCCTTAAACCCGCTGCTGCTTCCACTGACACACACAGCGGGACTCAGCTCCGCCCTCCCCCCGCTCCAATGTCACAGGATCTTATTGACAGCAGCGGGAGCCAATGACTCCTGCTGCTATCAATCTGTCCAATGAGGAGCGAGACAGCAGCTAGAGCCACTGGGCTCGTGCACATCTCTTGATCGGATCGGGCTCAGGTAAGAGAAAGGAGGGGGTCTGGGGGGAAGCTGCAGTTTGCTGTGGGGGCACCCGAGCCACAGCTGCCTGTGTCCATTCAGACACAGAACCGCGACCTGGCCCCATCCCCTCTCTCTCTCCTGATTGGCTGACTGACTTTGATTGACAGCAGCCGGAGCCAATCGCGCCACAGATCTGTCTCAGCCAATGAGCAGGGGAGTGCAGGGCAGCTGAGATAGAGATTGGCTCAGCTAAGTGATGGGAGGGCTGCTGCACACAGAAGGTTTTTTTTTATGCTAATGCATAGAATGCATTAAGATAAAGAAAAATGCCTTTAAAATCCCTAGGTGAAAAACCTTGAGACTTTACAACCAATTTATGGATTCTCCAATATGAACAATATACAAATGGGGTGCCCAGGTACAAAACACTGACACCTTCAATATATAATTGTAGGAAGGCTTAAAGACAAAGGTTACTGCAAACACATTTTACCACTGGAGTCTTTAAGAGACAGTAGGAGCTGGTCAACCCACTGGTGCCCAGTCCTGAACAATGCTGTATATAGGGTGAAGAAGGATTATTAGATCATATTACTTATTTAAATCTATGGGTTTACATGGTCTACCAGCTCTGTATATATGCTTTATGTACGAAGGGAAGCAGCCATTTTTATGAGTATTCAAAGGTTATGTCTGTGAAGAGGAACAATGTGTAAATAAAAACAGCAGTGCAGTCAATGTACACACGGGTAAGTACATATCAAAAAAGAAAAAAATATACTTTATTGATGCATAAAATCAACATAAAAAATGTTCCGGGGGAAAAAAAAATATCCTATGACTCGCTCACATCAGATTCACTGCCAGAGTGAATCAGCTTACTTCAACAAGTCTTGATCTGCCAGCTATGCGGGATGTAGAAATGGTGTCTTTCTAGGTCCTTCCATGCCTTCAGAAGGTAGTGAAAACACTACAGGACTTGTAGAAAGCTTTCAGCAGTTTCAGAATGAATGTATGGAAGGTATATCCCGTCTGTGAAAAGACTATGATCCTCTGGGGAGCAGAGGGATTACGGTGCAAATGCATCTATTAAATGGTGAAAAACTGGTTCCATGTCTTGGAGACGAAATGGTAAAACAGTAGTGGCAGTAACTACAACAAAGGATTAAACATCCCTAAACTGAGCAGAAAAGGTTTTTATATTTAGCTTTAAAAAAAAAAAAAAAATGAAAAACAAAAAAATCAGATTATACCTGTGCACAATGAGAATACCAGCAAGAGCTTTAAAGCTATTAGACTCACTGCTTTTTTTTATAACACAAGACATAATGGCAAAAAACCTGGTGCAACAAGACCCAGTGCTGACAAACTAAAATAATGTCAGACCACACGCTGCCAAAATGAGGTGGAACATGAGCAATGCTGTACCGCTTTGTGAAAGCAGAAAAAAAAAAAACCTTCCCTGGCAGCACCTGCCCCCTGGCATGGACACGTCTGTTAAGAGATTAGCATGGAAGAGAACATGAATACCTAATAAGATCCTTACAGCCTCACTGTTAAAGTGTCAATTATGCGATTCTCACAAGGCATTTCACTTATAATCTTTACTCTGTCAAAGGGCTCAAAATCATTTTAAAATGCTAAAACAAAATTATGAAACAACTGGTATAGTATAATGATATTTTTTTATTTTAAAGAGAGAGGAGGGCAGTGTATTTTGAGTATGTATACTTTATAAGTTAACATTTGAAAGGATCAGTTTATGCTAATTCTTTGCTTCGGTTTTAGGTAGATGTTGGAGAGTTCCAAAGACAAGTGCACTTATCCATTTCCTCCACCCCTGTCATTATCCTAGTCAAGCCCATCCTCCTCAGATCCATACCTTCCTTGCAATCATGGCTGCGTCCTCCACTCTTTGTTTACAATCTGGAACACGGTAATGCCTGCACGCTTCCCTTGGGGATTGTCTGACCAACAGCTTCGACCTAGGAATATGGTTCCATAGGAATCTGCTGTGCAGACTTAAATTTTAAAGTAACTACATCCCTCAATGACCTAGAAAATTAAATGTATGTTCTTTAATAGTGTCCATACTTGCTGCAGCCCAGAAGCAGAAATCACACTCCTCCTGGGGGATTTTTATAGGACTGCGCCTAAAAGTCTTTAGAGATTAAACACATCAGGCGGAGCCGCTGCATGGCTTTTAAAGGCAGAAGGACTCAGGAGGGGTCCCCAACCCTGCCTCTCTAGGCTCTACTGACCTACAGGCGAGCCTAGAATGAAGTAGATGATTCAAAAACGATATAGAGGATGGGACAAATGGCTTAATCTCAATATTTGCGAATAATACAAAGTTAAGCAGGGCCATAACTTCTGCGCAGGATGTGGAAACCTTATTAGACGACCTAAATAAAATAATGGGTTGGGCAACTACATGGCAAAAGAGGTTTCATGTTGAAAAATGAAAAGTAATGCATTTGGGTGCTAAAAATACAAACGTAAGTTATAAAGCCAATAAACCAATGTGCTACCAAATTAAAATGAAGGTAAGGCAAAAAATAAATATATAATAAACACTATAATATAGAATATAGCAGCCAATCCCTGTAGTGTCACCACATATAATAGGAATAATATAAAAACCATATGGAACGGCGCTATAACAGTGTCAAAAACATTGAGTTAAACATAGCAATAAGTGTATAAAAGGTAAAAGTGCTTTAGTGCGTCAACTCATAAGTGCATGTGCAAACAATAATATTGAAACAAGTTAAAAAATCTGAAAGTGAATGTGCAAAAAATACATGTCAAATAATGCACACTATTTGATAGGTGAAATGATAAATCGTAGACCCAAAACAATATACATAGTAAAATAAAAAAAAAGTAAAACCAAAAAAAGTGTAAAAAAATGTCCAAACAGTGATGGAAAGAGTCCATTTACTCCGTAAATAAAGTGATCCAAAAATTGTAGTGACAGTGCAGTCTCCCAACAACCCATGTCAAACATTAAGTGCAATGGCTGCTCACCTTAAGACAAAATATCAGCGTGTTCACATGAAACAATCGTTGGTTGAGGGGATTCACTCCACTGTAGAAAATTCTCCGCTCATATAAAATTAAACAGGGTCTCCATAGTGTAGTAAGTAAATTAATGACTTTAACAAGATAAATAGTAACTTACAGTAACACAAATATGTATAGATGTAACAGAAAACCGGCCTGAGGGGTCCCAGGATTAAAACAGTGAGGAAATTCAGAACTTCTGGTCTTGGCCATAGACCGGAAGTGAGGTCACCTGGCTCCTACTGATGCGTTGCGTCACATTTACGTGACTTTTGAGAAAAAAACAATAACTCTCACACTCTACAAGACTCTGGTCTGGCCGCATCTGGAGTATGCCGTTCAGTTATGGGCACCAGTCCTCAAGAAGAAGGATGTGCTGGTACTGGAGAGAGTACAGAGAAGGGCAACAAAGCTAATAAAAGGGACTAGAGCAGTGATGACAAACCTATGGCAAGCGTGCCACAGCTGGTACGCAGAGCTCTCCCTGTGGGCACACGAGAGCCACCGCCACTGCCTGCACTGTGACAAGGGGAGATGCGAGCGCAGGCTGTCAGTGTATTTCCCCCTTTCTTCTGTCAAGCAGCATGGGACAGGCACAAAACGGTGCTTGCAGGGATTACCTCCCACTCTGATTCCTCCTGCCTCACTATTGGCTGAAGCTAGGAACCAATTAGGGGCTAGGACAAATGCACCATGGGACACGTAGTCCTGGAAGACTATGACTCCTTTTTAATCAAGTAAAGAAAAACTACAGCCCCAGCATGCCCTGAGAAAATAAGGAGGGACAGCCTGGAGTCCGGGGAAAAAAAAGAGCTGAGAGAGAAGGGAGAGCAAGGCTGAAAGGAGTGTGAAGACAAGAGTGAGAAGAAGCTGAGGTGGTTCAGGAACCCAAGCCACAACAGCCCCTGGAGTTGAACCAGCCAGAGAGGAGCAAGAGGACAGTGCTGAGAAGACACCATCAAGAGTGAGGAGGGTGATCAAAGGCACCAACAAAAGGAGAAGCTGCTGCCAGGCATACTGACACTGAACGCCGGAGCCGGGTGAGTGCTAAAATCACTACAATCCCTATTGGAGTGTGCGATCTTCACCTGGGCGTCTGCAGTGTAATTGCAGTGTTGGCACTTTGAAAAAAATAAGTTGGTTTTGTGATGAAGTTTGGGCACTCGGGCTCAAAAAGGTTTGCCATGACTGGACTAGAGGATCTCAGCTATGGGAAAAAGACTTCAAGCATTGAACTTATTCTCTCTGGAGAAGAGACTCTTGAGAGGGGTTATGATAGCGATGTACAAATACCTTACTGGTGACCCTAGCATAGGGAAAAAACTTTTAAGTGAAAGAGAGTTTAAAAAGATGCATGGACATTCACTGAAACTGGAAGAGAAGTGGTTTAACCTTAAACTGCGTAAAGGGTTCTTTACTGTCAGAGCGGTAAGGATGTGGAATTCGCTTCCACAAACATTGGTATCAGCAGGGAGTGTTGATAGTTTAAAAAAACTATTAGATGGGCACCTTAATGATCACAATATACAGGGATAAACGATTTACTATTGACATAAACATACTCACACACCACAGGTTGAACTTGATGGGCTGGTGTCTTTTTTTTAACCTTACTGACTATTTAACTATGTAACCATAGAGCTCGGCGAGGACCGGAAGGTGCTGATGAGCTCTATGGTATAGGAAACTGCAAGCGATGAGTTATTGTCACTTCCGGTTTCCCTCAGATGTAAACAGTGCCATTGCCAGGAGTGCACAAGAAAAATGATGACAACTCTGACACTATGTGCACATCCTATGTTTCTAGAAAAAGATAAAAAAACTAAAAGAATTTGTGGAAAAGATTAGCAAAGATCTTATCTATAAGAAAGATGTCAAGTTTTATCTGAGACAAAATGGCAGGGGGGGGGGGTGGGAGGGAGACAACCCAGCAGGGAAAGTCATAATGCAACACAAATGTATAATTAAGATACAAGGGATGGCACAGACTCTGAAACTCACAGATTTCACGTTTTTAATTCTTCACAGGTAACGGTAAAAGGAATAGGGGATCTAGAAAACCTCACACGTCCGGTGGTAATATAAATGGTGGTGGTAAGAAAGAGATTATTGTGCACACACATAGCATTAATTCAGAGTCTGACACTGGTGGTGAATATGTCACAAGTTGCAGGGCACTGGGGGATGATTCCCTTTTGGGGGCTCCTACCACTAATACACCTATGCCTAATACTGTCACCCTTCACTCAAGTCACATACAGTCACAATCGAACACACCTCATAGTCTGGGAGCTGTTCCCAAGGGTACTAGGGATAAGGATTTTTTAGAATATCCCTCAAGACTAGACAATATAAACAAAAAGATATCCCCCAACAATCTGGATTGTTATGTAGTCAGGAAGTAACTAAGAAACTTCAGGTAATCAATATATCATCTCTAGCACTCTCACAATTAGAGATTGATGTCCTGAGTCTAGGACTTTGTTTTTGCCCTACCACTAAAGTCGATGGGTTTGAGATTGTAAAAGATCTCAACCTATTCGCACGCAGACTAACATACAAATACCTCTATGATGAGGAAAGGAAAAAGAAAAAACAGGAAAGTTTGGATAAAGAACAATGGAAAGGATTCACTGTTAGAGACTTCATGGCACTTAAAGATTTGATGGACCTATTAAGTGAAAGTGAGGAGGCTATGAATGGCTCTGCTCAAGGGGGTTCCCTGATCCTTTATCCGTGGTCCCCCCCTTTGGCACAGCTTCCATGCACCCTCAAGAAGAAATCCACAAAATTTCCTCGTTACAAACAAATCCCAATGTATGGACGTTCTTAGCTCAAGTGACTAATAAAATCAAACAATTGGATCTCACAGAGAGTCTCAGTGACAATTTATCTATGACGCAGTGGAAAGCAATTCTTAGGCTACAGCAGGACAATACCCTTATCATCAAGATGGCTGACATAGGTAGTAATATGGTGGTAATGGACGCACACAGATATAAATCTATGTGCTTAGATATTCTATCAAATAGGGAGTGGTACCAGCCTATATCGGGGGAAAAGATCTCTGAATTTAACAAAGAATTTGACAGCTTAATCATAGAGGTGTATAGACGAGGAGTTATGGACAAAGAGGTGTTCAAAGCCATACAAGTCCCACATGCTAGGACTGTCCTTTTATGCACTACCCAAGACACATAAGGACTTGCATCGAGCAGTTCATCAAATCATATCTGGTATTGGAGCAAAGACAGAAAAGGGTAGTGGCTTGGTGGATGCCTTTCTACGCCCCCATGTGGATAGTTTACCCTCTTACATTCAGGACACTATGGACCTTTTTAGGAAATGACAATGTGACAGTACCATTGAAAAGCCTATTGGTGTCAATTGATATTGAGGCCCTTTACTCCAGCATCCCCCATAATCGTGGGATTTTTTTAGTGAGAAGATTCCTTGATGAAAGGGAACTATGTGCTGGCCCCCATATTGATTTTTTTTTTACATTTTACAACACAATCTCACCAAAAACTTTTTTCCTTTAATGGCTCCCACTACCTCCAGGTGCAGGGGGTGGCGTTGGGGACATGCTGTGCCCCGTCGTACGCCAGCCTGTACCTGGAGGGGTGGGAGTGGGAGCTGTTCGCTGATGACTCATTGTCGGAATATCTGTCCAACATATTCTGTTGGTATAGGTACAGTATATCGACGATATTTTTATGGTATGCAATTCTGACAGGGTGACCCTACAGGGGGTTATGAAATGCTTGGCCAAAAACAGTTTCAATCTCAAATTTACTATACAATCTGAACAATCTCCACTGTCCTTTCTTGACATCACCATAAACAACAGGACGGCACTCTGGGAACTTCTCTATATAGGAACCCACAGCTGGATACACCATACTCCATGCAGTCAGTGCTCATCCTAGGCCCCTTATTAGGAGCATAGCCTATTGTCAATACCTAAGGAATTGGCGCAATTGCTCTTCCGAGGAACAATTCCAGAGAGGCTACCTCATTGAGATCCAGACTTTTTCTAAGAGCTTATAGAAAGACCACCCTCAAAAAAGCATTCAATGTAGCTAAATTAAAGGACAGTCATACCATGTTATTTGGACAATCTAAATCAAAACAACCGGAGACAGTCTGTATAATTGCCACCTTTTCTAGCCTTCACGCCATAGTTGAAGATGCCATACGTAGGCATTGGCACCTCCTAACCAGTGACCCAATTTTGTGTAAATATCGACTGGTTCACAGTCACTTTCAGGAAAAAAGTACAGTAGAGGATACTAGGTATGGAATGCATAAATGTGGTACATGTGAATACTGTGACTGAATCCTTGAAGGATCCACTTACGTATTGCCAAATGGCTGCACGCACACACTGAAACGGTATAGGGACTGCCAAACATCTGGGGTGGTATATATCATGTTTTGCGTGTGCAGTGCATTCTATATCAATAAAACGATTAGGAATCTCTATATAAGAATATATAATCATGTATACTACATTAGAAAGAACATCCTATGCACTCCCATTGACAGACATGTGGCAATGCAACATGGCCATGATACATCAGTCATAAAATTTACTATCCTGGAGCAAGTCCTGGAGGACCCCAGGGGAGAGAATTTTGATAGAAAAGTGCTACAACGTGAAGCAAAATGGATTTACAACCTAATGCCACAAATGCACAAGGTTTGAATGAAACGTTAAGTTCTAAACCAGGCATGTCCAACCTGCGGCCCAGGGGCCACATGCGGCCCGGAACCGCAGACAATGCGGCCCACTGCCCCCTGACAATTTTTTATTTTTTTTTGCTGGGGAGGAAGGAAGTCGAGTTGGGGGCACGGCCACAGCGGCTTTCAACTAACTGTAGGCAGAGGCTGACTTGGAGGGGATCATCCACTAGTTGTGTTAAATTAGTGCTTGGGGGGCGCAGCAGTGCGGGAAGGGCGGGGCGGCGTTTTATTACTTATATACCTTTACTATAGAATATATTTTATATGCGGCCCGAGAAAATTTCACTACACTCATTGTGGCCCAGAGAAGCCAAAAGGTTGGACACCCATGTTCTAAACCCTTTTTTCTTGATTTTGATATGTTCCAACTAAACTGAGGGATAGGTTATTCTCCATTGTATCAGTCACTTATGGATTATATTAGATGTCGATTGAACTGTCTATTATATGACTTTGGATACGTTTCTATATGTCTAGGCTCTTGGCTGTTCTGCGTCTTTACATGATGGTTATTGACACCTAGGATCATGAATCCTATCATGGCCATTAGTTAATTATACTAGGACGATCCCATGTTAGGTTTCCAATGAGGGAATAATGTGACGTGATCTCTCATTTCCCCCGGGCGATGGAGATGCGGTGGTGAAGTATCAAGGGATCGCACATATAACAGCTGATCTATGCAATATTGATATATAGGTTATGTATAATATTGGAATTGTGGCGCCATTTTTACATTCACAACGTTTTTGATCACACCAATGCTTTTAAGGGCAGAGGAGAAATCTAGGGTCTAATAGACCCAGATCTCTCCATAAAGAATACCTGTCACTTCCTATTGCTGTCAAAAGGGATGTTTACATTCCTTGCCACAATAATAAAAAAAGTGTAAATAAACAGTGTAAAAAAAAAAAATATATTTTGCGCCCGTCCCACCACGCTCGTGCACAATAGCAAACGCACACGTATAAACAGTGATCACACCACACGTGAGGTATTACTGCAAATGTCAGAGCGAGAACAGTAATTCTAGCACCAGACCACCTCTGTAACTCTAAACTGGTAACATGGTAAGGCTTTTAAAATGCTGAATTGAAAAAAAAAACAAAAAACGCTGTCATGTTTTGGGGTTCTAAGTAATTTTCTAGAAAATAAATACTGATTTTTACTTGTAAACAAAGTGGTTAAATGTTTATTTGTAAAACAAAGGGAAACAGATCTTAAGGCCCCGTTCACATAGGGGCGACGCTACTTTGCACCGCGACCTCCGAGATTGCGGTGCGAGCAGCGCGCCGCGACCTCGGAGCGGCCGCCACGGACTTCATAACATTGAAGTCTATGGCGGTCGCCTCCTGGTCGCCCCAAAGAAGCTCCGGACCCTTTTTCTAGGTCGGAGCGACTTGTGTCGCTCCTATTAGAACGGGTCCGCAGCTTCCCTATGGGAGGCGACCTGCGGCGACCTGTGAGGTCGCCCTAGTGTGAACCGGGACTAAATCTTCTTGAACTAAAATCTGATAAAATGACAAGGAGGTTGTTTTTAGTAGAAGAGACTATGTATGTTTCTTCTGACATCCCCCCCCCCCCCTTTAAAAAAAGAAAAAAAAACAATCTCTATTCTTCTCTTAGCATTTTTACTGTTGTGTACACTTTGGATTCAGTGTATTCCTCTGGAAGATGCATCGAAACTACATCATTGGTGGCCACCCAATGAGCAAAGGGCAAAGACGTGGCTGAATATGAAGGCTATGGGGAACAAGGGTGATCTTAAAGGCAGTTTCCATTTTTGCTTATTGCTGTAATTGGTATGGGGACACATTAGATGTCTTTTGCTGCCATTGCACTTTGCTGGGCTTCTGATGTGTCCCTGTGCCTTTAGGGAAGAATTGACTGCCTCCAGGCATACCTGCCCTAATTCATCTATTGCTGTATTTAGATGAAGGCTCTCTAAGATTAGAGTTAGGACTCCACTACACATTTTAAAATGTGCCACTAAAACCTCTGTTTTTATTGTAGATAAAGTGATTGTAAAGGCTTGTTTTTTTCCCTTTTTTTTTTTAATTTAAATAAACATGTCACACACCTGCTCTGTGGAATGGTTTTGAACAGAACAGCCCTGATCCTCCTCTTCTGGGGTCCCCTGCTGGCGCTCGTGGCTGCTATAGAGGCACTCCTGTGTGCTTGCTGCTGAACCCTGTCCCCCACTTTCTCCTCACTGGTTGTGATTGACACCAGCAGGATCCAATGGCTGTTGTATTTGAGCCGATGAGTAGGGAGAGAGCTAAGAAAGCTTCCATTCTTGTGCACATTGCTGGATCAAGATTGGGCTCAGGTATGTATTAAGGGGGTGCTGCATGCAGAAGGTTTTTTACCTTACTGCATAGATTGCAGTAAGAAAAAAAAAAAAAAAAACTTTAATTCATTATTTTTTTTTTTTTAGCTGGCTAGATGCCAAGTATGCTAGGAAAACTTTTGTTTTGTTTGTCCTGAATTCATACATTATTACTGTACATTTTGAATGCACATATATTCAGGTTCCAAAAAATTTAAAATTAAACTTTAACGTTTCAGGCTAATATTTATGCCCAATTTAAAGAATGAGTCACCCACAGCTCCAAAACAGTTTGGTGTAATTAAAGATATTATTTTCAATAACAGAAAAATCTATGTGACAAACGGCCTCTAGGCATCAGAGTGGAGCATGTACTAAACCAATTTATAACTTTCCAAGGGCAGAAAATGCTTTCTTACAATCCCATAATTCATAGGGGCTGGATGCACGTAATTAATACATGCAAAAAAGAACAAAATACAACATAATGGCTCAGATTAAATAGTTACTAACTTTGTCATGCATTTGGAAATTTTTATTCATTTTAAACCAAAATTAGGCAGGATTCCATGGGACCCCTGCAGAGCAGCTTAAAGGGTCCACAGAATAATCAAATTAATATTAGGTCATTTAATAACTCCTAGGAGGTCACCTTTCTTTCTCCTGCACTGTCACCTTCTCTGCTATTAAATCCTTCATCCTCCACTAGCAGTCATGTTACACAGATAACCCTGCTTAGTTTGGGTCAAAAAATAATCAAATCTTTCTGGTCTAGGCACCTCTAGCATTAAGACTGGGAAGATGAGAAATGCTGAGGGAAGAACATTTATAAACTGCTATCTTTGCAGGACATGGAGAGTGTGATTATTGGTCTAAAGCAGGGGTCCCCAGGTGAATTCACGGTCCGTCAGGTTGTTCTGGGGCTGGACTGTGGCCAGTAGGAGTGAGTAAAAAAAGGTCCTGGAGTTGATTGGCACTGGAAGTAAAAAAAAAAAAAAGGTCCTTGTGCCAGTGGGATTCAAAAATATTACCTAAAATGCCACATTATCAGTGTAAGTGAAAGTAATGCCAATGGTGTCAGTGATATTTGGAAAGCGCCCCATCCCCTTCCTCAGCATCAGTATTCGGCTGCACTTACCTTTGTTATAGAAGTCACACCTGGAACCATACAGGCACTGTAGGGCAGGTGATCACTCCAATGGACAGTGCCAAAGATGCTCAGAGTTGGAACACTGTTGGAAGGCCCTGCCTGAATAGCCTTTTCTTGTAGGGGCTGGTTTAAAGCAACCAGTGGGCCATAGTTCAAGGACTGCTGGTCTAAAGGCCACCATGCTGCATCCATACCAGAATGCAGAGGCTCTAGGGCACATTAAACACAGATGTCAGAATGCAGAGACTCTACAAGAATATAAGGAATAGTCCACTTCCCTCCTAAAATGAATTTAAATAAAGTGCATTTTTTACATCCTATTTAGCAACTAAACCTCCTATATTAGTAATTGGGGATTGAAGATAAAAAAAAAATGGGATTGAGGTTTTTACAGCAATAAACACTTTCATTGGTTGTCTTTATTTAATGATATAGAAATATGATAGCATTCTCAGAATTCCTTGTGTTTTGAGCAGACGCAATACTATAAATCATCTATGATACTACTATTTAGCAGTCAAGTTTCATTAACAGAAAATACAGGATATTGGGTATCTAAATCATATGGATAATATATAAACTGGTATCTTGCCACTTGGCTTGTACTAAAAATGCGCTATTTCAAACAACACAGACCTGACGAACTGTCAGAGCAACAAAATGGTACTTCGTACAAAATTAATAAGCTGGCAGAGTACATATACAGTAAAATGAGCCCAAGTTTAGGGGTAGACAGACACATACCTGTATAGTATATGGATTACAACCTATATATGGAAAAAAGGTTTTCAAAACATTAAGAGACATCAATCCAGTGTTACACCAAGTGGGCCACTTCGTGTGTATATACTGTAAGAGAAGAATGTATTACAGTCCTACAGACTTATGGGTTGTCTCTCGAGGCCAGAGACTAAGGTAGACAAGACCAGTAGAAGTCTATAGGACTGTAGAAGTCTATAGGACTGTAGAAGAGAGAGAGGACTTGCATAACTGGATATGAACAATTCCAGAGACCGTGGCTGTCAGATATCGTTATATACAGTAAGTATGCATTTGTGGAGGAGAAGGATTAGGTCAGAGGAAAAGTGGTAAAATGTTTATTTGCACCTTGTATCAAAATGCACTTATCGTTTAAAGTGACTGAAAACGATCACCTAGTAAAACAACCCATTCAGTTTAAAATAGAAACGAAAGACAAAACATGTGTGTATAGATATAAAAAACATTATAAATACTGTTTTCCCCCCTCTTTTTTATTTTTTTTATAAATTCTCACATTATATTCTCAGCTGTATAAGAGGTGGGGGAACCTATCTTGTTTGTAACTCGGGGACTGCCCGTAGTTGAAAAAAAAAAAAAAAACACTGCATAATACAGATCTGATGTATGTCTTAAGAGTCTTTAAAATGGACTTTTTATTCATCTTTCACCTTTTCACATGATAATAATGGCACCACACATCATAATAAAAGGAGTGGCACATCAAAGCTAGAGGCTGTAAATTTAGATTGCTTAGTGTTGTACCAGTAGGTGTCAGACGCAGTGAGGCCATATACTGTATATATATATATATATATATATATATATATATATATATATATATATAGATGAATAGTAAAGAACCCTCACAATCACTAATAAATGTGTCTTTTCAAGGGTGTTCGCTTCTAGCTTGAGATGCTTATCAGCACTTATTTAAACCTGCATTATAACCACCTACACAGACAATAATTGTTACTGATTAAATGTTTTCTATGCTATATGTAAATAGTATGTTATTCTCTTAGATTGCAAGCTCTAACGATCTGTGATCCCTACTGTATTAAAGTGTATTGTATTTGTACTGTCAACCCTCAAGTTGTAAAGTGCTGCGTAAACTGTTGGCGCAATATAAATCCTGTATAATAATAATTCTAAATTTTAAATACAGACCATTAAAGTGGAACTAAACTCATCCACTTAACTATCCTATAGGAGAGCTTACCTCAAAAGTGTTCATCCATAGTGCTCAAATCTCCAGAAAAACTCACCTCAAGAATTTCTTATGTATTAGGTTTTATCAAAGGCTACAGCAACAGAGCTAATTTAAGGATGTGTGCTGTTAAAAATAATAGTCTCACCTTAATCATCTGTATTTACTTGTTATTTATGAAGATGAAACTCTGTAATCAATATTAGCTTTTATCTGTGTAGGTGGTACAATGCAAGTTTAAAAAGGTGTCGATAAGCATCTCAAGCTTGGAGCTGACACCCTTGAAATCACACATTTATCTTTTCTAACCAAGTGTGAAGGTTCACCACTACCCACCTACTGCATCTGGAACCTACTGGCACAGCACCAAACAGGCTAGATCTCCTGCCTCTAGCTTTGATGTGCCACTCCTATTATTATTGGTTTATGTAATTATGAAGCCTTGACTGGTGCCCTCATTATGGTGTGAAAAGGTGAAAGATGAATAATGAGACAGTTTCATAGGTTTGTACAGCATATTATATTCTGAACTTGAACTATTGGGTGGTTTCTATTTGTTTCCTCATGGCTTTCTCGACTGACAAACAATAATTATAATTTTAAAATAATCAACAGCCTATATTGTGAAAACTCACTTCTGGTCGGCCCCTTTTAAAAGATGTCTGCACATGCAGGAAGTTCAATTTGCTCCTGTGTGGGACAGTTGTGCCATAGCAATGCAGGTCTAAAGCAAGAAAACAAAACAAACCTAGTGTAGTGTTTCATTAGAAGTAGAAAACTGCACTCTGACTTGAAGATGAATAAAAATATATTTATTGAAGAATCCAAAAATCCATAGTTGACAAAAATATCAGAGACAGGGGAAAAGACATAGTTGACGCGTTTCACGAAATTAAATTCGCTTAATCGTAACTATTATAATTTAATTTCGTGAAACACGTCAACTATGTCTTGTCCACTGTCTCTGAAATTTTTGTCAACTATGGATTTTTGGATTCTTCAATAAATATATTTTTATTCATCTTCAAGTCGGAGTGCAGTTTTCTACTTCTAATGAATACAGCTGCCGAGATTGCGCATCTAACGAGCATCCGACATGGATGTTTTGGACACTACACACCTGAGTGGTTTTCCCTGTGTATATAGTGTAGTGTTTCCTTCTTCTTGCCACCTCTGAAAATTTGGTCATAATAAACTGGACAAAATTTGTGTGTAGCATCTGCCTGACTGACATCCCTTGTTAGAAAAATTAAAAGACGGGGTGGAAAATTGTTGCCTAAATAGTGCCCGAATCCAGTTGGATGCAGGCACTGGTCAAGTATATAACTAAAATAAATGCAGCGCCAAAGAATTCAATGGTATTAATATAAGTGCAAATCAAAATTGATCATCAATGGTCGATGATCGACGGGTGGCGGCGGACAACCAATATCCGGCACCCGCAGATCGGCTTCTGCTGGGATTGATCACAGCAGTAGGGACACGCAGGTGGCACGCGTCCTTTGTAGGTGGAAGTGCAGAATCACGTATATGTGTGTGTGTGTATATATATATATATATATATACATACACGTGATCCTGCACAGGAGGGCTGCCTTGTAGCAGTAAATCTGCTATAGGAAGGGCCAGAAGAGGGTAAACTTCACTAAAACAGTAAGATCAGCTCCAAGATCGGTTCTGTTTTTTTTTTTTTTATGCTTGTCTATACAGTTAAAAATAAACTGCAAATGTAAAGGAGACAGAACAATTCCTCCAATATAATTTTCTGCCATTTGTTTTTACTATTAAAATTGCAAAATGAGCAGGGTAGATCTTGTACAAAAGGGTGTCATCATTTAGTTATACCTATGGACATCATGGAATCTAGATATTACCTTTTTTTCCAGGTAGAGAAAGTAAATTCATAGATTATTTTAGCTCTCCATTTTAGAAAAACCATTAAGCTTTCAACTAGATAGTTCTTTAAAAATGTATAAGCTAATAACCACGTTCCCCACCCAAAAATGATAAGATTCATTTTTTAGTATTTAAAGTGTGTGTAACACTCTTTGGACTTCTAGACCCCTTTACTATAAGCAAATGTGAATCAACAATCCATCCACGTTCAATGTCAGCTGCATCTGTTGCTTTTTCCCCATTGTAGAAAATTCCTAGCTTAATCCTATTTGACTTTATTCATGCAAAGGTCATTGTGAATTCTAGAAATGGAGAAGTGATAGTGGGAGCACTGCTGAATGCTGTTAAAAATGACAACTGTTCCTGTAGAGCGTACAGCTAGTGTGCCAGGACTATCTCACAAGTACTTTGTTTACCTTGCCGCAATCCGGCATTAGGCGGCAATATGCAACATTTCCTCAGATAAAGCAGCTGCTGGAATACAAATACGGACAACATAAGGCCGATGTGCATTCTGAGTCATATTATGATGATCTGCATACTCAATGACAAATATTTATGGCTGGTATTTAATATGCTCAGTCTCACTGCGTCCATTTAATTAGAGAAGAATCCACTTAGAGAATCAATGTAAAGATACTCCAGTTTACAGTATCAAAGCATGATCTCGACATTGAATGAAGCTGAAGTCAATGACTCATGATTTGATACTTAGCAGATGACTTTCTGCATTTAGCTTATTATTTTTTTTGGATGGTATTATAAACTATTTGACACAAATCCTGATGCCAGTTAAAGATTGTGCTACTAAAAATGTTTTCTGCCTTGCAGGATATTAATAAATGCATCATTGAATATGTTAAAAAAGTAGAACAAGTTTAAAGCGATTTTCCGGCCTCCCCCTCAAAAAAATAAAAAGTCAGCCGCTACACATACTGTAGCTGCTGTCTTTTAATATTAGGACAGTTACCTGTCCTGGAATCCAGCGATGTCGGCACCGCAGCCGATGTTTCTATCAGCTCTCGGATGCTGCCGCCACCATTGCCGTTAAGGGAACCCGGAAGTGATGCCATCCCTACTGTGCATGCGTGAAGCGTGCTGCGCTCGGTTACTGGCCTGGAAGCAGAGGGACGTGGAGGGGGGCCAAACTTCTGACGTACCTCGCCGTGGTGAGGTCCAACAGGAGTGGGGACAGGGTACCTGTCAAAAACAGGTACCCGCTCACCCCCCCCCCCCCCCCCCCGAAAGGTGCCAAATGTGGAACCGGAGGGGGGCAGGAGACAGATAAGCAGAAGTTCCACTTTTGAGTGGAACTCCACTTTAACATAAAAAAAAAAAATATATTAAAAGAAGAACAAGCAAGGGCAACAGGGCAGAGGAACTGATTTAAAGAAAACATGTCACAGACCCAGTTAATTTAAACTCATGCTGTGAAAAACACATGCCAAAACAATCAGACGACGTTGCAACCTAAACACCTCAGATCTAGACACTTTCACCCTCTTCCAGTCCAGGCCATTTTTTCAATTTTCAGCGCTGTCACATGTTGAATGACAATTACTCAGTCATGCAACACTCTACAAGAAAATGAATAGCAGGGAGCTGAGGTCAGTATCAAATAAAAAACACTTTATTAAAATAAGCAGCATACTTACATAGTGGGCCTGGGCACACCCTAATCACCTTGTGCGCATTAGCACTCTGTGTGCAGGCGAGGCAGTGGGAATGATCCCCTTTTATTGACTCTGTCTTAAGAGAAGTGCTTACGCACTGGCAGAGAGATCAATGTGTCGGGGTCATATATAAGTAGACACACACACACATGCATGTGTTTGAGCTTTGGGGTGCACACCCTAATGCAATAGGCTGCACACACCTATGCATAGAAGTTAGCGTGAAACAGCATGTATAGGGAACACCTGGGACCAAGCAGCTGTAATCAGTGTGAGGCTGTAGGCTTCACTGGGTAAACAGAGACCAAGGATGACAGGGAGTCGGCCAGCTCAAAGTATGGATATTAGCAGCAGCGTTCTAGGCAGCACAGCAAAATGACAGCTGTCAAAATGCCTGGTGGATTTTGGGAGAGGGGGTGTGCATAACACATTTCCAGGGACTTGCCCTCTTCTTCAAATGCATGGACAGTGAAAGGAAGTGATAGACTTCTAAAGACAAAATGACAGGAAGGGGAGGAACATGAAAGGGGAAGGAGGGAGAAAGCTGAGCTGCTGCATGGAGCTAGAAGGGCAGGAAGAGGAGGAAAGTGGGAAGGGGAGGGAAAATCACAGAAGACGTAGCATCCTTTGTTTACCCAATGATGCCTACCAGCCTCACACTGATTACAGCTGCTTGGTCCTATGTGTTCCCTATCCATGCTGTTTCATTCTAACTTCTACATAAGTGTGCTGCTTATTTTGATAACGTGTTTTTTATTTGATACTGAACTCAGCGCCCTGCTATTAGTTTTCTTCCACATTGAGGTGATCCTACCCAGATCTTCTGCAGGAGCTGCAGAGGTTGCAGTCTTGGTCCCTTCTTCTGTTCATCCATCCATCCAGTTGCCTCATCCATTCTTCTACCCTGTTGATGGTCTACAGATACAGATGAAAGTTCCAATGGACCATGGGACTTTGCACTTCTCCTAGGAGCCCCGTATTTACTGTGTACTTGTACACTGTATGAATTTGCTATCGCAACACTGTACACAATTTAAATATTTATACATTTTTTTGGACAGATAGTAGACAGTCCAAGGTACTTAGTAAGAGGCATGGGGAGTTGTTTTTTGTAACTTTTTTGTCAAACTTTTTTTAAAGAAAATTAACCAGTCCCGGACAGGAAGAATTTGCCCTCCCCCCTCCACTTAATGACCAGGCCATTTTTTGTGATTCGGCACTGAGTTACTTTAACGGAAAATTGTGCGGTCCTGCAAAGCTGTACCAAAATAAAATTGGTGTCCTTTTTTCCCCCACAAATAGAGCTTTCTTTTGGTTGTATTTGATCACCTGTGCGGTTTTCTATTTTTTGCGCTATAAACAAAAAAGGAGCGACAATCCTGAAAAAAAAACAACAACAATATTTTTCACATTCTGCTATATAACATTTCCCCGACCCCCCCCCCCCCCCCCAAAAAAATTTAAATATCAAAATTTTTCATCCTTTTAGGCAAATTTGTATTCTGCTACATATTTTTGGTACAAAAAAAAAAAAAAAAAAAATCGCAATAAGCGTATTTTGATTGGTTTGCGCAAAGGTTATCGTGTCTACAAACTACGGGAAAGATTTATGTCATTTTTATATATTTATTTTTTACTAGTAATGGTGGCGATCTGCAATTTTTAGCGGGACTGCAACATTGTGGCAGACAGATCGGACCCCTAACAGACCTTTTTGACACTTTTGAGGGGACCATTGACATTACTACAGTAATCAGTGCTAAAAATATGCACTGTTACTGCAATAATGACATTGGCAGGGAAGGGGTTAACCTAGTTGGTGATCGAGGGGTTAAATGTAAGCCTAGCGGAGTGATTACTAACTGTGGGGGGTTGGGCTTTTGAAATGATCATAGAGACCTGTGATCCTATATAGAAGGATCACAGGCGCTCTGTGAACATTTAGGAGAGAAGAACGGTCAGTTGTGTTTACAACAGCTGCCCGTCCTTCTCTCTCCGCTGCCGAGTGGGGGCGGGAGTGCGATGTATACCTACGTCAGTTTGTGCAGGAGGGGCTACCTGCCGCAGTATAACTGCGGCGGGCGGATCATAACTGGTAAAAAAATTACTACAATTTTTTTTTTCACATAGTTGGCAATCTAACAAATTATAAATTACACACAGCATAGGCATACTTCCTAATACACCCCAAAACACATTCTACTATGCCTCCTAAGTATGGGAATACTACATTTGCTTGACTTTTTCACAGCCTAGATGCATAGAGAGGCCCACAATCCAAAGAGCACATTTGGGCTTTCTAGGAGCATAACTTACGCATCAAAATTTCCTGATTACCGATCACGTTTGTGGAGGCCCTGGAGTACCAGGACAGTGTAAACACCCACAAAATGACCCCATTTTGGAAAGCAAACATTCAAAGGTATCTTCTGAAAGGTACAGTGAGTCTTTTGAAAAAGTCTTCTTTTTTTTTTTAAATGCAGGAAGGAAAATGAAAAAAAAAAAAATTTACACAAAGTTGTCAATAATAAGATGTTTCTAACACACACATTATAGGCTTACTTATAATTACACCCTAAAACACATTCTGCTACTCCTTTTGAGTATAAGGATACCAGATGTGTGAGAAAATTTATCACAGCCTAGCCACACAGAGGGCCCCAAAATCCAAGGAGCACCTTCAGGCATTATACAGACTTAAAGAGGAAGTCCACCCTAACACTAAATTCACGTGACTGTTGGATGGAAACATCAGCTATCATATGAGGACTTACATGTGGTTTTTATGCTTCTGTTTGTGAGTATTTTGGATCTTACAAATAAATAATTACTTATGAGTAATCCTGCGCAATGAGGTTCTTTTCTGCTTATCCTTACATATATTTATCATGAGAGTCTATATATGGTGGTATATGCTGTTTTATTGAAGATCCTTGAACCCACAGCAGTGGAGAGTTGGAGTGAGATATGCTTATTGACTACTCTTGCACAAGTAGTCCATCTTTTGGGGGTAAGGGTCAGTGGGAAATCTTTAATCTGGTGGCGGATTCTTCTAAACACTTCTCCTGCATTCTTTTTTGGAATATTGTTTTTTATTTGCATATTGAACTTTTTAAGAGGTCTTAAGCGCTGCATTTGTGTGTTAATATTTTGAAGTCCCTGGATTCTGTAGATCTTATGCACTTGTGTAAACTTGTACCATGTTGGCCAGACTGTACATCAGTCCTCAACCATTTTTAACAATTTTTTTTCTAATAAAATTTGTACTTATTTTTTATATTGTTCTGGAAATGTATATCATATTGTGCTTTGATTATGCATCATAGGGCGCTAAAGTCCCGCTAGGAGGTTATTCTTGTGTTATCTATTTAATTGGGGATGTCGGCCTGATCACCCCTATTGACATACTTGCATCTTTATTCCATATGGTCAGATGTGGCCTCCATTCGATCAACAATTTTCTGTCTTGATTATTTGATTTTTTTTTTTTAAGAATGTCAGGTGGGAGATTGCCAACAGGGCCAATCATGGAACAGATTTTGACGGCTTTTTAAGAAGAAGAAATTCACATAGCTTACGACAAGCTTTAGAGATGCAGACAGCCACAGAATTACACTATCTAAGAGCACTGGTGTTGAAGAGGTAAGCAGAGGCTACTATGCCAATACAGTAATGGAGTAGCAGTGCCTTTCTTCTGCTACCTGTATCTTCGGGTCTACTAATTATTTTAACATGAACTTTTCAATAATGTAACTATTTCTTAGGCATTTATCCATCCTATGCATGATTCAGTGGTACACCCAGGAGGTGATAAGTGCTTTGTGATGTCAAAATTGCTTATTATCACACATACAGATATTCTAATTTGTTAAAGCATCTCAATGTGATCTGGCTGATCATTCTCACTGTGAACAGTAAAGGTGTTTGTTGCAAATGTGTTGAGTCACTGTGTTAGGCAAAGAAAGACAGCAGGACCCATTACAGATGACAGGCAGATGTCTCCATCAGCCTAGTGTTCAAGGAGACAATTGTCCATCTATAATCAGTCACTGGAAAAAACAAAAAAAAAAAACATTTTAAAAAGTCTGTATTTGCATCTGCATGAATGTTAGCAGCATATGGACTGCAAAGCAGCAAAGCTGGACTGACCTGTGCACCAGGACAGAGGGATGGGGTGTCTTAAAGGATAACTCCACTCTCTTAATATATATTGTAATAAAAAAACAAATACAGCAAAACAATTGCGACACAAGCCATATTGCAATATAATGTTCAATAGATTCAAACTATAGAGCAGAAATGAGACTATGAAGGTGGTGAAGACTTTCACAGGAAAAATAAATTCACACGAAATGAACATAAAAATCTATCAATTTAATATATAATAAAAGTCAAATACCCTCCATAACACAGAACATAATAGCATTAAGCTATCCACATACAAGAAAAAATTAGTGATCGACCGATATCGTTTTTTTAGTGCCGATACTGATATTTTGGTCATCGGATATCGGTATCGGCCGAAATTTTCTGACATTTAAAAAAAAAAATGTATTTTTTATTTTTCACAGGTACTATCGTGGAGGGATCTGGGGGTCTAAAAGACCCCAAACCCCTACTCTGCACTTAAAAGCATTCAAAACGCCAAGTTTGGCTGTTTTGAATGCTCACATTTTTTTTATTTGCCGCTGAGTACCCAGAAGTGATACCATGATATCACTTCCGGGTTTTTTACATGGAGACCCGATCACAGCCGAATGAGGCTTTGATCGGGTCTCCTCTTCAGCGGCCGTGCAGGTAGGATGCCCGGGTCTCTCGTGGGACCGGAGACCCGGGCGAGCTGCGGAAGGCAGCCGGAGGGGGGAGACATCCCCTCCCGCTCCTTGTAATGACAGCGGAGCGGCTTCTCAGCCGCATCGGTTGTCATTACAAGACAGCCGACTGTCTGCTATGGACGCCGGTACCGGAGTGATGCCTCTAGCTGCAGGCATCACTCCGGTACAAGCACTTTTCCGAAATATCGGCAATATCGGTAACCTCATTTCCCCGATTCCGATATATCGGGGAAAGTGCATATCGGCCCCCGATATATATCGGCATTGCCGATAATCGGTCGATCCCTAGAAAAAAATACCCTGCTTGCTTCCCTCACAACCCTATATGTATTTATAATATAAATCACGTATTATTTACAGTGGGTATAGAAAAAAAGAATCACCCCCCCTTTTAAAATAATCATATTGTGTTGCTTTGCAGCCTAAAGTGAAGACAGACAAGGGTTTTTGTTTAATCCAGCTGTATTTACTAGTTCGACTTATAACATCCAAGTTAAAGATAGAACACCAACATGTCAGAAATAAATAAATAAATAACAGAATCACTAAAAAAGATCCCCCAGTATTTTGTTGAACCACCTTTTCCTTTAATTATAGCCTTTAGTCTGGTGGAATATGTCTCTAACTTTGCACATCTATACTTTGTAATATTTGCCCACTTTTCTTTGCAGAACTGCTCAAGATCAGTGAATTTGATGGTGAACGTTTGTGGACTGCAGTCTTCAAGTTATTCCACAGATTTTCAATGGGGTTTAAGTCTAAACTCTGAATAGGCCATGCAAGGACATTCACCTTGTTCTCCTTCAACCACTGCGTGGTCATTTTTGTTGGATGTTATAAGTTGCACTAGTCAATACAGCTGGATAAAACAATGTAATTATTTTAGAGAGGGTGATTCTTTTTTATACCCACTGTACATATAGTGATGAGTGGATGGCCCTAGTGCCATATATATAATAATATACAGTATCTCACAAAAGTGAGTACACCCCTCACATTTATGTACATATTTTATTATATCTTTTCATGTAACAACACTGAAGAAATTAAATTTTGCTACAGTGTAAAGTAGTGAGTGTACAGCTTGTATAACAGTGTAAATTTGCTGTTCCCTCAAAATAACTCGACACACAGCCATTAATGTCTAATGGCTACATGTGCTCTTGGAGCATACTTGGAGGTCTGGAAAGATTCTTCTGAGAATCAGAGACTTCAATCAGATCCATTCAAAAAGCTGTCGGACAAAATGGATGGTACTCGAGGCTCATTGGATAGGAGAGAAGATTCCTTGAGGTTTGCCTGTAATGCAGCCTTATGGCACTGAACCCTGTGCAGTGTTTGTTCTGCCTAAGGTGCTTTCCTGCAGGGTGCTATACAGATACAGGGAAGTGGACTCCAGATTAAAGGGGACCCAGTCCTTGAAGGTCTTTAACTTCAATTACCTTTCAATTTGAATCTGCGGAGCTGTAAATTTCTGTAAATGCAATGCAATATAGCAACCTGGAGGTGTTCTGTACAGCAGGGGTCCCCAACCCCCCATCCATGGCATGTTAAGCAGGCCTTAGCACAGCAGGAGGTGAATCCTGTCATGGACCGTGGGCTATTTAGCAACTTGTGTCTATTCTACCAGGTAGGAGCAGTTGCAGATTGGGATAGAGAGTGGGGGACTTTTCATGACAAGTGTGTAATCAGCGGCTTGTTAATGTGCTAAGGGAAGACTGTAGGGAGGTCTGTGGGAGGATGGGGGGGGGGGAGACTGCAGGGAGGACTGTGAAGGGGGAAGCCAAGACTGAAGGGAGGACTGTGATGGGGGGGGGCCATGACTGCAAGGGGGACAATGATGGGGGGGCCATGACTGCAGGGAGGACTGTGATGGGGGGGCCATGACTGCAGGGAGGACTGTGATGGGGGGGCCATGACTGCAGGGAGGACTGTGATGGGGGGCCATGACTGCAGGGAGGACTGTGATGGGGGGCTATGACTGCAAGGGGGACTGTGATGGGGGGCCATGACTGCAAGGGGGACTGTGATAGGAGGGCCATGACTGCAAGGTTGACTGTGATGGGGGGAGGCATGACTGCAAGGTTGACTGTGATGGGGGGGCATGACTGCAAGGGGGACTGTGATGGGGGGCCATGACTGCAAGGGGGACTGTGATAGGGGGGCCATGACTGCAAGGTGGACTGTGATGGGGGGCCATGACTGCAAGGGGGACTGTGATGGGGGGCCATGACTGCAAGGGGGACTGTGATGGGGGGCCATGACTGCAAGGGGGACTGTTATGGGGGGCCATGACTGCAAGGGGGACTGTGATGGGGGGCCATGACTGCAAGGGGGACTGTGATGGGGGGCCATGACTGCAAGGGGGACTGTGATGGGGGGCCATGACTGCAAGGGGGACTGTGATGGGGGGCCATGACTGCAGGGGGGACTGTGATAGGGGGCCTTGTGTACAAGGAGGATTGTGATGGGGAGCCATGACTGCCGGGAGGACTGTGATTGGGGGCCATGACTGCAGGGAGGACTGTGATAGGGGGCCTTAACTGCAAGGAGGACTTTTGATTTTGGGCATCCTCTGCAACAAACATTTCAGTGTTGTGGAGATACTCCCAAGGGTTAATTACATCTAAAGGGATTCAAATCCTGACACTTTCATTATTAGAACCCTGCAATTGCAGCAGCTGGTCAATAATGAAAAATTCACTCCCACTCACATTCACTTGGTAAATTCTGAAGAAATAGCCATTTGAATGTCTAACGGTAGGAATCTGCAACAAAGTTTGTGAAAATTCCTGCAATGTATATAGATCACCCAGAGGGGAATGTTTTTTCTCAACGAAAGTGGAGTTGATCTTTAGGTCACTCATTAGTCTGTTACCGGATATCGCTGCTGTTTAGGACTATTTTACAACAGTAGCCGTTTTTGAGCATGCAGAAAGCTCCTGTTCTCCTTGCAACTCGACACCTGATGACTGCAAGTGGCTAATTTCAAAAAATAATGTAGCAATATTTTATTTTTACCAAATAAAAAAAAAAAAACATTGTATTAATTATTATAAAGAAAAAATACCATACAGTTGCTTTCAGTAGACCATTTCCTTACCTCAACACCTTAGTGATTTCCTTTTGTGCCAGAATTAAAATTTAGATAATTTTTCATGTAAACAGTATGGGTGGTATTGTCTTATAACAACCCTGAACAGAGAAAGGTGGAATTGGGTATGGCAGCTACGTAGGTGTCATACAGTATATCATCACATAGTTGCATCTTTATGAAAAATATAACTGTTAGATCTGACAGTTAGATAACTGTTATATCTAGAATGCAACCTGGGCACTATCATTACATTACGTTTTCTGCATATTAACTTTACTATCTATAGAGCGGTCAAATCATTTGGTTACTAACATTTTCAATCACCTACTTATATCTAGCACAGATATGCATACCATATGAGTAGTATAAGAGTTGATAACCCAATACTTTGCTTCCTATATCACAAAAAAATTGGATTTTTGTACTTACCGTAAAATCCATTTTTCTGAATTCATCTACGGACACAGCGCTCCATAGATCATAACTACTGGGTTATATTGCCTCCTTCATGAGTAGGACTAGGCAGAACAAAAGACGCCTGGCTACGCCCATGGGCTGTCCTCGGCTGATATATAACCCCCTCTCTGCTCTAGGTAATCCCTTTTGTAGCAAGCAGTATTGGAAGTATCAAAACTCCATAGAGGGGTTGGTGCGGTGTCCGTCGAACTCAGAGAAATGAATTTTACGGTAAGTACAAAAATCCTATTTTCGGTTTTGTTCATCGACGGATACAGCACTCCATAAATTATAACTACTGGGATGTCCAAAGGGTGGGGAAAATAACCAAAGGCTAAACATTGGAGGCCTAACCAGAACACAGGCTCCTCATCTGAAAAATAGAGATTTAAAGAAAAACAACCCTCAAATGGGAACAACACCTCAAACAGCAACCTGCAAAATCTTACAGCCAAAAGAAGCATCCGCAGCTGCCAAAGTATCTATTTTGTAGATTTTGGTGAAAGTATGCCTTTCAAACTTGTGATATGGATGCTTGATGACGGAAGGCCCAAGAAGTACTTAGCGCCTGAGTAGAATGCGCAGGGACATGGAAAGGTGGAACCTGATCTTTAATAGAATAGGTCTGAGTCACCGTGTGTTTGATCCATCTGTAGAAGGTAGCGGAAGAAGCGGCCAGCCCTTTCCTTGGTCTGTCCGTAACCACAAAAAGCGAGTCTGACCTCTGAAAGGACTCTGTAGTTGCCAGATACACCCGAATCGCACAAACCACATTCAAGGTATGCAAGGCAAATTTCTTGGGAAGAGCCGGCTTGGGACACAAGGAAGGCAATACAATGTCCTCATTCAAATGGAAGTCAGAGACGACTTTGGGCAGGAATGATGGACAGGAATGAAGAACCACCGAGGTAATAACCACCAAGAATGCCACTTTCTGGGATAACGTAGGCAAGGACACCTCATGAATATTCTCAAATGGAGGTTTCTGGAAAACCAAAAGCAATAAATTTAAATCCCATGGCGGCAAAAGAGACCGTAAAGGTGAAGCCACATGTCGAACCCCCCTGAATGAAGATACAAACTAAAGGGTGCATGGCTAGGGGTCGCTGAAAGAAGATTGCTAATGAAGACTCCTGGCCCTTGATGGTACTTAACGCCAATTTCTGCTCAACACCCCGCTGAAGAAAAGCTAGGATCCGAGCCACAGAAAAGGATTGAGGATGAACGCCAATCGACTCACACCAAGAAATGTACGCTTCCCACGTACGATGGTATATCTTGCTGGAAGACGACTTCCTCACCTTCAACATAGTAGGGAAATTCCAGCAGTGCAGTGGTTAGCACTCTAGCTCTTCAGGCAAAAGAGCAGTACAGAAGGTCCAATGGGGAAATGTCCCCTCTATTAAGGAAAGTTCATTCATTGATTACATTGCCTGCAACACCATTTGTGAATGGGGAAGAGTCTGGCGAGTCACAGGATTCTCTGTTCTGCCTAAAACTTGTAACGGTTAGCCAATGCAGTGCTGTTCAGAGCCAAGAAGACGACGGGCATCCCTGCAGTGAAGATTTTTGCAGGATCCAGCTGCCTGCACAGTGTGGTACATACTTCAATACAGGTAAGTGATGTGACCAAAGCTGTAGCGATATTTTTTTTTTTTTTTGCTAATTTTACCTTACACAAAAGCTACTAAATAATGATTTCAGTAACTAATTCACTGTATTTTTTAAGAATGGTTTAAAAATATAAAAAGTAAAAACTACACTTGGCAGTACGTAAAAGGTAATACTTTTCGTTTGAATAGTTAGAATATTTGATAGTACGGTATCTGTTCATGGTGATGAAATACTTTTGTGGACTAGACTAATTACACAGAATGCAACTTCATAAAATGGGTGGATAAGAGTCCATGCATACCATTAATGACTGCTATGAATATTCAATTGAGTTCTAGAGGTCATATCAGGATTCTTCATTTGGAACTTGTGCTTTTCCAGAATTACATAGGTGCTCTGGATAATTAGCAAATCTCACATTACCAGTTTCTTGCATGGTATGCTGCAGTCTTTTTGATTGTGACAGAAGAATACAGAATGAAGGAGGTAGTTATTTGTCTTACCTATACATTGAGGGGCAGAGTAGCAATCAGATACCTTGAGTTATTCTGCTGCCTTTAAGAGATTGGACACTGGCAAAAAGACATGTAAGACAGCCCTGTGTGTTTGTCAGGATGCACATACCAGCAAACTAGATAACTCCTCTGGACAAACCTTTGGGCATAATCTAAAATATATTCCCTTTCGTGCACATAAGAATTCCGCACTGGCTAATATGCGCATGCACGAACTCGCACACGCGCCGTCGTGCATTTGCGTTTGCGCACACCTGTGACAGATGCTGGCGCCAAACAGGCTATTCAAACTCAGCCAGTACTCAAGATCAATGCTGCTTTGTCTTCAGCCTTCTGTGCATCTGTGATCCTGTGAACCTGCATCCTGCTTCCAGTTGCTGACCCAGCTCGTCTTGATCTTCCTTTGAACTCCACCTGCATCAACCTCGGCTTGACCTCTGACTTCTTCCTGCTCCTTGGCTCCTATTCCACTGATTGGTTTTAGATCTGGCCTGTCTCCTGACCACGTTTCTGTCTATACCCTGTCCCTGATCCATCCCATCTGTGTATGACCCGGCCAGTCTGACTTTGCTACTCTGCCTGCTGTCGCCAGCACCTGCTGTCTGCCTATTTGCTGACGCCATCTGGTGACTTCCCATTCCCAGCGTGGACACCTGCCCTGCTTCTAGCAAGACTTACAGGCACTCATGCCACTCTGTACTCCTGCGCCTCTTGTCTACACTATCAGGGGCCCAGAGTCAAAGGTATAAGAGAGGCCTTCCTCATCATATCAGGCTCTGCTTCCAGGTACGTGATAGTATTCCTTCCACTTCCAGCATGTCTCTGTTTTGTAGCAATCAATAGACCTATTCTATTAAAGATCATGTTCCACCTTTCCCTGTCCCGGCGCATTCTACTCAGGCGCTAAGTACTTCTTGGGCCTTCCGTCATCAAGCATCCATATCACAAGTTTGAAAGGCATACTTTCACCAAAATCTACAAAATCGATACTTTGGCAGCTGCGGATGCTTCTTTTGGCTGTAAGATTTTGCAGGTTGCTGTTTGAGGTGTTGTTCCCATTTGAGGGTTGTTTTTCTTTAAATCTCTATTTTTCATATGAGGCGCCTGTGTTCTGGTTAGGCCTCCAATGTTTAGCCTTTGGTTATTTTCCCCACCCTTAATTTTCCTTTAGGCACTGCTTTTGGACATCCCAGTAGTTATAATTTATGGAGTACAGTATCATTATTGCCCTTCCTTTTTTATATTGATCTGCATTCAAGACAATACATACCGCTCTTATGGTTGGGCAGAATAGGCAGAACTTTTTGAGACTTTGTTTTATTGATACATGGAATCTCCACTGTTGCACCATATGAATACTTAAAAATTATACATCCTATACCCCTGATGAAGGAGTTGCACAGCCTCTGAAATGCGTTGGGTGGAGGACATCAGTTTTGAGTATCACTATACATTTCAACTGGTGTAATCTTAGCTATGTATTCCATGTATATTTTGCAACTTTTGTTTTTATTGATGAAATATGAATAAAATCTGATTTTACGGATACATTGGTTATATTAGTTAAGTGCCCTAAAAGTCCCATAATAGGGGAACTTTCAACTCCATAGCCTTAGTTTATTAGGTTTTTATTTCAGAGACAATACAAAAGAAAATATTATTGTAGTCTTCAAAGTCACATAGTGGTGTACACTATAGAGAATTGTACAGAATGTCTGTAGATACAAATATAGATGTAGCAAGATGCACAAACTTAAATATCTAAAGCATATCACTTTGATTACTTAGTAATAGCATGTTATGTGTTCTCCACATTTATTGCCTACCTAAAAATCATTGATCATTGGTAGAGTATCCTCTTATCTCAAAAATGTATATATATATTTATTCCAGTGTTGCCATAACATGCTCATCAAGGGGTGAGAAAGAATAGCTTTAGAAATGCATGTTCAGGGTGTGCCCCCCCAGCTCTTTGTTTGTTTGTTATGTATTCGGTCCTGACCAGACTTCTGGGGTTGAGCACCCCACCCTCCCACACCTGTACTCTATCAGTGTCCACTAGCAAGCAGATATAGGAGTCCCTTATAGTGCAGTTGCACATCTCTCCCAGTAAGGAGTAAGTATCTCCAATGGTGAGAGGTTGGATTCATCCTTCTTTTTATGGATAGTGTAGGACCCACTGACAATGGGGTACTTTGACGTAGTGGTGGGCTTGAGCACGATATGGCCATATGGTGGGACCAAATCCCCATTTTGTGCCTTTATATTTGATAGTCATTTCTTTTGCATGTGTGCGCTATTCTCTGTAAATAATAGTTAGGAATAGACAGCTTAAAAGAAGGTTGAGTAGAGGTCTGGGGCAGGTAGGGGAAACAAGGAGGCGGTTCAGGTCAGAATGAGAGGGTTTAAAAATAGTCCCTCCTAACTATAAATGGACAATGAGGAATTATATTTATAATGAGGTTATATCTTGAAATTCCAGGGAGTTGAAAAATATAGTACAAAAAGCCCAGGTAGCTGTGTGTTGATCTAGCCCAGTGTTTCTCAACTCCGGACCTCAGGGCACACTAATAGGCCAGATTTTTGGGGAGATGCAGACTAGAATACTGCAATCACTGAGCAGCAAATGCTATCACCTGTGATGCATTTCAGTTTTCTTGCAAACCTGGCCTGTTAGTGTGCCCTAAGGACCGGAGTTGGGAAACACTGATCTAGCCTGTCATATTTTGCTGCCAATAGATGTTCTAGGCCGGTTCCCTAATTTTTTAATGTTGGTTCCCATATCTTGAATGATGATATATTGGTACATCTCCAGGTTATCAAACAATAACGTAAAAGTCAAGAATAATCATCTTTTGTGTCCACTGTGATTAACAAATAAAAGCAAATATAAACTAACATGAGTTCAACATTCAGCTGATAACTAGAGGCCAGGAACAGACCATTATGGGTATGGAGTGAGCTATGTTAGGGATTTTCTGAGAGCTAACAAACCGCGCTGGACAGAAAAAAAAATATTTCTAGACTTACAAGTCATTTTACATATAATAATTGCACACTGTTTACAGGAGAAGGAACACTATAACTCTGTTCATTAGAGAATTACTGGAATCAGAACAAAATAGCTATGTAAACATCCGATCGTAAGGTGCACTTATAAAGCCATAACTTATGTTTTAACATGACAGGCATGAATATACATAGGAACCTAAGTGGTGCAAAAACATGCATACCTGATAGTATAATGTTTACTTTACTTGAATCATAGACTGATTGCCCTGCAGGCATTTCTCAGCTGCTTTTTATTTTCACTTCTCTCCACTGTGGTGCAATAATCCCATGTGTTTTAGCCTTGTAAGACATTGTAAATGAATCCCGTGTACATCTTTGTTGCAGCAATAAATCTTCACACTGGGGTTGCGCACAGACTGACGAGCTGCTAATTACCCCTAAACATTTGGCAGTGTTTACAAACAAGGCAGAGCATCAGACTTTATGGGATAGACGTTCGCAAACACCCTCAGCTGTCTTTCACTTAATTGTCGGAGTTCTAAGTACATTCTTCTCTTATGCTAATCATTTTTTATCGAGACGTGAATAATTGTTGCACCGAAATGCAAATTATAAAAGTGAAATTAAGGGGGATTAAACAACCTGGTGGAAAAAAAAAAAAAAAGAAAGGATCTCGAGGTGGGGTTTAGTAGGATCTTGACATGCCAAGAGCTCATAAATAAGTCATAGGTGCACAGCGATTGCACATACCTATAGTCAAGGTAAAAGGTATCTGCCAACAGTAGCCAAACCCATCCTGCAGGCAAAAGGAAGGGAAAAAAACATAATACTGTGCAGTTGTTATTCTTAAACGCTCAGCAACACACTGACACAAGTTGCACCAAAACACTGCAGCCAGAACAATTTACACAGCCAATATTGTCCAAACAGGATATTATAGCCTAACCAAACTTATAGGACACAAATCCAAAAAGGGGCCACTACAGCAGGAGTATTCTGTAAAAATGATGTTCCCATCCGTCTCCAGCCTGCATTTATTTCACTGGTAAACAGACTGCCATTAACACGAGACGCAGGTTTCAGCACAGCATCACAGATCATGCAAGCTACTACAGCACCACAAACAGGGCCTTCCATATTGATAAGTATTAGAACTATAATAAAATAAAATGGGAGCGGCCAGGATAAAACCGGTAACAATAAGGTTAATGTGTGGATATGGGTGTGCCTACTGCTTGTCTAAAACAATTGTCTTTTTATACATAAAATGATATGAATGGTGATACGCTCTTGTGGCCACTAGCAAACCCAACACTCCCTTTCCCTGCCCCGTATGCTTCTCCCTCTCCTTTTATCTTCAGCTCAGTAGAGAGGCAGCAGGAAGCAGCAGTTCTAAAACTTACCTTTCACCTGCAGCACATTGCACATCCATGGGTGGATCCCAACAGAGTAGCTTTCTTTTTTTTTTAACATTTAAGTTTCAGTATAGATCTCGGTTTGTCTCAGGTAGTTGAAATTAATTTAAGCTGGCTATACAATAATCTTTTTTATTTTTTTCATTCAAGCAGAGGGTTAAAAAAAAAATAAAAATCGGATTTTTGACTTCCTGTAAAATCCATTTCTCTGATGTTCATTGACGAACACAGCTTCTGATCTCCATATACTGCCCCCTACAGGAGTGGGCACTAGGCAGAAAAAAAAATCAGGCTGCACCCATGGGCAGTCCCAGGGGGTATACTCCCTCTCTCTGCTATAGGCACTCAGTTTAGTTAGAAGCAGTGTCAGAAGAATTACAACTCCACAGAGGGGTGGATGTTGTGTCCCTAAAAAGTCCCATTTTCTTTTTTGTTCATTGACGGACAAAGCTTATGATCTCCATAACCATATGGACGTCCCAAAGCAGTGTTAAACATGAGGGGGGGGGGGACAGAAGCAAAACATTTAGCAAGGCTAAACAGTAGCCAACCAGGCAACAGGAGCTCAACCAAAACTGGAGCCCACCTGAAAAAAATCAATACAACCTCAAAGAGGATCAGATGCCCTCAACAGCAGCCTGCAAAACCTTAAGGCCAAAAGAAGCATACCAACACATCCACTTTATAAAACTGTGTGAAAGTTTGCACCGACGACCAGGTTAACGCCTTGCAAACCTGCGTCAGTGACGCCTGATGACGGAATGAAAAAGGAGGCACTAAGCGCCCTAGTAGAGTGCGCCTTAACAGGGAAAGGAGGAACATGACCCTTGATTGAATAGGCCTGAATTACTGTCTGTCTGATGCATATGGAAATGGTCGCAGAGGAAGCAGACAGCCCTTTGCGAGGCCCATCCATGAGCACAAATAGGGAGTCTGACTTCCTGAAAGACTTCGTAGCTGCCAGGTACACCCTAATTGCCTAGGCCACATCAAAGGCAATTTCCTTCCGCTGTTTAGGCCTGGGACACAGGGAAGGCAACACAATGTCTTCATTCAAATGAAAATCAGAGACAACCTTTGGAAGGAACGGCGGAGGCGAAGAACCACCTTATCTATCTGAATCACCAGGTAAGGTGAACAACAGGATAACGCTGCTAGTTCCGACACCATGCATGCAGAGGTGATAGCCACCAAAAAGGTCGTCACCTTCTAGGACAGTGTAAGCAGGGGAATCTCCCGAAGATTCTCAAAGGGAGGCTTCTGGAGAGCTGAAAGCACCAAATTGAGGTCCCAAGGCGGCAACGGAGACCGCACTGGAGGAACCACATGTCGGACATTCTGAAGAAAGGTACGCACCAGGGAGTGTGTGGCCAAAGGTCGTTGGAAGAAGACCGCCAAAGCAAACACCTGGCCCTTGATGGTACCCAAGGCCAATTTCTGTTCAAACCCTCGTTGAAGGAAGGTCAAGATCCAAGCCAGCGAGAAGGAGCGAGGATGAACCCCAAGAGACTCACACCACACAATGTATGTCTTCCACGTACGATGTTAGATTTCCTAGCTTTTTAACAGTGTACGAATCACCGACTCAGATAAACCTCTATCCCTCAGCACCTGGCATTCAAAAGCCAAGCCGTCAAAGCCAGCGACTATAAAGCAGGATGAAAGATCAGTCCTTGGTACAGCAGATCCTCTCTGAGAGGAAGCTTCCAAGGAACGTCGGCCACCAGCCGCACCAGATTGGCGTACAAAGTCCGGCGATGCCACTCAGGAGCCACTAAAATGATCAGAATCCCTTCTGCCTTGATCATGCGTAGAAGTCTTGGCAGAAGCATGAAAGGAGGGAAGGCGTAAATCAGATGACACTGACCCCATGTGGGCCACCAGTGTGTCTGTGGAGTCCGCCAGAGGATCCCTTGACTGAGCCACAAACACACATTTCTGTTGAGCCAAGACACCAACAGATCCACCTTGGGGATGTCCCACAGGAGATACAACTGATAAAACACTGCCGGATGAAGGGACCACTCACCTTGGTCCAACGCCTTGCCGACTGAGGTAATCCACCTGCCAGTTTTCCACCCCGGGAATGTGTACAGCGGAGAGGGCTGGAACGAACCATTCTGCCCACCTTAGAAAGCTGGCTACCTCCAGAGCCACCAGGACACTTCTTGTGCCCCCTTGGTGATTGACATAAGCCACGGCCTTGGCATTGTCCAATTGAATGCGCACAGGAAAACCCTGAAGACGATCCGTCCAATGGTCAAGGCACAGTCTGATCGCTCGGAGTTCCAAGACACTGATCGGTATTCAGTGTCCAGATCCCCTGAGCAGAATGCTTGCCGAGGACGCCTCCCCAGCCAGACAGGCTGGCATCCATGGTGACCACTGTTCAATACAAGGGGAGGAAGGATTTGCCCAGCCAAAGTGCCGGAGAACGAAGCCACCATATCAGGAACTCCTTCGTTCCCCGACTCATCCGGATCTGATTGTCTAGAGACTGCGGAGCCTTGTCCCATTTGGCCAGAATCTCTTTTTGCAGGGACCTCATATGGAACTGTGCAAATGGAACTGCCTCAAAGGTAGACAACATCAGGCCCAGCACCCGCATGCAAGTCCGGAAAGAATGACCATCTGCTGGACAGCAGGAGACTAAATGCAGCCTGCAATTTCTGGAGTTTGTCCAGAGGAAGTAGCACTCTGGCTAAGGCTGAGTCCAGAGTCAGGTCCAGATAGTCCAGCTTTGTGGACAGAACCAGGGCTGACTTCTGAAAATTCCGAATCCAGCCAAACTCCCGCAGATTTCGTATTGCGATCTCCAGGTTCTCCAACAGAGCAGTCCAAGATTCTGCTCGCAAAAGCAGATCGTCCAAGTAGCCCAGCAATCCCCCGTTGGCATAACAAAGCTAGCACCGGGGAGCGTAAGCGAGACCAAAGGGTAACGCCACAAACTGAGAATGATCCTCACCCACGGCAAATCGGAGGAAGCGCTGGTGGCCGACACATACTGGGATGTGTAGGTAGGCGTCCCTGATGTCGATGGAGACGAGGAAATCCCCCGGATGTAGGGACGCAACCACCGTGCGAATGGCCTCCATTCGGAACTTCTGTACCCGCACAAAGCAGTTTAGTGCCTTGAGGTCCAGAATTGGACGCACCTTGCCTTTCTTCCTGGGAACTGTAAAAAGGTTTGAGTAAAAACCTTTAAAATGTTCTGATGTCAGAAACCAGGACAAACACCCCTTGAAGTAACAAGTCTTGCACTGCTCAAAAGAGATCCCATAAGCGATCTGGGGACAAATGCAGGTTGGAAGGGAAGAACCTGTCCAGAGGATATGAAAGAAAATCGATCTTAAAGCCAGACCAGGTCCTCTTAGAACCCCCGGCGGAGGCTCTGAAGGGCTTAGATCCCTTATCTTGAGACCCTGAGGGAAGAAAAGGCCTTTTACGTGCCGAAAAGAAAGGCCCCCATCTGCGACGCGACTCCTTACCCTTGGAAGCCTGAGGAAGAAGAATACGCTTTCCCCCTGTGAGGCCTATGAGGATGTCATCCAAGGAAGCTCCAAATAGGCGATCCCACACAAATAAAAGATCAGATAAGGCCTTCTTAGAAGCTTGGTCCGCAGACCAGCATTTCAATCAGATAATGCGTCGCAGGACCACCACTGAGACAGACAGTCTAGAAATCAAGGGATCTTCATCCAAAGAGGCGTCACAGACAAACTACCCTTGGACCAACTGATCTGCAAGCTCCGCAAAGGCAGGGGAGCTGTTCCTCCCTCCAGGTCCCGGAGTAGATGTTTTGCCCACTCTTTCATAGCTTGGGACACCAGGGCAATAGTAAATACCGGCCTATATGCCGAACCAGCCACAGTGAACATATAGCAGGTTAAAGCCTCCGACCTCCTAGAGACCGGGGCCTCTTCAACCGGGATTACAGTGGTTTTATTCACCTGGAAACCGGAGAGTCCACTACGGGAGGAACCATCCATTTTTTAAGGAGGGAATCCTCATAGGGATACAGCATTGCAAAATGCTTAGGGGTTGCAAAGGCGCGTTTTGGGCACCCCCACTGTTTTGTGACAATATGGTCAAAGAAGGCAGGAAAGGGGAACACCTTCGCCGCTTTGGAGGACCTGTGGGTGCCAAAGGTCAACCGCGCCTCCGATGCTGCGTTGGATCTGATGAGACAGAAGAAGCAGGTGAAGGCGGGGGGACACTTTTTCCTAGCCCGTTTGCCCAGGACCAAATCTACCTTGGACACCAGAGACTCCAGGGCCGCTGTCAGTGCAGTCAGTTGTTGGGACCCGGAGGGCCTCTAAGAGGGGGATCAGGTGGTGAAATATGCTCCAGGCACTTCATTAATGGAGAGGGGAACCCACACAAAAAAGCGTTGAACACAGCAAGGGACACCCCACCGGGTCGGTGCACCACAAGGTCCAGCACAGAACACTACTGCTGCAACAGCAGAGAGAGGGAGAGAGAACCCCACAAACAGACTCACCAGTCAGGTACTCACAGTACCAAACTAACTGCACACCATGTGGCGATCAGGAAGAGGAATATCCAGGGATCAGCACTAGAGGCCGAGGAGGGGCTTCCACCGCCGAATCACCCCCCATCCGGCTCCAAAAACATGGCCGCCGCTATTTTCAATGGGAAATCACAAGAAAATTGCCACCGAGGCTACACAAACATGGCCACCGAACTGTAACATAAAAGGATACAAGAAAATGGAGGCCCTGCGTGGCTCCCGGGGGACCCCAGAAGCTCGAAAATGATCCCAACAGGAAGGGGGGCCCTGGCAAATGCATCCACCAGGCCCGCTCCCCTCCCAAGGTTCAATCGCTGGCAGGGTGCTTCCCCCCCCATCGCCAGTTTAACACCCCAGGCTGACCTAAAAAGATATGCCTACTGGGGGGGGGCAGATGGGGGGCAAGGGCCTGCAGAAGGCCACCGAGAAAGGGCCCACATCCACCCCAAAACCCTCCAGGGGTAGAGGGGGGACGACTACTTACCCCACCAGAAACCGGGTGGGCACTGCTCCAGGCAGACCACCACTCCATCGTAATGTGGGTGCTGTTGGCCAGGAGAAAACGCTGTGACTCTGGCCGAAGCCAGTTTGTATGCGTCCTCGTGAGACGTTTAACTCACAGGCCAGCCCCCGTCCAGTAGGGCTATGTTGTGGCCTAAGTAGCGTGGAGCTGCAGGCTGCACACGCTCGCTGGCCAGAATGGGGAGACCCTCTGGATCTAGATTATACAGTCCAGCACTTGATTGTAGATCTCACAGGAACAAAATAATAAACAGAGGAAAAAGATTTAATTCAAAAGAAAAAATTGCCAGGACCAGAGATCCCAGCAAAGATCTAGGTCCTTACTCCTGACAAGGGAGTATACCCCCCAGGACTGCCCAATAGGTGTAGTTACGTTTTTTCCTGCCTAGTGTCCTCCTCCTGTAGGGGGCAGCATAACCCTACTGATATCAAGATATGAGAACTGCGTCTGTCAATGAGCGACAGAGAAAGTATTTTTTACTGAAAGAATAGTTGATACTTTTAACAGACTTTGAGCAGAGTTAGTAAGTCAGTCAACTGGCAAACAGATCTATACTCAGATAAAAAGGTTAAAAAAGAAAAAACAGAACAAAAATAAATAAAAAGGGGCAGATGTGATGAACCCCTTGGTCTTTTTCTGCTATCATTCTTCTTTTTTTCTATGTGCTCAGCAGTGGTTTGGAGAATAGGGTGACAATGCTGTGGATAACTCCACAGACCTTACTTTTTTCTTAAAGTGGTTCTAAAGGCAGAAGGGTTATCTTATTGCATTCTATACATAAAGATAAAAAAACCTTCTGTGTGCAGTAGCCCCCATAATACTTACCTGACCCCCATCTCGATCCAGCAATGTTGCATGAGAGCCTCGGCTGTTCAGGACTCTCCCTCCTCATTGGCTGAGAGAGCAGCGGGCGCCCTTGACTTCCGATGCTGTCAATAAAAGGCATCTGAATGGACACACAGAGCTGCGGCTCGGCTCGGGAGCCCCATTTCCAAGCTGAATGCTCTAGGGGCACTCGGCAGATGGGAGAGGCCAAAAGCACCGATGAGGGACCCAAGTAGAGGAGGATCAAGGCTGATCTATGCAAAACCACTGCACGGAGCAGGTAAGTCTAACATGTTTGTTATTTAAAAAAAAAAAAAAAAGACGTTTATCACTTTAATGTAAGGAGCAAACCTACAGCTCTTTTACTGACAGGATTTATGGTGTATTTTACAGTTTTAATTTGGTATCACAAATTTTGTGCTGACAGCTATTCCATTTTTATTTATTGAAGCGTGGTGAATTTTTCTGTTTTTTGTATTATTTTACAGTCAATAGTGCTTTCAATTTGTACATACATTTAACCTGAGGTGATTGCAGCCATACCGCTTGGATCTTAGAAAATTTTTTTTTTCTGAAAATCTTAATGTTAGACCTAAAAAAGAACATTGTTTACATACAATTACGTTTAGAAGTTGTAAAAAAGACAATTTATATATTTCTTTTTTTACTTTATGCATAGGACTTTTACAAACAAAATGTTTAATACTTGAAAAAATATTCCCAGAGATTAAACATAGCAGAATCAGCCTGCTTTGAGGTAAACTCAGATTGAGCTGTCCAAAGGAGGAGCCATTACTGTAAATTGCTATTTTATGTAGTTCCCGTTTCAGCTATTGAGCTGTGTGTACAACACTGTGTCTGGGAATACAGATTAAAATATGCACACTTTTCATAAATGTAAAAAATCATACTACATGTCTGACAGCAATCTAAAATTTGGAAGCACACTTGACAGAGCCTTAAAAATAAATAGATAAAAACGACCTACCATTCCCAAAGCTTTTTTTTTTCTTTTAGCAAGTCACTTTTACAATGCTTTTCACAAAATACAAAGGCTTCTGTTAATAGGTAGCAGAGGGGAGGGACAAGTATAGCTACTCTGTCTCATGCCTGGCGAAGGGATCCTGCGTGGCACTCATTGCACTCTTCCGTTTGTGTTTTGATCTTTCCTAAATAATAAAACTTTGGACTTTGTCTGAACATCCGTAGTATGTGTAAGGTAACCCAGATTCCCAGCACCAGAAAACCAGTAAGGGCTTATGCTCATATTGGTGCACGTGTTAATACTTCTAGGCAAAGATGCAATAGATTTACTATTTTAGTTCATCATGCTCGCATCCGTGCATGCACTTGCACACGTACACAAGCGTACATAAATTAGAGTGTGTACTTGGCGCCCTGTGGCCTATTTAAACTGGTCTGTCACCATGAGCAGTTGCTGAATGGTCTTTAGCTTGAAAACTGGATACACTGAATTTGCTTACCAGTGTATGACCCGGCTTTCTCCTGGACTTTGCCTTTGCTCCTGCATAACACTGTTCATCTGATCTCTCTGACCTCGGACTGTTTACTGGACCTGGTCTATGCCTGCTTATTCTGTACTTAGCTGCTGGGCTGTTACTGACCCTGGCTAGCTTCCTGAACTTGCTCTGCCTGCTGACTCGGTCCCTTGTTGCCTGGCTGCTGCTGGTCGCTGCCTGCATACCTGCTCTGCTACTATCTCCTGCTCTGGTGCCAAGCTGCTTTAATATCTTCTTAGGACTGCAAACCCCCAGCTTTATCCACCTAAAGGCAAGAATTTGCCAGCCTGCTGCTCTGTGCCATTTTGTGCCCTCACACTCTCTGTTCTCCACCTTCAGGAGTGTTGGGCAGGACATGCAAGAGCGGCCTCCACAACATCCCAGTCGTCACCAGGTGATAGTATGCTGGAAAATATTTATGCTATACTATACATGTGTATAGGACACTGCATTATGTAAAACTATTAGTTTAGTTTTTGACATTTTTAAAATGGGGTGCCCTGAGATTTTGCAGAATTTGAAAGGGTGCCTTTACTGAAAAAGGTTAAGAAACACTGCTTAAGGATGCACTGCAAGTCACATCAGTTGGCAAGATGCATGGGGTTACTGCAGCAAAACAGTTAAAACCCAGCATTAAAAGAAAACAAAAAGTAAATTTACTGAAGGGCAGAGGTAAACTCATATTAAGCAATAGGAAGCTATAGAAATGAAGGTGCCCAGAGTTGTGTTTTCACTACAAACATTGAAATACACCTAGGAGGGATGATTTTTTGTGCAAGTACATTCTGTCAAAACGCTAAAACAAATATGTTACATCTAATCTTAACCACTTTACCACCGGAGGATTTTCCTGCTAAAAGACCAGGGGGTTTTTTGCGATTTTTTACTGCGTAACTTTAACGGACAATTGCGCGGTCGTGCGACGCTGTACCTAAACAAATTTCACGTCCTTTTTTTCCCACAAACAGAGCTTTCTTTTGGTGGTATTTGATCACCTGTGCGATTTTTTGATCACGCGTTATAAAACAAAAAAAGAGCGTAATTTTTGCAAAAATAACAATATTTTTCACTTTTTTTATATGAAATTCCCCCAAAAAAATGTAAAAATCAAAATTTTTTAACATTTTCGGCCAATTTGTTTTACGCTACATATGCTTGGAAAAAAAAATCGCAAAAAGCGTATTTTGATTGGTTTGCGCAAAAGTTATCGCGTTTACTAACAAAGGGAAAGATTTTTGTCATTTTAGGTGTTTTTTTTTTAACGAGTAATGGCGGCGATCTGCGATTTTTTTTGCGGTACTGCGACATTGCGGCGGACAGATCGGACCCTTGACTGACATTTTTGACACTTTTGGGGGTACCAGTGACATTACTGCAGTAATCAGTGCTATATATATGCACTGTTACTGCAAAAATGACACTGGCAGGGAAGGGGTTAACTGTATTGGACAGGGAGGGGTTAAGTGTGTCCTAGGGGCGTGCTTCTAACTGTAGTGGGACATTGCTATTGGTGTAAAAACAAAGATCAACGGTTCTACATAGTAGAACCGTCTGATCTTCATTTTTACACAGGGAGAACTGACAGGTGGCTTGTTTACATAAGCCGCTCTGTCTTTCTCCCGCTGTACCGGCGATCGTAGTGTGACCGGCGGACATCGGGTCCGCCAGTCACACTCCCGCACTCCTCCGTGAACGAGCCTCGGCGGGTGCGTGCTCGCCCGCTATTGGCTCTAGAAGGAGTGACAGGCGAGCGACGTAGACCTACGTCACTCTGCCTGGCCGGGGCCGACTGCCGCAGTAAATATACTGTGAGCAGTCGGCAAGTGGTTAATCAGGTTCACACAGGTGTTTATCCTCAAAGGCCAAAGGGGCCATCTACTGGTGCATTAAAAAAACAAAGTCATTTGTTTACTGAAAGACATAAAAAATAATTCAAGTCTGAAGAAATCAGAATGTGCATATAATGCTATTGATTGTAAACATGGAAAAAAATTATTACGCCACCAAGAACCTAAACTAGAACTATAGGCAAAACTAGAGTAAAGGAGGGTTAGCACCCCTAGTAGATTTTTTTTTTCGCGATCTCTGTCCCATTGCGGAGATTTCCCATCATTTCCTTTCCCATAGCCAAACAGGAAGTGAGGGGAAATCTTGGCAAATTAAAGGAATTCCTTGGGGAACCCCAGGCCACCAGAACTAGTGTCCCCATTAAAAGATTTCCCCTCTATTACTTTTCTCGGGACAACCCAAAATTTGGATTTTTATTTGCTTTCACTTTCAATGATAATGGTAAACAGGACAAATAGAGAGGATGAATCTCCACAACAGGGATACAGACAGCAATAAAAAATGACAAGCGTTCTAATCTCTTCACTCTATCCAAAACTAAAAAATAATTTTTGCATTTAGTTATACTATAATGACACATATTGAAAATCCAGGATATTTTATTTAAACAGTGGACCTTCTCATCGGATATAACCTAGTAACCCCTTTACATATTTTCTACAATGCCAGATGAGCTTATTCAGTGCCGGGACAAGGTCATCCAGTGCCCAGGGCAAGGATGCCAAACTGAGCCCCCCCTACCCTTAGGGTTAGGATCAAATAACCCCCCCCCCCATCCCTGCAATAAACTATTGCTCCCAAGGCAACCTCCCCTCCTGCCCGCCCCTTGTCCCAGTCCTGAGCCTATTTGCAGACCATAATCATACCCTTTTAACATTTTTATATTTAGACCTTCTTTCTTTTATTTTCATCTGGTAAGTCTGTTGTTTTTCAACAGAACAAGCTCTCTTGCAGATGTAGCAGTTAGAGGGATGAGATAAACCATTTAACACTGACAAGGGTGCTTAAAATGATCAGCTTTTATTTATTTAGGCCAACCCTTATCCCAAAAGGACAAAAGTTATTGCTGTATCTACTATTAAAGTGTAACCTGGAGCATACTTTCAATTTGCTAACGTATCCAAATCTTCTATTACATCTAACACTCCCCTTCCTCAGAGTGATAATGGTACTTTCCAAAGTTGCACCTGTGCTCCTTCACCCAGAGTGGAAGCACTGTAATCCAGGTGGTGTGTTACTGGCCAGATAACATGGTAGAAACAGAGAAAAAAGCCTAAAAAAATGCTAAAGCAACCACCACATGAAAGGATTTGTAAGGTGTAATATATACAATTTTTGGGTTGAATACTGCTTTAATAACTAGCCTTTTAGTTGCAAACCATGCTCTGAAGAGTTCCTCATCTAACGGCAATGTAAACATTGCCAACACAAAAGCATTTGGAGGAATTGTGATACAATAACGCCTGCATGGGCACGCAAGTTTCTTTGAGGACCTTTTTTGGGTTCTGTTCTGAACACTGATAAGGTGCGTCATGCTGAACTGTCTATAGAGGACATTAGAAAGATCTCTTGGCTGTGCAGAGCAGTAATGGAGAATAATGCAGGGTACACACTATACGTTTCCTTTCATTCAATCCAGCGGGTTGAACAAAAAAAAAAAAAAGATCCCGGTTCTAACACAGCGATGTTAGTGCGGCGAACTCCCCTGCTGTGCCTTTGTGTTCTGACAGGGGGGACAGCATCCCCACCAGAACACACTGATCAGCACTCGCAGCAATTGGCCGTCAGCACTGAACGGATGCTGGCTTTCCAACATGCCCGTTCAACAGAAGCCGGTTGAGAGACCAGCTTCTGTCAGACAGAGAGCTGTACACATGAGTTGAAAGTTGGCGCGTTCCTCCTGAAATGACAGTTTTTCATTGATTTTCGGGTTGTGTGTACCCAGCCTAACAATCTCCTAAGAGTCTCATCATTTGAAAAGAAATGTTAAAGTGAATCCATAAGCCATGACTGATGGCTGTGACAGTGCTTATGCTATCAACTGAACTGTCAAGAAATCAAACGGTCATCAAAATGTGTAGCCCCATGGAAGGATGCATATCAATAGGCTGCTAGGATGGCAGCCTCCTTGGCTGTAAAGGACAGGAAGGTTTACTTCCAGTTTAAAGCAGAGCTAAACGGAAATACCTTTGCTCCCACATTGGCACCAACATCTTCTGTGTGCTGGTCTTTGGCCATCTTTATTGGCCAATCTAAAACATCATTTTTGTGCATACAAAAGTCACTCATCCCATCATGTTGGCACCGTGCCAGAAATGTAAACTTAACCGCATGTTTCTAGTCCTGAGCACGACCCTGCAGCACGCTGATTTTAACGTGTATTTCAAGTTAAAAAAAGGTTATTCTAGCTTTGAATAGAATGGGCTTTAGAATTAGAAAGCTTAGAATTACTCTTGGAATTTAACTGCTATGTTACAGAGATTTACCCTCATTTCTTCTCCTGCTGACAACAGTTTCAGAAAACGGGAAAGGAGTGAAAATCTAAGACAGCAAAAGGCAGCAAAAAAAGGAAACTGATGGGGAATCTAGCATTCCCCCTACGGAGTGACCCCCTGTGCTACTATTGAAGGAGCAATATCCTCTGATGACGTCTATGTGGACGATACGCGTCAGAAGCTCGCAATAGAACTTTCAACCATATATTTATTGGCTGTTACCATGCGAACATTGTAAGTGCAAGTCTTTATTAAAAGTATTTTTTAGCAATATTAAGCTATGTGCACTCTTTTTTCTGGCTTTCATGTAACCTGGCTATGAGAGATTTCCATCCCTCTCCCCACCATTTCATGAGCCTGAAACTACATCCATGGTCGCATCTATAGGAGGAGTCTGGATCATCTTTAAAAGCCCATATGGTCTGTCTGCTATATGGCCATACAGACCCACTGGATCTGGTGAGCGCCCAATTCATTTGTTTATTTGGTGATGGGATACCTTTTCTCACTTTATGATATTGTGTTTACCATTAAGATACATCACAACTGTGGGACTATTATTCTTTTTGATTCATATGTTTTTGACATGGGACTTGTGACGAGACCAACCTCGCCACATTGCATTGGAAGAGCCTGGTTGCCCGCCTGCTGCCTTTGGATTATGGACCGGCAGCTAAAGGGTTAATTTTACGGTGCAGAAGGATTTATTTCTCCCTTTCTGCACAGCCGTTCGGTAGATTCTATCTACCGAACAAACAGCCCCTGGTTCTAGTTCGTATGGATTTGGTGAATGCAGGGTGACCAGGAGGGTGTTGAACACTGAAAATATGGTTTAGACTACTACAAATGGGTCATATTCAAGAATAATGTCTCCCTTGTAATTTGAAGATTTTTGTTCCCATTTGCCATGAGCTCTCTGAACAGGAAGTCAACTCCTTATATGGTCATTACAGGAAGTTCTGAGGAGACGGGTTGTCTAAGGTGGCTCCCCATTCACCTTTTGTCAGGTGTGCTAATGACCTCACCTGTTGTCTGCTAAGGGAGGTATTGACACTCAGAGTGATGTGTATTGAGGGCTCGTTAGGGAACCATTGTTCTGTGTCTGACTATAGTTTACATTGATTGCCCCCTGGGGCTTCTGTCTCTTTGCATTGGTCAAAGCTATACAAAAAATAAAGGAACAGAGTGCACACCGCCTCATATCCCATGGAGGGTTAGGAGAGCTGCCACGCTTCATTCATGTGTTTCACCACAGGCCATATTACAAGATTCCCCAGCTTGAGAATCAATCTCCAGGATCTGCGCAGGGACTGGTAATGTGTGTTTTCATTGGTCAAAGCTATCTGACCAATCCCTGTTGACTCATTTTCAAGTCCTCATTTGCATAGCAGCCCTCCTGGTCAAGCTATCTGACCAATCACTACTGACTCATTTTCGAGCCCTCATTTGCATGTCTGGAGAGGACCTTATTGGGAACTGCAGGTACTGTGAAATTGACCAATGGGAAAGCGGTTGTTGGGGGAAGGATGTTCCAATTTCTGTATATAAGTGTGCTGTGTTCTTCCAATAAATGTTGTTGTTGTTCCTGTTTTACCCTCAACTCGGAGCTTTGTCTCGTCCTTGGGGGGATTCACTGTATGCTGTTGGAGACTGATTGCTAGGAGTATAAGCTGATGTATGCTTTTCCTGTTCGTCTGCTAGCAGCTATTCGTGAGGTTCCAGGTTGGAGTGCTATTTTGTATCCAGTTCGGGAGTTTGATGTTCTGCAGTAGCTGTGCCTGTCTCTTAGAAAGGGGCAGATCGCCTAAACGGATTATAACCCCTTGTCTGCTGAAACGGTCCGTTACAGGACTTTTTTGAATTATGTAGTGAATTCTTTTACCATGCTGTCACAAGTTGGTATTGTCACGTTAATACCTCTTTTATAATTTTTTTAGCACTGCACATATTTTCCTTTTTGTATTTCTATAACTCATCCCATCATGTTGGCACCGTGCCAGAAACATAAACTTAACCGCATGTTTCTAGTCCTGAGCACGACCCTGCAGCACCCTGATTTTAACGTGTATTTCAAGTTAAAAAAGGTTATTCTAGCTTTGAATAGAATGGGCTTTAGAATTAGAAAGCTTAGAATTACTCTTGGAATTTAACTGCTATGTTACAGAGATTTACCCTCATTTCCTGTCCTGCTGACAACAGTTTCACAAAACAGGAAATGAGTGAAAATCTAAGACAGGGATAAAGGCAGCAAAAAAAGGAAACTGATGGGGAATCTAGCCTTCCCCCTACGGAGTGACCCCCTGTGCTACTATGGAAGGGTTACTAATTTTCTGCCTGGTAAAGCATTGTTAGCAGAAAAGAGAGTGAGGGGAAACCAGTCTAACAAAGCCCAGGATGGCAGTAAAAACCTGACAGGGGCTCTGTCTCTTCCCCAAGTCTATCCAAAACAAAGAAATATAAATTGGCTTGGACATATACACTTTAAAATTGACTTCTGTACCTGGATCATGTTACAGGAAAAACTAGTCAGTGTCCTGAGGGACAAACAAAGGATATGGACCCCCCCCCCCCGGCTTTCTTATCTTCAGGTTTCAGGAGGCCTACACCGGTTTGATGGCTGGATGGGATTCTGGACGGACGGGCTCGCACTCTTTTCTTTTTCTCTTGCCTTGTTTTTCTTCTCATCCTGTTTCTTATTATTTGTCCTCTCTTCTCTTACTTTAGATTTTCATTTTTTTATTTATATTTTTTACTTTTTTGGTATATTGTTGGCGCAACAGTTGGCCTTTATCCTCAGGAGATTTTTCCTTTGATGTCTGGATAGAGACACAACTTTTTGCTGACTGGTACTATAGAGGTTATACTTGGTCCATTACATTACTGTAGTTTGTCACACCTACTCGTGAATTGTTTATGGATTCATAGTGAAAACCTTACCATCACTTATCTACTATTGTCGCCAAATGTATTTATTTATTTTTTTCTCTTTTAATATGTACTGTTTATGTCGTCAGTTTTATTTTGTACTACTGTGCGCTACCCAACAATGTCCTTGTTACTCTAAACTTTAATAAAAAGATTGACACAGAAAATTTACTTCTGCACAAATACAATAGGTATGCCCATTGCTTTCCATTTGCTGCAGTTTCACAAGTCCGCTTGCCAACAGCGGCGTTCGTATCTTTCACAAGAATATTATTGTTCGAAGAACAAGTAATGGTTAACACAACAACCGGCATACATCACACAAGCAATAAAAGAGGGTTCAGTCCAAACCTGACTATCCCGCCAGGATAATGTCAAAGAGGATAGGCAATTAGTGGTGGCGGAGCCATTCCGTACCCCAAAGCTGCACCCATATAAGTGGGGCATGTATACTTGTGGCTGCAGGGTGGGGAATTCCTAGGCCGCTGATGATTGGCTGTCCCCTTTGACAGTTTCTTGGCGGGATAGCTCAGGCGGCTTCAGACTCGTGTCTTAACATCCCTGATTAGCAATTGGACAAAAGCATGTTACATAAATCACAATAGTACAATCAAGAAGAGTAATAGGCATACAGACTAAAGCATTCAAAAGAGGCCATTTTATACTGTGTCAAGTCCTGTCAATCTAGGGAAGTTAAAAGAAAAAAAATATAATAGGACTCCTTTCACATGGCTGGTTTATTGCAGCTGCCGGATTCCTGCAGTAAGAATCCGCGTATTCTTGCTGCTGGAATGACCGGGTTATGCGATCAGCCGCTAATCCCTCTGTGTGTGGCTACATGCGATCAGCGCTATTAGTTTAAATGGGCCAAGTAGCCGCCGCTAATCAGATAATCTGGTCATTCCGGCAGCAAGAATCTGCAGATTCCTACCGCAGGAATCCGACAGCTGCAACTAACCGACCATGTGAAAGGGGCCTTAGGGAGAAGATGACAGGACACTTATGTAATTGGTATAAGCGAGCTGTATAAAAAAAAAAAAAAAAAAGCTAATTCTTTAGGTAACCTTTCTAGCATTATGCTGATGTAAAAACTTTTTAAAAGACCAAGAAAAGGAGGGAAAAAAAAAGAATCGGAGAGAGGAAATAAAAGTGAAAAAAAAAAGGAAGGGGAGGAGGGGGGGTTAAGGGAAATGGGAGAAAAAGAAGCCAGGGGTAGGTAGAGAGTGCAGAGCCCCTGACCCTGCATTAATCCCCTAATCACAATCGCTCTCTCTTTCTCTCAAAGACTAGGAGTGGGTCCTGGAGGCCCATTTGACAAGGTGTAGGCAATCCAAGGGGTCCAGACTTTACAACACCCAGGGGGATTGTCAACACAGAGATGACGATTGATATGTGAGGTTGTCTTACCTTTGGAGAAGAAGAGAAGTCCTTTCCTAGGGGAACAGAAAGGGGCACACCAACGTACTCCTCCTTCTTTAGTACAGGCGCAGGTGGAGCTGGGGCTTTCCTTTTCATTTTCTTCTCCATCTCCGATTCCTTTACAGCACTGCTGCAACTTACTTCCGGACTTTCTTTTGGCTCATAAAATGGGTTTGACCTGCATTAACAGTAAAACATTTTTTTATACTCTGCAGAGGAACAGTGGTGTTTTAAAGGGCATATTTACCAAACCATAGCATTCCCAGAAGCATTCGATTCACCATAGAAAAAGCAGATAGAAATTACACAATTCTTTTACAACTGTGCTTTACTTTTAATTTTCTACTTTTTGTTTGTATGATTAAATGCTAATACATGTAAAACAGATGCATATCAGCCAACACAGCAGCCCTTTGTTCTAGCAGCAACACGAGCCATTTTTTTTGTTATATTTTTACAATTGGGCCATATTGTTCATAAATTAGATACTTATACTGACTTGGACAAATTTGTTAGTGCTCTTAATGTCTATTGACACAACGCTCCATTCCTCTGAAAAAGTGAGGAAATTAAAATTGTCCATTGCATACCTTCACGCCTTTAGTATGACAGAAGGAAACCGATTTAAAGCCCCTCCTTGTGTGTGCTCTTTCTTCCCTGTCGCAGTAGGTCTGAGCTCAAGGATGCTGCGATGGAGGAGATAATGGACCACACATGTGCAGGGTTTTAAGCGCTCGCTTCTGTGATGTCGATAGTGAGCAGTAATGGCTGGAAGCATCTTAGCCACGAACTAAAAATAAGGCAGGACAAGATGGTTCCACCTCTGGAAGCTTTTCAGTCAGGCTTCTGGAGTTATGTAAATGGCCTACAGCTGTAGTAGGGGCATTATCAAACTTTAGCTAAAGCTGCCAAGGTTGTTGTTATCTTCAAGCACCCCTTACATGCATTTTTTTTGTAAAGGTGAACCTACCTTTGAAAACAAGCAGGTGCAACCTATTTATAGAGCAAGCAGGTGCAACCTATTTATAAAACAAGCAGGTGCAACCTATTTATGGAACCAAGCTGAGTGCAATCTGATCATAGAAAAAGCAGGTGCAATATATTTTATAGAACAAGAGGAGTGCAATCTATTTATAGAACAAGCAGAGTGCAATCTATGTATAGAACATGCTGGGTGAAATCTATTTATAGAGCAATCAGGTGCAATCTATTTATAGAGCAAGCTGGGTGCAATCTATTAATAGAGCAAGCTGGGTGCAATCTATTTATAGAGCAAGCTGGGTGCAATCTATTTATAGAGCAAGCTGGGTGCTGTCTATTTATAAAGCAAGCTGGGTGCAGTCTATTTATAGAGCAAGCTGGGTGCAGTCTATTTATAGAGCAAGCTGTGTGCAGTCTATTTATAGAGCAAGCTGGGTGCAATCTATTTATAGAGCAATCTAGGTGCAATCTATTTATAGAGCAAGCTGGGTGAAATCTATTTATAGAACAAGCTGGGTGGAATCCATTTTAGAGCAAGCAGGTGCAATCTATTTAAAGAACAAGCAGGTGCAATCTATTTATAGAACAAGCTTGGTACAATGTATTTATAGAACAAGCTGGGTGCAATATAGCTAAAGAGAAAACAGGTATAATCTATTTTTAGATCAAGCAGGTGCAATCTATTTAAAGAGCAAGCTGAGTGCAATCGTTTCATAGATCAAGCAGTTGCAATCTATTTAAAGAGCAAGCTAGCTGAGTGCAATCTATTTATAGAACAAGCAGGAGCAATCTATTTATAGAACAAGCAGGAGCAATCTATTTATAAAACAAGCTGTGTGCAGTCTATTTATAGAACAAGCTTGGTGCAATATACACTATATTTTCAAATGTATTGGGACACCTGCCTTTACACGCACATGAATTTTATTGGCATCCCAGTCTTAGACCGTAGGGTTCAATATTGAGTTGGCCCACCTTTTGCAGCTATAAAATTCAACTCTTCTGGGAAGGCTGTCCACAAGGTTTAGGAGTGTGCCTATGGGAATGTTTTACCATTCTTCCAGAAGCGCATTTGTGAGATCAGGCACTGATTTTGGACGAGAAGGCTTGGCTTGCAGTCTCCGCTCTAGTTCATGCCAAAGATGTTCTATCAGGTTGAGGTCAGGACTCTGTGCAGGCCAGTCAAGTTCCTTCACCCCCAAACTTGCTCATCTGTGTCTTTGCAATGTCCTAGCAAAAAGGCAGGACAGGATAATGCCATCTCTGGGAGTTTTTTAGTCATCACGGGTATGTCATCAAGGTATGTAAAAAGCCTACACCAAGCAAGAGCATTATGCAACTTTAGTCAAAACTGCACAATGTGTTTTTATCTACAGACTCCCATTACATACATAGAAAGTTTTTTGGCACAGGAAAACTAACCACTGAAGGTATATCATTATCTGATCGCACAATGCATTACTTTCTGAGCGACAGTGAGCAAAATAAGACCCAACTGAACTTCCCTGCTGAAAGAAAAACCTAAAAAAGCCAGACTGGAGTTTGCAAATATGCATACTGCGCGAGTAATCCTTCGATACGGGCAGGCAGTTACTTGAGAGCAGGAATATTATTGAGCTACCAGAGCGCTCCTCAGTGCCGTCGTAGTTCATTGTGAGCTACAAGCCATCATTCGCAATAGATGGTGGTACTTGTAGTCTATTCATTCAAAGGAAACTGTGAATAAATGACGCAGCTGTGTGGGCGGAGCCTTACAAAGACTTGCTGTTTTCAAATTGTGACTTTGGGGGGGAACATACTGAACATGTTACAGGTACAAATACAAGTGTAACATGTTCAGAAAGGTGAACTTAGACTTTAAGCTTTCAAAGAAATGGACACTATACATTTGAAACATGGAGGAAACATTACGTTTTGGGACTGCTTTGCTGCGTCTGGTACAGGGTGCCTTAAACCTGCGCAGGGCACAATGAAATTTTAAGAATATCATAAAAATCTAGAGAAAAACATACTACCCATTGACATAAAGCTCTGTCTCTGTCCTGTTTCTAATAGGATAATGACCCAAAACACACAGTGAAAAGCTGCCAAGAATAGGCTTCTATGTGTCCTGATCTAAATCCTATCGAACATCTACAGAAAGTGCGGAAATGTGCAATTTGGAGAAGGCCCCCTTCAAACCTGAGACAGGCTGAGCAGTTTGCTAAAGAGGAGCGGGCCAACTACTTACTGGCAGGAGCAGAAGTCTTATCGAGCTACAAACAGCCATAGTTATATGCCATATTCTTTTGTTTTATACATTTGCAATATTCTGTTGAATCAAAAGTAAAATCTGACTTTTTTTGAAATATAGAATAAACACGTGTGGATATCATTCATTTTTATTTTTCCAGGTATTTCAGAGAAAATTATGGGTTCAAACAAATTTGTCCACAGTGTGTCTATGTACACACATTCTTCAAAGAATCAGTACCTGCATTATACTGCAATATCTTGATATGTCTTCAACTTTGCAATTTACAGTGAATTACAGCCATGAATAAATCCTTATGCAACATTCTTCAGGGATTTACGTAATGCAGAGCAACTTCATTCTGTTGCTCTGGGATATGGCACATTTTCTGCTTTTTGGAATGTGGTAATCCTAATTTGGGCACAAGGTGGCACTGTGTGCCTGATGTCATTTGATTTAACAGAAAGAGAGAGAGAAAGGCAGACAAAGCAGAACTATTTATGTATGATTATTAGAAAAAAATAAATCACCATAAAGAGAAAATGAAAGGACAATACAGTATAAGCTCACTACTATAGCTGTGACATAGGAGGAAAATAAAAACACAATAGTATGTTTCTAACCCTTTTCAGAGTTGGAAATAGATAAAAAAACAAAACTGGGTTCAAATTTAAAACAGTAGGCCCATTCACAAAAGAAAATCCTGTCTATTAATCTTTTTTTTTTTTTGCTAAAGTTCCACTTTAGCAACCCTAACACCCTTAGCAGTCCTTATCACTGGTTGTTGACGACGGCGGCTGGTGCTGACTTCCTAACAACCAGCTATTCTCTGGTTGTTAAGGGCACCAGTGGATGCCAACCTTAAAATACCGCAAGTTTTCACTACAAAAATACTGCAGCACTTCAAGAAATAGTGCATGCGGTATTTTAGTAGCATTTTTAGTGAATTGCAAAAAAAATAAAAATTGGAAAAACACTATGAGCTATTTTACCGCTAATCTTAAAGCAGTAGATAATGTTTTATAAATTGAGCCAAGTACAGTGGGCTTTTTAAGTCCTTATCTTCAACGGAAGTTGAGTCTTAGTGCAATTAACATCTGGGTTTTATAGGAAGGAACCTGTTACAAGGATGGAATAGCATTCAAAACAACTTTGGTTGAGGTATCAACTAAACACTTGTTATTCTTATGCCAAATACTCCAAGTTCACAGAATGAGTTTGACTACTTGTCTACTGGGGCAATTCATAAAATTTTTGCACACTTTGTATTTATTGCTAGAAATTAGTGTAAAAATGTCGGTAATGATAATTGTTAATGTTGCATGATATTTGAGCAGTTATTTATCAAAAGCGTATTCTCAGAAAAAAATTTAACTAAAATTTAGTAAAATGAGTAAGGCTCGGTTCACACTACGTCGCTCCGACTTAGGGGGGCGACCTGTGAAGTCGCGTGCAGCGCAACTTCGGTGCGACTTGCACGGACTTCATAAAATGAATGTCTATGCAAGTCGCTCCAGGTCGCCCCGAAGTAGTACAGGAACCTTTTTCTAAGTCGGAGCGACTTGTGTCGCTCCTATTAGAACCGGTCCTGTACTACACTATGGGACGCAACGGTGCGTGACTTGTCAGGCTGACCAAGTCGCCTGACAAGTCGTACCAGTGTGAATGGAGTCTAAAAATAAAATAATCTGATGTATAAGTGTGCACTCCCTCTTATAACTGGCGATGTAGCTGTGTTCAGAATTAAGCAATCACATTCAAACTCATGTTAAATAGGAGTCAGTACACACCTGCCATCATTTAAAGTGCCTCTGATTAAACCAAAATAAAGTTCAGCTGTCCTAGTAGGTCTTTCTTGACATTTTCTTAGTCGCATCCTACTGCAAAAGCCATGGTCCGCAGAGAGCTTCCAAAGCATCAGAGGGATCTCATTGTTAAAAGATATCATTGAGGAGATGGGTACAAAAGATTTCCCAAGGCATTAAATATACCATGGAACACAGAGAAGACAGTCATCATCAAGTGGTGAAAATATGGCACAACAGTGACATTACCAAGAACTGAACGTCCCTCCAAAACTGACGAAAAGACGAGAAGAAAACTGGTCGGGGAGGCTGCCAAGAGGCCTACAGTAACATTAAATCAACAAGGGAATGGCTTCACCAGAAGAAGATTAAAGTTTTGGAATGGCCTAGCCAGAGCCCAGACCTGATTGAAAATCTGTGGGGTGACCTAAAGAGGGCTGTGCACAGGAGATGCGCTCGCAATCTGACAGATTTGGAGGGTTTTTGTAAAGAAGAGTGGGCAGACATTGCCAAGCCAAGATGTGCCATACTGATAGACCCATACACAAAAAGACTGAGTGCTGTCAAAAGGTGCTTCAACAAAGTATTAGCTCAAGGGTGTGCACACTTATGCAACCATATTATTTTAGTTTTATTTCCCTCCACCTAAAAGAGTTGTACAGTTTATAGGTCACAATAAAGGTGGAAAAAGTTCTGAAACTATTTTTCTTTGTCTCATTTTTTTTTTACATCATAGAAACCTGACATTTTAACAGGGATGTGTAGAGTTTTTATACCCACTGTAGATCCAGCAGTCAAAAAAGGTACAAGGACCTGTAGCATTTAAACACAAGTGATGGAAAAAGTTTGGCTTGTCTCAGTATGTTTTTGAGCCTATAACAGCTGCTTTTCTGCTATAAATACATTTGTTCACCCATATTTTAATGCCCGTCGGCAGGTTTACAAAATGATGACCCCCCCCCCTTCTAGACTAATGGAAGTGAAATACATGGATCTTTAAATGGCAGAGGCAGATGTGAGAGGCACTGATTTAGGAGATGGGTACAAGTCTACGATGACAAGACTGGGATGAAACAGACGTGCAAACAAGATACAATCCACTAAGACATAGGAGGCACAGGGTACAAAAGTTAAAAAATGCGATACAAATGTACCGAAGTACACAGCACAGCAGAGCTGTAGAAAAAGCACAAGCGCAAGTACAAAGATAGGGTCATAGCACAGGTGAAAGAGATTTCAAGCAGGACAGAGGCACTGTATGCTTGGCCAGAGACATAGACACATTTTAGGTAACAGAATGCAGAAAGCACCGGGCACATAATTGTAGAAAGCAGAAAGCACAGTGAAGTAATAAAAGACAGAAGACATCACAGAGGTACACAGCACAAGAAGGTGGTACCAGGATGGAGCCAAAGGCGAAAAATGAAGGCAAAAGAAGGCCACAGGGTCGTATAGAACACAACAAAAACAATGAAGCACCAATCACACAAGATAACGACAGGGCTTAATACAACTAAAAGGGATAGAGCTAAAAGACCTATAAACATATACACAGATTAAAGGCCCATAGACATGATCAGAAAATTGTACAAAAAAATACTGCTTTCGAAGCAATGGTACGATAATATGATAGTTATTACACAGCTTTCATCTGAAATTTTCTGAAGGGACAAATATGAAAATGTTTCTCGAACGATATCGGATCATAAGATTTTCGTTTAATCAGTAGAGTTTTCTTACAAAAATACAGTACAAATACAATAGAATACATTACATCACTTCCGAATTTTTATTGTTGTATGAGAATTTGCAAAAAAAAAAAGGACGATCATTCGTCCAATAATCTCATCGTGTGTAATAGGCTTTAAGGGTAGTCAATACACAGCCTAATTCTGATTTAGACTGACAATCCTCTGCAATGTTCGGGCTACAAAGAGATTCCTTAGGGCAGAGGTCCCCAACCACCGGTCCATAAAGAAATGGATGAGCGAGTTTGGGGTGGAGGAACTTGACTGGCCTGCACAGAGTCCCCACCTCAACCAGAACACCTTTGCGATGAAATAGAGCAGAGACTGCGAGACAGGCCTTCTCGTCCACATCAATGCCTGATCTCACAAATGCGCTTTTGGAAGAATGGTCAAACATTCCCTTAGACACACTCCTAAAAATTGTGGACAGCCTTTCCAGAAGAGTTGAAGCTGTTATAGCTGCAAAGGGTGGGCCAATTCAATATTGAACCCTACGGACTAAGACTGGGACGCCATTAAAAATCATGTGTGTGTAAAGGCGGCATCCAAGTACTTTTGGTAATATAATGTATACAGTCTTCATTCTAGGCTTAGTGTTTTTGAAAGCTTTATTTTACCTTGCTGCCTATTTGTTAAGTATAGACATACAGACTATCACAGTCACAATATATGTATATTCTGCATTTGAGCCTACTAACCCAAGCACAGGTCAAGGTATGTTTCATTAACCAATATTGTACATTGGTCTTAATTTAAAGCAAAGTACATTAATTTGTCTTGGTTTAGATCAGCCTGGTTTTGAACAACCTATGGGAACCAACCAAAAGCAATAGATGTCTCCAATAAGGAAGTGTGTAGAGCAGTGTGCATTTTTAAAGACATTAACTACTCAGCCAATGCTTCTCCCTATCCAGTGAAGTGCAAGACGTTGCTATTGATCACAGAATTATAAGGAGATTGCGGTTGTCCAGGTGATGAACACACACATACTAAGTTACCGGTGATTGACAAAGCCTTTAAAGGTATTATCACTTCACTGCTCCTCACAAACAGTGACACTTGAGAAACAAAAGACAGGTCAAGTGTCAAAAAGGAAACTGGCGAAACAAAATGGAAGAGCACGGTTCAGAGGAAAAATACAAGAAACAAGAGCAACATTTTGTGTGGAAAGAAACACAGGAGTAGCTGTCAATTTGCCGAACGTTTAGGAGTCATCTTTACACAGACAGTGTGACATGAAAATAAAGATAAGCGCGATAGCTGAACAAGATGGAAGAAGAAAGAAACCTTGTTTGCTTTCGTTCTGCTGGCTCTAGAGAATACAATATACTGAGCAAAGTTGATAGTAGACGGTCTGTGGAAGAACAAACACAGGGCAAGAAACAAAAAATGTATAAAGCTTATATATATGAAGCCTACGTGTTCTTTTCTGTCTTAACACACGATTCCACTAAAATATGGTCATAGTCTAGCATTATACATCATGCCTGTAAATAAAGCACAAGGTGAACAGGTGGGTCTGAAGAGTTTGGGTTCATGTGATTTGACGCACACAAAAGGCCTTAAAGTGGAGTTCCACCCAAAAGTGGAACGTCCGCTTATGTGCTTCCCCCCCTCCGGTGCCACATTAGGCAACTTTCAGGGAGGAGGGAGGAATGGGCACCTGTTTTTGACAGGTACCCTTTCCCACTACCGGGAGGTAGCGCCATGGCGCTGTCCTTTAGAAGTTCGCCCCCCCCCTTCTTCCTCCGCCGCCGGGCAATTCAGAAAGGGCAGCACGCTTCACGCATGCGCAGGGAACCAGCTGTGAAGCAGAAAGGCTTCATCCCTGGGTTCCCTGACCCTGAATAGCAGTGACAGCACCTGAGAGCCAATACGAAAATCGGCTTTGGGTGCCGACATCGTGGTAACCCTGGACAGGTAAGTTCTAATATTTAAAAGTCAGCAGCTAAAGTATTTGTAGCTGCTGACTTTTGATTTTTTTCCTTGGGGGCAGAACTCCCCTTTAATGCAAGTCTATGACAAACAATGTATATGTTATAAGGGAATCTACACAGCATGGGCGCTCAACCTGTGGCCCTTCAGCTGTTGTGGAACTACAAGTCCCATGATGCATTGCCAGGCTGACAGTTACAAGCATGACTCCCAAATGCAGAGGCATGATGGGATAGATGATAGTTCTGCAACAGCTGGAGGGCCACAGGTTGAGCACCTATGCCTTACAGTATATCTGTAACACATACTAATTGTGGATTCTCACTGTACAGCCTAATTGGACATAATAAAAATATACTGTATATTTTCAAAACCCTTTAATCTAGTTATGAATTAATTAAATCAGTTTTTAAATGCAAATTTCCCAGTCAATTTGCACATAAGCATAATTTCTATACACCAGAATTACAGATGGAGGGCAGCAATCTAAGCTAATCAGAAATCCACTATTTTGGACAGTACTGTCAGTCTAACAATGTGAACATACTTACAGAAGCAAACAGCACAGTGCTGCTGTTACTCCTTATTCTCCAATCAACAAGCCTGGGAAGAAGAGGTGACTAAGGCAAACCATAGACAGAGCAAATTGCTTTCCTGCAACCACAGACAGTATTGACAGGAAAATTTCTCCCGCCGAGCCATTGTGTTCTTCAGGCAGGGGAAGCTGTCCCTGCCAGGAGAAGACAGTGATTACTGCTAGCGGCTAACAAATGCTTGCAATAATAGCACGTAAAATCCGGCAGACTGGTTGTACCCAAGTTGAATGATCGATCAACTTGGGTACATTCAGCCTGCTCATACATGGTTCGAATCTCAGCCGGTTCAGCAGGAATCGGCCGACATTCTAACCATGTTTGGGCAGGCTGAATGTACCCAATTTAATCAATCAATCAAGTTGGGTAAAACCAGCCTGCCAGGTTTTTTCACTGTCGAACCGTCTACGGCCGGCTTAATGCAGGACATAAGATTATGCAGTTCCATGGGTGGAAGAAAAGACAATTGCTTGATTCCCCCATCAACACAGTCAGTGTTGATGGGGGAATTCCTCATGCAGCACTATTGTGTTCTGCCAGAGGGGAGCCTTCCCCGCTGGCAGAACACAATTAATGTTGCCGGCTTTAACCAGCGGCACCAATTGTTCTGGAAAAACCCAACATCCTGGTTGTACACAAGTCAATCGATAGATCGACTTGTGTAAACCAGGGTGCCCATACATGGATCAACATTTGGCCTGTCCCTTCTGAACTGGCCAAATTTCAATCCATGTATGACTGGCTAGTAGGTAGAATTTCAGCAGCTATTTTTTCCTTTAACCAGTCAGACATTTAGTGCCATTACTTTAGTTGCAAGGTTAAAAGATTAAAGATTATTCATATTATAATCCTATTATAATATAAATATCTTGAAGTAAAAAAAAAAACTCTAAATAAAGAAGACAATAGCTGCCCTTTGAGAGTATTTACGAAGATAGATAGATAGATAGATAGATAGGATACTGATTATTTTGATTATTTACAAGGGATTTCTGAAAATAGTGACAATATTACTATAGGAAAGAAAAAAAATGCCAGCTCACCCTTAAACACTTGCTAAATATTATTAAAAACATAAAGCGAGTCATGATATAATCACTTGTAAATGAACACAAATGTTTGGCACAATTATATTAATGCTTTCTACAATAGGAAAAGTGCCTCCTAATATTGAAGGCTCGAACAAATCTAATAGCATGGCATTAAAGGTTCGACCTGCTTTCCAGCCAGTAAATTAAAAAGCCTATTTGCATTACTTTGAAGAAGAAAGTGCACAAAGGCTAATATGGCTAATGGGAAAAAAAACTCAGGGCAAAAATCAAATGGAGCAATTTGGAAATGGAGAACAGAAATTTCCCTGACTGAGAGGTTGTAATCCATCAGATGTATTATTTTTTTCACCCCTGTGCAACCTGTGCTTTCCCACAAACCGTAATGCAATCAGGAGTATGTGAAGAGTATTAGATTTCAGCAGGGCTGCAGCCAGATCTGAGGTGTCACAAATTGAGTTAGCCCCAGAGTCTGAACAATGATGAACATCTTACTCAGAGAAAAAAAAGTCACATAATCATTAAGATCAGTTATATTTTGCATAATTAGATGTCCACAGTATTCACTAAACATCAAGATAAAAACCCGCTGAAAGGATGAACTGTACAGTACATCTGCATCCACTTTTATATTTTCTACTTTTCACATAAGGGGGCATAAGGGGGTAGTTTGCTGCAATTTAAAAGTACAATGCCCCTATTAAAATGTCATAGAGCAGGCAAAATGTATTCAGAGTCGAGCCGCAGTACAATAAAGACATAACATAACTCAGGCAGTGGCGGCCCGTGCATAGGGGGCGCCAGGGCGCCGCCCCCCTAAAAAAAAAGGAGAAAAAAAAAAGACAAAAAGAACAATAAAGTTACAAAAAAAAAAAAAAAATCGGTTCGCAGGACTCGCCGACTTATGTGGTGGCTAAAGGGGGGGTGGGGTTTACGACCCAGAAAAGGCGCCGATTGGCTGCCTTCTGGGGGCGTAAGGGGGCGTAACCTGGGCGCCGGAAGGAACGCCTGACCACCCCCACCTTCGTGATATCCTGGCTGTGATTGGTCCAGTCTCCAGCCTGGACCAATCACAGTGGGACATCAGCCGGCGTCAAGATCACCGCTTCCGGAATCCGCCTTCAGACTGACTTCCTTGCCACCCGACCGCCCGAATGTGTCGCGCAGCCAGCCCAGCAGCAGCGGAGAAGACTTCGGTGGACGGTGGTCGGTCCCATCCGCAGCTCCGCACTCACCACCAGTCACCACTCACCGTGACAGGAAGGAGCCTGGAGCAGGAGGACTCACTGAAGAGGAGACGGAGTCGGAGACCAGTCCAGGACTCGGCGAGTCGGATCGGGTGGCGGCGGGCCGGGCCTTCTTCTTCGTGGACGTGGACGGACGGGACGGCGTCGGCGGCAGTGGTACTGCAGAGACGAGACCGTGCATCCATCCGGAATCCGAATCCAGACCAGGTCTCCAGACCTGTGTGCAGCAGCGCGGCGGTAACGGTAAGTGAGTCCTCAGGCCTCAGCCAGCCAGCCATTGCCATGCCAGCCAGCCATTGCCATGCCATCCAGCCAGCAGCCCATGCCAGCCAGCCAGCAGCCAATGCCATGCCAGCCAGCAGCCCATGCCAGCCAGCCATTGCCATGCCAGCAGCTGTTGCCATGCCAGCCAGCCAGCAGCCCATGCCAGCCAGCCAGCAGCCCATGCCAGCCAGCCAGCAGCCCATGCCAGCCAGCCATTGCCATGCCAGCAGCTGTTGCCATGCCAGCCAGCAGCCCATGCCAGCCAGCCAGCAGCCATTGCCATGCCAGCCAGCAGCCGTTGCCATGCCAGCCAGCAGCCGTTGCCATGCCAGCCAGCAGCCGTTGCCATGCCAGCCAGCCAGCAGCCGTTGCCATGCCAGCCAGCCAGCAGCCGTTGCCATGCCAGCCAGCCAGCAGCCGTTGCCATGCCAGCCAGCCAGCAGCCATTGCCATGCCAGCCAGCCAGCAGCCATTGCCATGCCAGCCAGCCAGCAGCCATTGCCATGCCAAATTGCCAATGCCATTGCCGCCATCCATGATGAAGCACAGCACTAGTCTGGTCTGGGCCCGGCCTGGGTAACTTGATAAATCTTGCACCGTGACCTGCCTGTACCTACCTGTTCTGGCCTGGCCTGGGTCCATCCATCCATGATGGATGGATGGACCCAGGCCAGAACAGGTAGGTACAGGCAGGTCACTGTGCAAGATTTATCAAGTTACCCAGGCCGGGCCCAGACCAGAGTGTGCAGATATCATTATATATATATCATCATGGATGGATGAAAGGGGGCATGTACGCTGGTCACTGCATTGAAAGGGGGCCTGTACCCTTGTCACTGCACTGAAAGAGGGCATGTACGCTGGTCACTACATTGAAAGGGGACATGTACGCTGGTCACTGCATTGTAAGGGGGCATGTACGCTGGTCACTGCATTGAAAGGGGTCATGTACGCTGGTCACTGCATTGTAAGGGGGCATGTACGCTGGTCACTACATTGAAAGGGGGCATGTACGCTGGTCACTGCATTGTAAGGGGGCATGTACGCTGGTCACTGCATTGAAAGGGGTCATGTACGCTGGTCACTGCATTGTAAGGGGGCATGTACGCTGGTCACTACATTGAAAGGGGGCATGTACGCTGGTCACTACATTGAAAGGGGGCATGTACGCTGGTCACTGCATTGAAAGGGGGCATGTACGCTGGTCACTACATTGAAAGGGGACATGTACGCTGGTCACTGCATTGAAAGGGGTCATGTACGCTGGTCACTGCATTGAAAGGGGACATGTACGCTGGTCACTGCATTGAAAGGGGTCATGTACGCTGGTCACTGCATTGAAAGGGGTCATGTACGCTGGTCACTGCATTGAAAGGGGGCATGTACGCTGGTCACTGCATTGAAAGGGGACATGTATGCTGGTCACTGCATTGAAAGGGGCACGCTGGTCACTGCATTGAAAGGGGGCATGTACGCTGGTCACTGCATTGAAAGGGGCACGCTGGTCACTACATTGAAAGGGGGCATGTACTGTGGGATTAGTGCTAGGGGGCCTGTACTGTGGGATTAGTGCTAGGGGGCCTGTACTGTGGGATTAGTGCTAGGGGGCCTGTACTGTGGGATTAGTGCTAGGGGGCCTGTACTGTGGGGTTTGTGCTAGGGGGTCTGTACTGTGGGGTTTGTGCTAGGGGGTCTGTACTGTGGGGTTTGTGCTAGGGGGCCTGTACTGTGGGATTATTGCTAGGGGGCCTGTACTGTGGGGTTTGTGCTAGGGGGTCTGTACTGTGGGGTTTGTGCTAGGGGGTCTGTACTGTGGGGTTTGTGCTAGGGGGCCTGTACTGTGGGGTTTGTGCTAGGGGGCCTGTACTGTGGGGTTTGTGCTAGGGGGCCTGTACTGTGGGGTTTGTGCTAGGGGGCCTGTACTGTGGGGTTTGTGCTAGGGGGCCTGTAATGTGGGGTTTGTGCTAGGGGGCCTGTAATGTGGGGTTTGTGCTAGGGGGCCTGTACTGTGGGATTAGTGCTAGGAGGTCTGTACTGTGGGGTTTGTGCTAGGGGGTCTGTACTGTGGGGTTTGTGCCACTCTCAGTCAGTGTATCCCATAATAGGGTGTCTCTCACAGTATATCCCATAATAGGGCCCCTGCTCCCTATTGGATATACTAGTACTGAGAGACCCCTTAATATGTGATACATTGTGAGAATTTGTTCATGCAAGCAAAATACAGGGGACAAAATGGGTGGAGTCGATAAGGGGTGGGGCTTCTGAGAAATGGGAGGGGTAAAATAGAAGGGCGGGGTCTTGCGCCCCCCCATCTTAAAACTTCACCAGCCGCCACTGAACTCAGGGGTATCAAGGTAAAATTCAAAGAGGTCTGGTTTGTAAAAAAAAAATTCTAATCTAATGATTATGCTATGACTCAGATCCTAGGATACTAGTACACCTTGGTCAATTTAGGTCTATCAAAAAATAGGCAAAGTACAATTTCTATTGCATTTTAATATTTATTAGCAATTTTCAGGGTTCCCCCATCAAAGTGCCCCCTTACATTAGGTGTCCCGATAAGAGTTCCCCTGATACATTCGGTGTCCCCACTGAATGACCTCTTACATCAGGTTTCTTTATTAAAATGCCCCCTTACATTAGGTGTCCCTATCAGAATGCCCCCTTATTTCAGGTGTCCCCATCAGAGTGTCCCAGTACACCAGGTGTTCCCATTAGAGTTCCCCATTACACCAGGTGTCCCCATCAGAGTGTCCCTTTACACCAGGGTGCCCCCTGACATCAGGTGTCCCAATCAGGGTGCTACTTTACTTCAGGCATTCCCAATCAGAGTCCTCCCTTACACCCAGTGTTCCCATCAGAGTTCTTGCTTACATTATGTGTCACCATCAGAGTGTCCTCTTACTTCAGGTGTTCCCATCAGAGTACCCCCTTACACCAGGCATCTCCATCAGAGTGCTTCCTTACACTAGGTGTCCCCATGAGAGTGCCCCCTTACACAAGGCATCCCCAACACTTGAGAAGCACATACTTGTACCAAGGTAATAACTCATCAAGCATTCAAAGAACAGGAGAGCAGAGATCGGAAATGGCTGCACCTACCAAGCCTTTAAGGTCTCATGAGCTTTTAGATACATATACAAATTAATGTAAAGGTCTAGGCCTGAGGAAAAGGGAGATTTTGGAGATTACATATGAGCAAAACACTGTTTAGTTGGCCATTTTATCAGTCCGACAGAGATTGTCAAGACAAAAAAGGTAACACGGAGTGAGCAGAGCTAAATTTTTTATATATTCTTATATGCGTAGCACCCTCCTAGGTAGGTGCTAGAGAGAGAGTATAGTTTTGGATCCTTTCTGCTTACCAGAGGGATTGCCAGGTAAATCTACATTGTTCTCTGCCTACCAGAGAGCAGGATCTGCGAGTGAGGTCTGCTCATTGTGCTCAGGTGCAAATCAGTCTGTCTGCAGAGTGTTTCACACTGGACCAATAGGGAGGCATATTGGACAGTGGGAGAAAACCTGACAAATGAGTGCACAGGCATTTAGTACAGCCTTGGTGATTGGCAGAGGAAAGTGCCACCGTGCATGCTGGGATACTGTATTAATGCCAGGAGCACATGTGCTTGGGGTCTTTCAGCTGGAGAGAGGAGTCCCAGAGGGAGGGGGCGGCTGCCTCCTCCCCTGTAGAAGTTGCCATGCATCCTCAGGTAGTTGATCTGAGGGCCTAAAGAGTCAGAGAGGAACTGAATCCTGAGGTCCTGTAAAGCTGGCTGGAAGGGAGACACTGGAAGGATCTGATTCTGCATACAGTGAGTACAGATCTGTGTCAAGGGGCCTGACCTGAGGGGGGCATCCATTTAGCTAGAAGAGTCAATGGACAGGTATCAGTAAAGGGTATGCTAGAGAGTATCCTGAAGATAATGTATTTCACCAAGTTTATTGCTGGAGAAAGAGCAAGGAGACTTAACCTTTTACATACACGTGGCAGTATGGTTAAAGCAGTGTGACTGCTTCCACAAGCAACCTGGCGAGGCCAAGTGAGAGTTGTCCTCATCAAATGTATACAGTCAGGTCCATAAATATTGGGACATCAACACAATTCTAATCTTTTTGGCTCTATACACCACCACAATGGATTTGAAATTAAACAAACAAGATGTGCTTTAACTGCAGGCTTTCAGCTTTAATTTGAGGGTATTTACATCCAAATCAGGTGAACGGTGTAGGAATTACAACAGTTTGTATATGTGCCTCCCAATTTTTAAGGGACCAAAAGTAAAGGGACAGATTAACAAGCATAAATCAAACTGTCACTTTTTAATACTTGGTTGCAAATCCTTTGCAGTCAATTACAGACTGAAGTCTGGAACGCATAGACATTACCAGACACTGGGTTTCATCCCTGGTGATGCTCTGCCAGGCTACTGCTACTGTCTTCAGTTCCTGCTTGTTCTTGGGGCATTTTCCCTTCAGTTTTGTCTTCAGCAAGTGAAATGCATGCTCAATCGGATTCAGGTCAGGTACTTGGCCATTGCATAACATTCCACTTTTTTCCCTTAAAAAACTCTTTGGTTCTTTCGCAGTATGCTTCGGGTCATTGTCCATCTGCACTGCGAAGCGCTGTCCAATGAGTTCTGAAGCATTTGGCTGAATATGAGCAGATAATATTGCCCGAAACACTTCAGAATTCATCCTGCTGCTTTTGTCAGTATTCACATCATCATTAAAAACAAGAGAACCAGTTCCATTGGCAGCCATACATGCCCACGCCATGACACTACCACCACCATGCTTCACTGATGAGGTGGTATGCTTTGGATCATGGGCAGTTCCTTTCCTTCTCCATACTCTTCTCTTCCCATCACTCTGGTACAAGTTGATCTTGGTCTCATGTGTCCATAGGATTTTGTTCCAGAACTGTGAAGGCTTTTTTAGATGTTGTTTGGCAAACTCTAATCTGGCCTTCCTGTTTTGGAGGCTCACCAATGGTTTACATCTTGTGGTGAACCCTCTGTATTCACTCTGGTGAAGTCTTCTCTTGATTGTTGACTTTGACACACATACACCTACCTCCTGGAGAGTGTTCTTGATCTGGCCAACTGATGTGAAGGATGTTTTCTTCACCAGGGAAAGAATTCTTCGGTCATCCACCACAGTTGTTTTCCGTGGTCTTCCGGGTCTTTTGTTGTTGCTAAGCACACCGGTGCGTTCTTTCTTTTTAAGGATGTTCCAAACAGTTGATTTGGTCACACCTAATGTTTTTGCTATCTCTCTGATGGGTTTGTTTTGTTTTTTTCTGCCTAATGATGGCTTGCTTCACTGATAGTGACAGCTCTTTGGATCTCATATTGAGGGTTGACAGCAACAGATTCCAAATGCAAATAGCACACTTGAAATGAACTCTGGACCTTTTATCTGCTCCTTGTAAATGGGATAATGAGGGAATAACACACACCTGGCCATGGAACAGCTGAGCAGCCAATTGTCCCATTACTTTTGGTCCCTTAAAAAGTGGGAGGCACATATACAAACTGTTGTAATTCCTACACCTTTCATCTGATTTGGATGTAAATACCCTCAAATTAAAGCTGAAAGTCTGCAGTTAAAGCACATCTTGTTTGTTTCATTTCAAATCCATTGTGGTGGTATATAGAGCCCAAAAGATTAGAATTGTGTCGATGGCCCAATATTTATGGACCTAACTGTATAGTTCCAGTTGGAGTATTCCACTATTATCTTCTCCCATCCAAGTTCCATAATAAATACAAAAAACCAACACCCCTGGACTGTTTATGGAGTAACGAGCCATTGGGAGTAAGGATTAATGCGTGAACTGTACCCTAAGTGACTGTCTGCTGGTAATCAGGGGAGGCCCAACAGGTCATCAAACAGCAAGCCCTACGGGGACAGTGCTACATATGCCTTAACATACACATGGCCCAATCCACAACATTAACACACCAGGATAAGGATCCTTATTCTGAAAAAACTGACAGTTATTTTTACCGCAGTCTCATGAGATTTGAAAATGACAGTCACATGGCTATAATAAGGATCCTTTTTCTTGTGTTAACGCTTTGTGATGTGAGCCTATTATGTTTTTATACACTTCACTGACCTTACAGAACTGAATGGGCAATAGACTCTTATCTCTGAGCAAGGTTTGCTTTAGTGAATACTAATGAGTACATAGATACTACAATCATTTCTACAAAAAAATGAAACCTACAGATTTTTTTACCATAATAATTACTGAGAAATAAATCTACCGCAAAACAGAAAATAATACTGTACAACACTGCAATTTTCTGAGCTGTATGTTCAATGCAAAGATTTATTGTGTAACCGACACACCCTGCTTTTATATTATGAAATGCTTGTTATATTCTTGCTAATTAAAATACATCAATCACCACATAATAACATTTTCAAAAGCAGTAATATTTCTTAGCATTATAGCTGATTGACAAAATTAACTAAGTATGTAAACTAAATTTTCTTAAAATGAAGCCTGTCTAGCAAAAACTGGATTTTTGACTTACTGCAAAATCCTTTTCTTTGAAGTTCATTGACAAATGCAGCTCTATATTCTTCTTGACCATTAGGTTATGCTGCCCCCTACAGGAGTAGCACACTAGGCAGGAAAAATCTTTACCAAGCTTATGGGGCAGTCCCTGCAGGCATACACCCGCTCACTCTGCTATAGAATTTTTTGTTGTTGTAGGCAGTGTTTAGAAGAAAAAATCCCATCCCACTCAGAAATAGAGGGGTGGGTGCCGAGTCTGTCAATGAACCGCGGAGAAAAGGATTTTTACCGTAAGTCAAAAATCCAGTTTTCTCTATTGTTCATTGACAGACACAGCTCCAAATTCTTCTTGACCATTGATTGGGATGTCCCAAAGCAGTATTTGCATGAGGGGTGGGAAATCAACATAGAAAAGAATGTAATTCCCCAAAGGCTAAACTTAGCCAACCAGTGAACATGGAGCTCAACCAGGAACAACTGGAGCTCACCTAGAAAACATACACCCTCAAAGAGAATATTTTCTATTTTAAACAGCAGCCTGCAAAACCTTGTGGCCAAAAGAAGCATCCGAGGATGCTTACACATTCACTTTGTAGAATTTTGTGAACGTGTGCACAGGCGAACAAGTTGCCACCTGGCAAACTTGCAATACTGACGCCTGATGGCGAAAAGCCCAAGAGGCACTCAGCGTCCTAGTAGAATGCACCTTCACAGGGAAAGGTGGAACCTGACCCTTCAGTGAAAAAGCCTGTACCACCCTCTGCCTGATCCGTCTGGATTTGGTCACAGCAGATGCAGCCAATCCCTTTCAAGGTCCTTCCGTGTGGACAAAAAGAGAGTTTGATCTCCTGAAAGATTCAGTAACCGCCAGGTAAACCCTAATTGCCCGAACCACATCCAAAGAATGCAAGGCAATATCCTTGGGATGCTTGGGCGTATGACAGAGTGAAGGAAGCACAATGTCTTCATTCAAATGGAAATCAGAAACCACCTTAGGAAGAAATGACTGATTAGGTCAAGGTACCACCTTATCTCTGTGGACCACCAGATAAGGTGAACAGCAGGATAGCGAGCAGAGGTAATAGCCACCAAAAAGGCTACCTTCCGTGACAGTGTAAGCAGAGGAATCTCCGTAATGTTCTCAAAGAGAGGTTTTTGAAGAACAGACAGTACCCAGTTAAGATCCCACGGAGGTAACAGGGATCATATCGGAGGAGCCATATGCCGAACCCCTTGAATAAAAGTGCAAATCAAAGCATGTGTAGCTAAAGGGCGTTGAAAAAACACAGCCAAAGCTGACGCTTGGCCTTTAATAGTACCCAAGGCCAACCACTGTTCAACCCCTCTTTGGAGAAAGGTCAAAATCCTAGCCACCGAACAAAGGCGAGGATGCACCTTCAGCGATTCACACCATGAGATGTACAACTTCCACGTACGATGATAGATCTTCCTGGAGGTAGATTTTCTAGCCTTCAACGTGTAGGAATCACTGAGTTAGAAAGACCCCTGTCTTTTTAATACCTGGCTTTTAACAGCCACACCATTAAAGCCAATGACTGTAAAGCAGGATGGAAGATTGGCCCTTGAGACAGCAGATCTTCCCTGAGAGGAAGTCTCCAAGGAGCATTGACAACCGACCTTACCATATCTGCATACCAAGACCGGCGAGGCCAGTCTGGGGCCACCAGAATAACCGAAAACCCTTCCACCTCTATTCTGCGCAGAAGCCTCGGCAGGAGTTTCAGCGGAAGGAATGCATTAGATCAGCCGATACTGACCCCAATGAGCAACCAGTGCATCGGTGGTGTCGGTCAGAGGATCCAGAGACCTGGCTACAAACCTCTGTAACTTCTTGTTGAGTCGAGAGGCTAACAGGTCGATGTTGGGTGTCCCCAAGCGGACACACAGCAGATGAAACACCTCCGGGTGCAGGGACCATTCCCCCTGATCCAACAATTGACAACTCAGGTAATCCGCCTGCCAATTCTCCACTCCTGGGATATGCATGGTGGAAAGGGCGGAACAAACTTTTCTGCCCATTGCCACTTGGTGCCCCCTTGATGATTGACGTAAGCCACGGCCGTGGCATTGTTTGACTAAATCCGAACTGGACCACCCTGCAGACAATTTATCCAGTGACTCAGGCAAAGCTTTATCGCTCTGAGTTCCAGAATATTGATCGGTAGTCTGAACTTCTCCACGGTCAAGGGCCCCTGAACACACAGCTTCCCAAGCACTCCTCCCCAGCCGAACAGGCTGGCATCCTTGGTTACCATGGTCCAATACAATGGGAGGAAGGACTTGCCCTGGCATAGGGCCAACGATCAAAGCCACCACAGAAGAACACTCTTTGTGCTGTGACTCAACCGAATCATAGTGTCCAAGGATTTTGGGACTTTGTTCCACTTGACAAGAATTTCCCTTTGTAAGGGTCCCCAGTACCGGAATCCCCAGTTGTCGCAGTACCAGAGCCAACACTTTGTTGAAGACCATGGGAGCGGAGGCGAGACCAAACGGTAACGCCACAAATTGCTAATGCTCCTCTCCTACATCGAAGCGAAGAAAACGCTGGTGTCCAGCGTACATAGGGGTGTGTAGATATACGTCCATGATATCGATGAAGGCCAAAAATTCTCCTTGGTGTAGGGACGCCACTACCATGCTAATAGACTCCATTCAAAGCTTCTGTACCCGCACAAAGCAGTTAAGAGCGTTGAGGTCCAGGATTGGACGCACTTTGCCTTCTTTCCTGGGAACAGTGAACAGGTTTGAATAGAACCCCTGAAAGCGTTCCCAAGAGGTAACCGTCACAATCACCCCTTGCGACAGCAGATCTGGTACCGCCTCTCATAGATCCCTTAACCGATCTGGAAACAGGTGTAGATTGGACGGGAATAATCTGTCCGACAGTTGAGACCTGAATACGATCTTGTAACCCGATCGGATCAGTTCGTGGACCCATTTGTCCTGAATCAAGGAGGTCCATGGTTCCGGAAAGAAGCAAAGACGTCCCCCTACCCCAGTTACGGGTGAGGGCGTCCCTTCATGCAGACGGGGATTTGTCTGTAAATCTGGATTGGCCTGTTCTCGGCTTACCCGACCAGGTCTTCTTGGAACCCCCAGAAGACCTATATGGCTTAGATCCTTTCTACTGCTTCCCAGAGGCATGAAAGGGCTGCCTGTAGGCTGTAAAAAAGGCCCCCCGTCTATTACGTGGTGACTTGCCCTTGGGGGATTGAGGAAGAAGAATACTCTTCCCACCTGTAAGACCCTTGATCAGTTCATCCAATAAAGATCCAAACAAACGGTCCCCTGTTAAGGGGAGCTCTGATAGAGCCTTTTTTGAAGCCTGATCCGCAGATTAGCTTTTTAACCACACCATGCATCTAATAGCTACCCCCATCGTGGATACTCTGGCTACAAGAGGCATCTAGCGACGCATCACATATAAATAGTAGGGCTTGGACCCTTTGATCGGTTAGCTCTGCCAGGCCCAGAGGGAGCTGTTCTGTTTCTAGGTCCCTTTTTAGTAACTATGCCCATTCCGTTATGGTCCAGGACACCAGAGTGATCACGAAGATCGATTTAAGTATTGAGTCTGCTATCAAATGTAAGTGGCGGAACAGAGACTCAATCCTTCTATCCACAGGGTCTGTAAAGACCGGGGACTCCTCCAGCGGGACCACAGTAGATTTGTTCAGTCTGGAGACTGGATGGCCCACCTTAGGTGGAACGGTCCATTTTGTGGATACCGCATCCATGAATGGCTAGCACCTCTTAAAAAGCTTCGGCACCACTAACATCTGTTTGAGGCACCCCCCACTGGTCAGAGACAATTTCGTCAAAAAATTCCTGGACAAGAGAAAACCTTGCCCAACTTCTGGAATTTGCGAGTGCCAAATGACACCTGCGTGCCTGACGCTGCAGAATTATCCGCCATTTTTAGAGTTCCACTGACATGAGCCTCCACCAGCGCGCTTTCCCGCGTGGCTGCAGACGAGGATATGTCATCCTCGCCATCCGAATGCGATGACGCAGAACCCTCAGGGTGACATGCGTCAAAGGTGGCCATATTTACGTCAGAATCTGAAGATACAGGAGAGGTTGGGGAGGGCATAGGGCGCATTTTACTAGTGGTATTTTTTTTTAAAACCAAATCCATTTTTGACAACAGGTTTTCAAAAAACGCCGTTAAGACAAACAGGGGTTGCAACCTGGAGGTCCACGCAACTGCAAGGAGGGTATCTGTAGGTGAAATTTGTTCCTGGGATTCCATATGAACCCTGGAATAACGCAGTGTCACTTTAAGAAAACTGTGAAAAATGGACCCCACCGCAGACAAAACGATCTTCACAAGAGGAAGTACCAGGGTCATCACTAGAGTAAAGGCCTAGCTGCTTCCTGCTGTCCGGCGTTCGCGGACTGCAAAATGAGGATGAATGATTCTACAGTAAAATGGCGGCCCCCCTCAGCGCGCCATGAGGTCCTCCAGGACCCCCTAAGAGGTCCAAATGATTAGAGGCATGGGGGGTCCCCCCGGCAGTAACTGCCACCAGGATTCCCCCCCCCCCCAGTGGATCCGCTATAGCAGCATTGGCGCGTCGCTTCCCGAAGACCCCCATCACTGACTGAGGTAGGGACCTCTATGATGGTGGGGAGGGAGGCCTTGGGGGAGCCTGGTACATACCGAGAGGCCAGGGGGGAATGAGGAATTCCCGAGGGTCTGACCTTCCCAGGGAGGGGCCCACATTTGCTCCGAGACCGCCAGAGCTATGGGGGGGACACTACTCCCCATACCAACGACATCGGATGGGCGCCACCCTGGACAGACTAAGTCTTCACTCGGGGTGGGGTACGCTGCAACTCAGGCCAAACCAGGTCGTGTGCGTCCCGGCGAGGTCTTTCACTCGAGGGCCAGTCCCCGTCCATTGGGGCTCTGTCCTGGCGAGGCCTAGCCCTGGGCTATAACCTGCACACGCTCACTGGCCAGGCTGGGAGACCTTAAGGATCTAGGCTATCCAGTCCAAAACCCAGCTCGGCTGTTGATTGCAGTTCTCTCAGGGACATAACTAGCTAAAAAATTAAATTTTTTAACAAAGGTTCCCGTTAAAATAAAAAAGACAAGCTACGACCGAAGTCCCAGCCGGGAACTAGGTCCTACTTCTAAACTAGGCAGAAACAAACTAAATCCTATAGCAGAGTGAGTGGGTGTATGCCTGCAAGGACTTCCCCATAGGCGTGGTAAAGATTGCCTAGTTATCCATGAGGAAAGACATGCACCCTAACACCTTTGTTCTGATGCAGGGAGCAGGCTGCATGAAAGACATTTTCCAGATATTATCGCTTCTATCAAAGCAGGCAGAACCCCCACCCTGCCCCCCACCCAAAAAGGCAGTGTATGCACTAGTAATAGCAGAAGTCATAACACCCAAAACTATTGCCCCCAATATCCCTCACAATCTGGCCTCTATATTGGAGACTGCTTCAATCGCTATTATTCGCCACAATATTAGTGAAAGTTTGGTGGAAATTTCTCATGTGTCTGACTACCTGCCATCCCCCTGTATCTATGGTCACATGCACCATTCATTTGCCGGTTTTCGCACTCACGTTTCTGCCTGATGCCTGGAATGACTATTTGCCTGCATTCTGACCATGCTTCTTACTGCCACCTTGCCTGTTTATTGACCATGTTTCTACCTTCTGCCTGAACTGACCTTGACCTGTTATTCAACCATGTGTTTTGCCTGCTGACAGGACTGATCTGATCTGTAGTAGTGGAATTAAAGACAACACAGGGATCTCAAATAAGCAGAGTGTGGAGCTGCAGAGTTTTGTATCAGAGCAGAGAAAACTAAGCTTTTAGTTTTTCATGAGTTTCTACAGGATTCTCAGATCAGGGTCTGGAGTCCAGAGGCTTCAAAGAGCTTTGGGTGTGAAGAAGCCTGTACTCCTGTGTCCAGGTCTTACCTAACCAAGGCCCTAAGCCTAATGTTTCTGCCTGCTGCATGGACCAACCTTTGGCTATATGCTGACCACGCTTTCTGCCTGCTGCCTGTACTTTCCCTGGCCTGTTTATGGATTATGTCCCTGCATGCTGCCTGGACCAATCCTTTGGCTATTTTCTGACCACATATCTGCCAACTCCCTGTACTGACCCTAGCCTGTTTATTGATGACTATGTTCCTGCCTGCTGCCTGGATAGCTTCAATGCCTGTTTGTGGATCACATCTCTGCTCAACACCAGTACTGACCAATAAGCAAGTCCTACTGGCTACGTTCCTGTGAGACACCAGTCCCCACCCATCCTCTATGGACAACTGCACTACTCGATCCACAGGTTTAGATAACACTTTGTTCAGCCCCCTGTACTTCCTGGCCAGTGAACATAGCATTGTACTACGGGGCAGCCACGTACCAGTAGGTTAGGCTGCTTGGCTTTTAGGAACAGGGAGTGCTGTAGGCGACACTACACTATGCCATATCTGCTGACCACTCATAGAAGCAAGCATTACAGTACATAGTTTTTTTCTATACAGTGTTGGTTAGTTTTCTATACAGTGTTGGTTGATTTTTGTGATGCACAGGTTGCAATGTTGGGTACATAATCAGTCCAAACATTGAAAAGGTCTTACATACTGTATGTGGTAACTTCATACTTGGGAGGAGTAGCAGAATGCGATTTAAGGTGTAATTCTAAAGTATGCCTATGCTTGGTGTTAGAAATATCTTATCAATTGACAACTTTGTGTAAATAAAAAAAAAAAAAAAATTGTTATCTTCTTTCCATACTTTCCAAAGGCTCGTGGCAAAAAATCCAGTTTCTCTTTCGTTCACTGAAAAACACAGCAATACGTATAATTCCCAACGAGGCTAAACATAGCCAACCAGGTAAACATAGGAGCTCAACCAGGAACAACTGGAGCTCACCACCAGGAAAAAATTACACCCTGCAGAAGCTGAAGACTATGCAAAGACAGCCTGCAAAACTTTGCGGCCAAACGCTGCATCCGAAGATGCAAGTACATCCACCTCTAAAGTTTTGTGAATGTGTGTACAGACGACCACGTAGCCGCTTTGCACACTTGAACCACTGAAGCCTGATGACGGAAGGCCCTGCAGGCACTAAGTGCCCTCGTAGAATGAGCTTTAACAGGGAAAGGAGGAACCTGACCCTTAATAGAATAGGCCTGCACCAGAGTCTGCCTGATCCACTTGGAAATGGTCGCAGCAGATGCGGCCTGTCCCTTACGAGGTCCATCCGTAAGAACAAAGAATCTGATTTTCAAATTGGTTCAGTCACTGCCAGGTACACTCGAATCGCCCTGACCACATCCAAGGAATGTGAAGCAATTTCCTTAGGATGTTTCGGCTTAGGACATTAAGAAGGTGACACAATATCTTCATTCAAATGAAACCCCGAGACAACCTTAGGAAGGAACGCCTGACCGGGTCGCAGCACCTCTTTGTCCCTATGAATCACCAGGTAAGGCAGCCGACAGGACATCGCAGCCAACTCCAACACCCTACGTGCAGGAGTAATAGTGACTAAGAAGGCCACCTTCTGTGACAGAGTGAGTTCTCGAATATTTTCAGGGAGAGGTTTTTAAAGCACCGACAGTACCAGATTGAGATCCCATGGTGGCGAACTCTATGCACAAAAGTGTAAACCAAGGACTTTGCCCCCAACGGCCTTTTAAAAAATTGGCCAAAGCAGGAATCTGGCCCTCGATGGTGCCCAGAGCCAAACGTTGATCTACACCTAGTTGTAGAAACTCTTACAGGCAAGACACAGAAAAGGAATGGGGAGAAACCCCCAGAGACTCACACCAAGTAATGTACGCCTTCCAAACTCGATGATAAACATTCCTAGAAGTAGATTTCTTAGCTTTTAGCAGCGTAGGAATCACCAACTCCGGCAGCCCTCTGTCCTCCAGCAACTGGCTTTCAATAGCCAGGCCGTTAAAGCCAGCGACTGTAAAGCAGGATGAAAGATTGGTTCCTGAGACAGAAGATCTTCCCTTAGAGGAACTTTCCAAGGGACGTCTGCTACCAGCCTTACCAGGCCTGCGTACCAAGACCTGCGAGGCCAGTCTGGTGCCACCAGAATGACTGGAATCCCTTGTACCGCGACTCTGTGTAGCAGTCTCAACAGAAGTTGTATTGTAGGAAAGGCGTAAATCAGACGATACAGACCCCAAGGGGCCACCCGGGTAAAGAAAAAGTAAAACAATCCCATTTAATAAGGAAAAAAAGCCAGGACGCAGATCCCAGTCCTTACTCCTGACTAGGCAGGAAAAACTGAAGTCCTATAGCAGGAAGTGATTGTATACCCTCTGGGACTGCCTCAGGGGCGTAACGAAAAAAGGTTTCCGCCTAGTCCTACTCCTGAAGAGAGAGCAGCATAAGCCCAATGGTCTGAAGAACTGTGTCTGTCAGTGAACGAAAGAGAAATTACATTTTCAAGACTCATTATGCCTCTTAGGAAATACCTTGGGGTATTTGATTTCCAAAATGCAGCCATTTTGTGGGTGTTTCCATTGTTCTGGTGCTCCAGGAAATCAGGAAATTAGATGCGTGATTTATGCCCCTAGAACATCTGAAGGTGCTCCTTGGATGCTGGGACCCCTCTAAGTGACAAGGCTGTGAAAAAGTCTCACATGTGGTATTGCCTTACTTTGAGGTGTGATTCTATGCATGCCTGTGCCGTGTGTTAGAAATATCTTATATATTGACAACTGTGTGTGCTGTGTGTGAGAAAAAAAAACTTGTTAAAATAACAATTTTATGGAAAAAAAATGATTTACTTTCATCATTTTCCAAAGAATTGTGGGGGAAAAAATACAACTTCAAAAAATTCATCATGCCGCTAAACAAACTGGACTGTCAACTTTCAAATAAAGGGTAATTTGGGAGTATTTGTACCGTCTTGGCATTTTAGGGCCTCAAGAAATTAGTTAGGCAGTCAGTACATAAGGACTGATTCACTTTCAAATATATACGAGGTGTGTCTAAAAAGTTTGGTGAATAGTCCGATATATGAACAACAACATGGGCCAAGTGTTCACGCATGCACGTGGCTATCCAGTGACACATCAGGAAGTGCCACCTAGCATGGAGTACACGTGACAGTCAGTAAACCTGCTGCGGGCAGTCGAACATAGTCAATTTGAGAGGTAGGGTCAACAGTGCGATGGAGCAACGAGTGAACATCAAGTTCTGCTACAAATTGGGGAAAACAGCGACGGAGACACATGAAATGTTGGTGCAAGTGTACGGAACGGAAGGCGCGAGGAGAAAATATGTTCAGGACAGGTTCATGATGGGAAGGAAACGACTGAGGATGAGCCACGTTCGGGTTGGACGTAGACAAGCAGAACACCAGACATGATCGAGTGTGTGTGTCAAATGCTGCCACAAGATAAGCAACTGACTCTACGATTGATGGCAGAGGAACTCGGCATTAGCAAGGACACACTGCGCACCATCATCCGCAAAGGTTTGGGTAAGTGGAAGATCTGTTCCTGGTTTGTGCCGCACAAGCTGACAGATGAACAGAAAGCAAAATGGATGGAAACCTCTGGAGATTTCATTACCACTTTTTTTCTGTTTCCCCACCTGAAGAGCGTCATGAAGGGCACATGTTTTGCAGATGTAGCGGCAATCCAAGAATGTGTGACAGCGGTTCTGCGATCGATTCCTAAAGAGGCCTTTGCTGACAGTTTCAAGAAGCTTTATGAACATTGCCAAGAGTGTGTTGTGAAGGATGCTGATTATTTTGAAGGCCAATAAAGGTCATTTGTTTGTATCTTCTGTTTTGATTGTCTTCTGATACCATTCATCAAACTTTTTGGACACATATCTTATATCATAGTTTGTAGACTCCACAACTTTCACGCAGACTAAATAATACACACCTATTTGTATTTTCTTTTTACATTTAAGGCCTCATATACACTGCAGCTGCTAAACAGATGTTAAGAAGCAGTGGGGTGTTTTTTTCCAGTAGCCCCTGAACTCTCCTCTATGTTTTCTTATGTGTACATGTACACAAAGTCATTTATAGAAGTTTAGAGGCAGTTGAGGTTACAGGCTTTTTTTGAAAGCAGAAAAATCGCTTTCAGGACTGTAGTTTACCGACATTTCAAGAGCCAAATGCTTGTAAAAACGTTAACCCGCGTTTATGCGCGTTTGCGTTTCTAAGCGTTTTTAAAGAGGAAAATATTATAATTTTTGAACATATAAAAATGTTGAAAAAAAACACAATTTTAACCACAAGTGTTGCCTGCATCAATTTAGGAGTCCAGTAGCGATGAACTCATGACCCCCAAGAAATGTAAAATACATTTTGGTCTAAATTTCTGAAAAAAAATTATTAATTTGCAAACTTTTATAACAAAAACAAAAATATTTTTCTTTCTTAAAAAATTTCGGTCTTTTTTCCTTTGTTAACACCATTGACCAAGGCTTCCCCCCTTCATGCATGACTAAAGGTAAGACCGACCGCCAGCTGGACCTCATGCTAATAAGCTCAACTCTTACTCTTATCCTATTATTTTATTATGTGACTTGTCGTCTGTATCATTTTGCTGGCCAAATGTTGCAGCCATCATTTTTTTCAATTGTATTCATGCTTAAAATATAGATTTAAAAATGTAATAGTGAGTGTTCTGTCCTTTGAAAAAGATATACTGATATAAATAATTTTTAGATTTCTCTGGTCTTCTGGTAGCATGGAAAAGAAGGATCTTTAATGTTTGGGAACTGATGTGTTTCTTGATGGCACCTTGAAGTTTTAGGCAGTTTTCCAACATGTAAAACAAACTATGCAGAATGTGTAGAGTATCTAACTGCTTCATTTCATTCATAGATATAAAACGGTCTTTTGTCAGAAACACAACCTGAACTTGCCATGTTGTTTTAAGAGAAAACTGTGCTTATACAGTGAGAGCTTAAACCAATCGGTTCATAGAAAAGGTGTATGGATTCCACTCACTCATCAAGCTCATCCTCTTCCTGTCTGGCTTTGTTAGCATAGAGGTATTTGGTCATATCCACAGGTCTGGCATTCTTCCTCTTTGCTGGTTGTGGTGGGGATTGTTTGTGAAGTTCAATCGCCAGGTCAGGCCCTGGGTCTGGCTCATCAAATGGGTTGGGATATGCTGTGGGTTCAGGGTCTTTGAATGGGTTGTAGTCATCAAAGGATGCTTCATCTTTCAAACTGGGTTTTTCAACTGATGGTTCTATGGAGAAAAAAAAAAAAAAAAACATAACTCCTATTAGAGCTGCACGATTAATCGTATGAAAATCGCGATCTCGATTCACCCCCCCCCTGACGATCTAAACCTGACATATGCTCGATTCTTTGCATAGCTGAGGGAGCAGAGAAAACAGCTGTGGAAAACTCCCAGTAACTATAAACAAAATGATTACATTGTATCTTTCCTCCCGCAAACACCTATCAGCATTAAGTCTCCCAGTAACTATAAACAAAATGATTACATTGTATCTTTTCCTTCCCTCTGCCAGGGAGAAAGGAAGTTTAACCTCTTAAAGACTAGACCTTTTTCTGACACTTGTTGCTTGCAAGTTAAAATCATTTTTTTTTGCTAGAAAAGTACTTAGAACCCCCAAACATTTTATATATTTTTTTAGCAGAGACCCTACAGAACAAAATGGCGATTGTTGTAATATTTTATGTCACACTGTATTTGCGCAGCAGTCTTTCAAACGCAATTAATAAACTTTAATGAATAAAAAAAAAAAAAAACGTAACAGTAAAGTTATCCCAATTTTTTTTTGTTACACAGAGAATCGTGATCTTTATTCCAAGCTAAAAAATCGTGATTCTCATTTTGGCCAGAATCGTGCAGCTCTAACTCCTATGCAAGTGGGAAAAAAACAAGGGCTTAAAGTGAACTTTTTTTTTTTTTATTCAGGGTAGAGTATGGGAGGTTTAAAATCGCTTCGAGCTCGTTCACACGTGCATCAAGCAGTGTTTTTTAAAGTCTTTTAACTGCCCCTCAATGTCTGTCATGAATATTACAATGGGAACCACACAGGTGCGGTAGCATTGGGGTGTTAGAACTAAAACAGCTTGTCAGACGCCAACAATAATTTCAATGATAATGCCACGTAACTGTGCCTATAGCATTTACAGCACGTTAGTGAAGCATTTATAAAGTGTTAGCTGGGTGCTGGGGGAGAGGCAGTGGAGGTTCCTGTATCCCAGAAAGCACTTGAAAACGATAGAGAACCAGGACAGAGTAGCTCCAGCCACTTCCTGTTCGTACAGAGCAGCCATATGCTAACACCATTTACTTCTATGTGAGGGCAAAAGCATCAAGCCAGACAGCAACAATGTCACTGCCAGGCAGGAGCAGAGGCATTAAGGAATTTTTGCCAGTGGCAAAGCTTTTGTGTCTGCAAAATGTTGGTGCAAGCAAGAGTCCGTGCCAACAAGTGTCCAAGCCAGCAAGTGTTGGTGCAAGCAAGTGACCATGCCAAGTTTTGGTGCCATCAAGTGACCATGACAATCTTTCCATAATCATCTTGAGCTGGACCATGCCAAGTAACAGTAAATCAAAGTATACAGATCTAAAATTGCCTGCAATCACACCACAACCTACACATGCCTCAAACCAGATCATTTCCTTTACATCACTCCCTCCTTAAGCACCCCCCCCCCCCCAGAAAAAAAACTTTTTTTAACGCTTTGAAAACATATCAAATACTTAAAATATAACTAAAGGCTGAACTTTATTTTTCAGTTTTGAATAGAGTGCAGAGGGATTAGAATACCCGTCAGGTTTTTATTGCTTTCCAAGCCTCCCTTAAGGAGATTCCCCACTCTAAATGTTCTGTTTACCATTATCATTGAAAGTGGAACAAAAAACAAAATACCAAATTTTGGGTTGTCCCCAGAAAAGTAATAGAAGGGAAATCTTCAAATGGGAAAACTAGTTTCGGAGCTTTGGGGGATCCCAAGGAATTCCCTTAATTTGCAGGGATTTCCTCTCACTTACTTTTTGGCTATAGAACAGGAATCAAAGTGAAATCTCTGCAATGGGACACAGATAACAAAAAAAATATCTGACAGAGGTTATATAATGTTCCCTTACTCTATTCAAAATGAAAAAAAAAAAGTTTTGCCTATATTTCTACTTTAAGGCGCATTCATGAGTGTTGCTTCATTCTTTACGATCATTCTTTACGATCAACACACGTGTAACCGAGCCCCTTAGATGGTTATCTCAGGAACAAGTGTTCCCATTGGAAGATTTACCCTCTATTCCTATTCTAACCGCAAATAAAAAATTAGAATTTTCCCTTATTTTCATTCCCAGTAACATTGGTGATCAGATAAATTAGAGAGAGTGAATCTCCCAAAAGAGATCTCAAATCAGTTTTATGGATCACAATGTCTAACTTTGTGTGTTACTAAAATGGTATACTGCTCAATTCACACTAGCACACATAGCAATGTCATTATTCTCACATGAAGTTTTTGTGTACACAGCTGCAGTTGGCATCACCGCATTTAATTTCAAAGAATCAACAGTCACAGTCACCCTCCTCAATGCAATGTCAATGTACCTATTTACAGTAGCTGTCCTCCAGGCTTTGGTCCCTTAAAGTGGAATTCAATTCAGAATAACTTTCCCTACACCCAATAGCAAGGTATACACATTTCTTGTGGATAGCAAGCAAACCCACAAAAGCCTTCCTCTTCAGGAATATTGCATATTTTCTTTCCGAAAATTGTCACTTGCACATGGCCAGTTGTTGACAAATTGCTGGCATCCTGACTGTGCTGAGATCTTGCGAGTGCCTTGCTATGATGACATCATCATCTATCTCTGGAACAGGTGCTCGCTCCAGCCAGTCTACTGCAGTTCAACGGCTAGTTTCAGCATGATTTTACAGCAGCACTGACAAAAGCTCACAGTCAAACTGAATTTCACATAACAAATGCCAGGTTTCTAAAAACACATCTTGTGATAGAAGTATGGGTACAGAAAATTCACTGATGGCATATCTATCATCACTTCTCATCAGAAAGCATCTTATGAAGTTTTACCTTGATGTGATGATAAAAACATTAATTGATGATTCATACTATGTGTGAACAATGGTAGAAGGCACTGGTGGATAAACCATTCTGGTATCTTTGACCCAGAAAATATTTTATATACACATACATATACATTTATATATATATATATATATATATATATATATATATATATATATATATATATATATATATATATAACACACATACACAGAGATGGTAAATACACTAACTACAGCAGTGGTTCTCAATTGATAGACACCTTTGGCGCTAGTCTAGAGTGCCAACCTACAGGTCCTCATATCCATTGGTTAAAAATAATAATTTCTCTCTTTTGTTCATTGACGGACACAGCGCTCCATAAAACATAACTAGTGGAACGTCCAGAAGCAGTGCCCAAAGGAAAATGAGGGGGTAGAGAAAATAACCCAAGACTAAACATAAGAGCTCTTAACCAGGACACAGGAGCCTTAACCGGGTCACAGGAACCCCATCTGAGAAATAAAGGTTTAAAGAAAAAACACCACTCAAGAGGAAACAGCCCCTCTTAAACAGCAGCCTGCAAAACGTTGCACCCAAAAGAAGCATCCGCAGATGCCAAAGTATCGATCTTATATAAGTGGAGTGGAATGCGCTGTGACAGGGAAAGGTGGAACCTGGCCTTTAATGAAATAGACCTGAGTCACCTTCTGTCTGATCCATCCACACTGATTACCTAGAGCACAGAAGGGGGTTATATACCAACTAAGGATGCCCATGGGTTTTGTTCTGCCTAGTCCTACTCCTGAAGGAGGCAATATAACCCAGTAGCTATGATTTATGGATCGCCGTGTCCGTCGATGAACAAAAGAGAAAAGGAGATTTAGGAGATGAGAGAGGGTGGGACGAAGTTCACATTTTATAGGAAAAGTCATGATTTGTATATAAATGTAGCTGCTTATAATCTTTGGATCTACACATTTTTTTACTTCTTTCTATGAATTTACTCATCATATTTTAAAGCATATGTTCTTCACTTCCAAGGGGAGGTTGGGGGTGTGTGACCTGGCTTACACTGAAGAGGGACGCTTGAGAGCCCAGTATCAGCACAAGGGGGAAACCAGCGGCACACAGGGCCTGTCCACACACTTATAATGGGCAAAATCAGGCGCAATCTGGCGACAATCAAGCCTTCCATAGATTGAAAGACCCAGCTGAATCGTAATATACCCGAAATATGTCCGACACAACAACCAAACTCCCTGATGCTCTCACATATGCCACAACCCACAGCTGCGTCATTCTCCCCAGAGCCCGCATGCCTTGACCCGCTCCCTTACAGCTGCTGGGATACCCCAGACCTACAAATGTTTAAGCCAACTATATTCCATGTATGTCGAACCTACAATCTGTAGTGTCTGATGTTAAAAACAGCCTAAGAGAGTGATAGCAGAAATCTGAGAAGACTTGCGCACCATTTCCGCTTGTCTTCACAAATTGATGGCTAGCAATGAGACACAGCTCTGCGCACCCTCCACCAGATATTTTGCAGCCACAGTAATCACCTTATGGAGATCAAACGCCATCCAACAGAGGGAGAAGGTGAAATTAGGGAGAACGATGCCTCCCTGAAACAGAAGGCCAAGATCAGCTCCACTAAGCTCTCCTATCAATCTTTTTTTTTTTTTTTTGGTTGAACCAGATGGACTTGTGTCTTTTTTCAACCTAACTATGCAACTATATAATTTTCAAAACCCTCCTTGATACGCCACCAGATTTGCCTATCAGCATAGAACATTACCACAGAGCCCTATGACCACACAGTAGGGACACCGACCCACAAAGAGATGCAATTTGCTGTCTCCTAAGCTTCCAACTTAAAGAGGAGATTCTGAAGGTGGCTAGGGACAGAGAGCACCTGATGTTAGATGGCATGGTGCTTCAGATCTATCAGGACTTATCACCAAACACATTGCAGGACCGGAGGTCTCTACGACCCCTACTGACCATCCAGAGGGAGCATAACATTCCCTACTGTTGGTGCTTCCCCTTCTGCTTGTCCGCTATCAGAGCCGGCCGTACACACCTTCTCCATATAGCAGTAGATCTCCAAGGGTTTTGCGACCAGCCAGAGATCCCTTATGTGGCACTACTGGAATGCTACAACTCATTACATTTACCAACATCATGGGAAGCTCCTCCGGATGAATATGTACGCAGCTTATCATCCGGACAGGAGAAGCCACCCCCTAGCCTTGGACCTGACACCTGAACCTTCTGGTCTCCATGATTCAAGACATAGAGACTCCTCTGAAATCTGCCCTATCGATGAAGCCATATGGATCGTTCTCCCTTTCTTTTTGACCTGAGACGGACATCCCCCAGACACCGATTAGGTATTCGCTCAAAACTTGCCTGTTGTCTATTATGTGTAGTACTTTTATCCTATCGAGAAGCTATATGCCCTTCCTACTAGGGCTTACTGTGCCACCCAATTGTTGCAATTACCTTGATAAACCGCTTTCCAAGACCGTGAAGACTTTACTTATGAGCTGTTCTCATCAGTGTCACCCTACTGAAGCACATTGGACTTACCCAGAATCCTAGATCAGACTCTTAATTCAGATTCTAGCTCTATATAACTAATCATTGCCCTGATTTTGTGAAGCCCAGCAGCTTTGTTTTCATGTGCTGATTTTATTGTGTACAGGTGTGTCTGTTTCACAGGAATCTAAAATTGTCCAACTTGACTCCCAACAACCTAATTAATAATAATTAACACTCAAATGCCTTAAATGACCCTACTTCCAACCTAATCCATTCATCCCACTTTTAACCCCTACTACGGTACGGGCAAGCCTGTTTGCTACTTTTTATTAGTTAAACACTTAAATGGTCTGTCAACTGCACATCTTACATGCATCCATTGCTTTTTGCCCGGTTGTACATAGCGACCCCTGGAGCGAGATACTCAGGCAACACCTGTAATAAAGTGGGCAGGTCCGCCTTTTTTAAAGACCTATACATTACACAGATGCTGAACTTTTTTCAAACCCCATACTGCCAGCTTTAAACTTCCTTTCTTGGCTACATATTTTTAACCCTTGCCCTTTCACTCAGGGCCCTGTAACGCTACAAGGTAATGTAAGCCTCACTTATCATACTTCCCAACTTCCTAACATTCCTAAAGCAAACTGATGCATGAGTGTGCACCAAACCTGCGCATTTTGTCTTCTAACACTGCTGCTCCCTTGGTCCAGGGGTCACATTGTGATCTGGCAATGATAACCATACCTGCGAGGTCCTCACCAGCCCTCTTGAAAAATGGGCAGCGCCAGAGGGACACCAAGCTGCCCCCTCCAACTATCTTACCATGCTCCAACACCTATGCAACATAAACCCATGGGGATGGGGACTTACCAGACAGGGTGGGACCCTGCGCCCAGGGCGCATATCAATATGGCAATAGATTTCTATGAATTCCCTCACTGGATGGAAATTATTTGTCCAAAGGACATAAAGCATGTTCTAACCTTGTAATCTGCCCAACTGTCTCTGGAGATGTTCTATATTCATTGTTTTCCTAGCATTCGCACGTTGTTGTCTGTCACTGAATGCGGATCTCTCTTGTGATCTAGCCCCTGAGACATCTCAGGCTCACCACTGTTAACTACCCGGTGCCTTATTTCCTTTTTCGACAATGGATGCCCAAACTAGGCCATGTCATTTCTTCACAGCCTCATTGTGCTTCCTCAAGATTTTGTGCTTTAACAGACCTCTCTGTAAATAGAGTTCTCTCAGTAGCCACATTATGCAAATAACTGAAGTTTATATACCCCACAAGTACCAAATAGTTTTTTTCCCTCTTGGGTTAGAATAGATCTCTCTCCCACATCAGCTGACCCTCGTTTGGACAGCTGCTGCCCTCCAGGTTTCATATTTCAAATACCTCTGATTTTCAGGGATACCTTCTCCAGGATTATCCCCTGTGACAGAGTGAGATCCTCTCACTGTAAAAATGGAGGTGAATATGACCTATTATTCACATTAAGGAGTAATGTGATGTTTTAAAGTACCGTTTCTGAGCAGAGAAAGCTGTGTTTTTTACTGTGTTTTTGTCTGAGTACACAGGTGTGCAGGGCTGTTAGATACTCAAACCTGATGATAGCTCAGAGCTTTCAGTTTGGAGACAGCTGCCAGTAATGAGACAGAAGGTCTCACCTAGGAGTCAGGGGAGCCCCAGCCAGAAGCCAAGAGACAGGAGATCTCATCTAGGGTTCAGAGGAGCCCCAGACAGGAGCCAAAAGACAGGAGGTCTCGCCCAGGGTATAGATGTGCCCCACCAAGGTGTCAAGATACAGGAGGTCTTATTCCAGGAGTCAGATGGGCTCCTAGCAGGGTGTCAAGGGAAACCCTATTCAGAGGCAAGGATTGGGCTATGCAGCAGGGTGCTGTGACAAAAGAGAGTCAAGTGAACCAGTAGAGCTGGACAACTCAGTCAGAGGGACTGGTAAGAAAAACATCAGTGCTGCCAACAAGGGAGGCTGGTGGCTCTGTATTTTCGTTTGATTGTTCATATTGATGTGGAAAAACCCCTGCATGGGCACCTAATGTCTATGTAAACTTTTCATTTTATCTAACAAACCCCATGACCTAGGCCTACCCCCCCCCCCCGCCCTGTCCCCCCACTAATTTCCCTTTTTTTCCCCCTCCCACCCCCTTTATTGTCTGGGGTCTTAATAACCCCGAAAAGAGAGCTCAACTTCTGTGTGACATACACAGGCACAGAACACATGTAGCACTGCTTCAAGACACACACTTTAAATCATCCACGATCCATAAATTGGCCAACTCTCACTACCTGGTTGTGTACCATGCCACCTCAGCTACCACCAAACCTAAGGGTGTCACTAACTTCCACTTGGATTGACAACTTGCTGATCCAGAGGGTCATTATTTTGTTTTTGAAGGGAAAAATGCATGGCAATCTTGTTTAGTATAATTAAACGCAAAACCTTTTTTTTTTTTTTTTTAGTTTTGGATAGGGTGGAGAGGAAGTAGAATGCTTGTCAGGTTTTTATTCCTGTGTCTGTGCCCCCCTAAAGGAGATTCCCCCTCTCTATTTGACCTGTTTATCATTTTTATTTTAAAGTGAAAGTAAAAGGAAATCCCAAAATGTTGGCTGTCCCTAGAAAAGTAATCAAGGTGAAATCTTCTAATGGGGACACTGGTTCTGGTGACCCCGCTGACGAAGTCACATGACGCAATGCGCACCAGGGGGGAGCCTACTCGCCAGGCGTCAGACCTAGGAAGGTCTTGCCTCTTACACGCTGTCAGCTGTATCTAGCCTGCACTGTCTGAAGTTCCTGCCTTTGTAAGTGCCATACTTGCTTTTTTTTAATAAAAGTTTAATACCGAGAGCATTAGATCCCTCTTCCTTTCTTTTGCCTGAGTGTCACCGTGTCCTGAAGGCTGGCTCAGGGGAGGTTGGAGATTTGAAGAGGAAAGACAGGCAGTCCATTCATTTACCACTGATGCATTTAGGACTCTGTACGAGTCTATACCTGAGGTGAGCTGCTATAAGAGCACCAGTCACTGAGAGCACTATTTCACTGTTCTAACACTTCACAGGAAAATTGATTGGGACATTTGGAACACCCTTTCCTTGTGTTTAAGGATTTGGTTTGGGACTCTTTTCAGTTTATTTGCATTTGCACATTTGCATTATTCACTATTGAGATTATTTATTTCACAGGGTCATCTATTAACATTTTTTTGTGATTTGTTTGTATGATTCACAATATTGATTTACCACTGTAATTGATTTTTCATCATATTTGATTGATTTATGATTTGAGTCACTTTGGCGCAGCAATATTGATTTTATACCTTGGGGTCCCCAATGGATTCCCTTAATTTGCAGGGATTTCTCCTGACTTCCTGTCTGGTTATGGAACAGGGAGTGAAGGGAAATCTTTGCAATGGGACACAGATGGTGAAAAAAATCTGACAGGGGCTGTAACCCTCTGCTCCATCCAAAATAAAAAAATGTAATTTTTGTACTCACTGTAAAATCCATTTCTCTGAGTCCATCGGTAGACACAGTACTCCATTAATCATGACTATAGGGTTATATCGCCCCCTACAGGAGTAGGACCAGGCAGAACAAAAAACTTGCCTACGCCACGGGCTGTCCTGGTATATAACCCCCTCTCTGATAAAGGTATTGAGTTTAGCAGCAAGCAGTATTAGAAGGATCTAAAAAAATATATATATTTTTAAAAAAATCTTATTTTTTAAAAATAGATTTTACGGTGAGTACAAAAATCCCATTTTCTCTTCCGTTCATCAACGGACACAGCGCTCCATTAATCATGACTATAGGGATGTCCAAAAGCAGTTCCAAAAGGAAAATGAGGGGTAGGGAAATTGACCCAAGGCTAAATACAAGAGCCCTAGCCGGGTCACAGAAGGTTAACCAGGAATCTGAAATCTGAAATAAAAATTTAAAGAAAAACACCCCTCAAGAGGAAACAGCCCCTCTTAAAAGAGACTGTACAGGTGGAGCCACATGTCGAACCTCCTGAATGAAGGTACGAAATAAAGAGTCCGTGGCTAGGGGTCACTGAAAGAAGATTACCAAGGCAGACACCTGTAATGTTCTGGTACCTTTGGGTACCCTAATTACTCTTTCATAAGTGTATGCGCCCCACCATTCTCTTTTGGTAAGGTGCGCATACACCTTTAAGACTGATGCTGTCATCACTGAGCGCCGGACTGGATGGCTATTTAGATCGCCGGCTCTCACTCACATGTGTTCGTTCAAACTGCTTTGTGCCTTGATGCTAACCTGTCTTGAAGCTCTCATGCTTGCAAGCATACCTCGCTGTCGGAACCACGCTGCGCTGATCCCTGTATCCCGCTACCGGATCATCCGCTCTTGCCGAACCTCTCCTCTGCTACATTGCTATTAGTGATAAGTACCCCACAGGGGAAACCTCTATAACCTTTATACTAAAGCTTACACTATCTAGCTCTGCATACTAAGGACTATTACTACATCTGCATTATCTAAGATTGCTAGCTCTTGAGCCTACTACCACCTGTTCTTGCACTGGGTTGATCTCTCTTGTATGTCCACCTGCTACTCTGTCATCTACTACCATACATGATTGCTAAACCTATCTGCATCCCATCTGCTACTATCTTACTTTCAAGAACATTTCCTTTCAAGTGTCTGTCATCTACCATCTCTACCCAACCTGTCTCTTCAGCCTATCATCACTGTGTTACTATATACATAAGTCACTCTAGGAAACATCTTATTGAGTGTGTGTATTTACTTGCTGAATTGAGATCATCCACACATGATGAGTCATTGAGAGTTGGGATTGGTGTCTCAGCGTTTCTCTACATGACTACTGAAGTGGAATATTTCTGCAGCTGAAAATCCACATCATACGTAAAACGCAGGAGCGTTACAACACCTGGCCCTTGATGGTACTCAAGGTAAACTTCTGCTCGACGCCCCGTTGAAGAAAGGCCAAGATTCGAGCCACAGAAAAGGAGCGAGAATGAGCGCCAACTGACACACCAAGAAATGTACGCTTCCCACGTACAATGGTATATCTTGCTAGAAGTCGACTTCCTCGTCTTCAACATAGTAGGGATCACTGATCCAGACAAACCTCTATCCCTCAGGTTCCTGGCTTTCAATAGCTAAGCCATTTAAACCAGCAACTGTAAAGCAGGATGGATACCAAGGACTGTAGGACCACCGTCAGGGCAAAAATGATAAGCTGGGGTTCTGAGGGACCCGGCGCCTCCATGAGGGGGTCAGTGGGGCAGATATGACCCTGAGGCTCCACAGGATAAGGGAGACCCTGCAGCAACAAAACAATGTTTTTGGCACCACTATGGATCCCCTACACGCAGGGCACCTACTTGCAGAGAGAGAGAGCGAGAGATATAGGGACCCCCAAGGACTTAACACTACCAGCCAGAGGAGCGCCAAATATTCAGACCAAGCAGCTGCTAGGAGTGCCACCAGTTTATATATCCCAGGAAGAAAGAGGAAGAGGAGGAGGAGGAGCCAGAGTCCAGGCACCACCTCGTGGCCCTGGCCGTCTCCAGAGGCACGCCGGACCAAGGGAAAATAGCCGCCGTGACATCACGGACGACACAAACATGGGCGGCGGCCGAAGACTAAGCAAAATCAAGGGAAAATGGCAGCCGTGACGTCACAGACTACACAAACATGGCCACGGCCTGCGCTGAAAGCTCAATGGCAGACTGTCACAGGAGTCTCTGCTGCGCCGTCTGCACTGGGACCCCCACCAGACTTCAGATACTTTACTCCATACTGCTAAGGCAGGACATACATTAGGTTAAAAAAGACTAGTGCGCTATCTGCAAAAATAAATTGACATGATATAAAAGTATTCTAACAGTGATGAAACATATAAAAGAACATCCAAAATGTCCATGAAAAGTGTCCAAAACTCCACAAAAGTACATCAAAGGTAACATGTACAGATGGTGCAAGGAAAAAAAGCAAACGTGCCCTAATGTGAGAAAAAAAATATATAAATGTAAAACAAGAAAAAGGTCATTGGTTAAATGATAACATTACAACTCTATTAAAGTCCAACAGACATTTCTTGAAAAAGGTGCAATTCCCGCCACATATGATGCCAAGTGCTGCATGCGATCCCACCATGATCAAACGAAAATGAGTGACTGCTTGAGGTCCTCAATCTCCAAGCCTGATATTGTGTAACATGCACTCAAGTGTCAGTTGTCCCAACAGAGGCATAAATCCCTATAGATATAGATCCGACAATCCACAGATGAAACTGCTCTGAAGATCGGAAGGATCACACACATCCCGGAATTTCCAGATGTATCTGCTCAGAAAACCCACCACTGAGTTATGAATGATGACAAGATGCCACCTGCTTGGCTAGCGCACCTTTTTTCAACATTTAGGACATACATCACCCCCAGAGCTCTACAGAGGGGGGATGGAGGGGAGATAGCCAGGGGTCTTCACTGCGCATTCTGAACTGGGACCCCCACCAGACTCCAGGTCCATGGGAATACAGACAGGACTCCTCCTCACTGAAGTGGGGGAGCTGTCGGGCCAAGGGGGTGCTGTGACTCGGACCAGCGCCCGGTCGTATGTGACCCTGCGAGACATTTAACTCACGGGCCAGCCTTTGTCTGTGAGGCTGCCTGCACGCGCTCGCTGGCTAGACTGGGGGGGGGGGGGGAGACCAGTGAATCTAGATTATCCAGCCCATCACCCAGCAGTTGATTGTAGATCTCCCAGGGAAAAAAAAAGCATAGAGATGCATAAAAGGAGAAAAAAATTGCTAGGACCAAAATATTCCAGCAGGGAGCCTGCTCTTTACTCCTGACTAGACAGAGACAAACTGAATACTTATAGCAGAGAGGGGGTCATATACCAGCTGAGGACGGCCCATGGGGGCGTAGCCAAGTTTTTTGTTCTGCCTAGTCCTACTCCTGCAGGAGGCGATATAACCCTATAGTCATGATTAATGGAGCGCTGTGTCCGTCGATGAACGAAATAGAAAAAAGTTTTTCCTATAGTTCTAGTTCTACTTTAAGCTTTGGGGCAGGGAGGACTATTCTAGGAGGTGACTTTATTGTTCCTCTCAACCCATTGTACAATTCCTCCAACAGCAAATCATCACTTCCCTACAGGGTCCTTCGGCAGATCGAACAGGAACTCTCACAACTAGCACTACATGACACATGGCATTTCCTCAAAATTGAAAGACATTACCTACTTTTCAGAAACCCACAACAAATACACACATACTTTTTCCTCACACAAAGGAAACTTTACAAAAATAAATTGACCACTATTGAGGCCATGATTATCAGACCACGCTCCGACTACCCTATTCCTAGCCCTACGCCACAAAAACCCCATCACAAAACTTTGGTGATAAAACCCCTCCTGCTAAAACATCCAGTATCTTGAGATCCATTAAATATCTAGGAACCCAACTCCCCTTCACTTTAATGGACCTTTTTTGGCTCAACTTTTTCAGTATCTCTGCTTCTCCTAGCTTGGACCTGAAGGCCTGAGATTGAACGCAATTCTCTTTTTCGGCCGTGCAGCTATATTAAAATGGATATCCTCCCCAGATTACTATACCGCTTCAAAACCATCCCCACCCATAATACCCTCCAATATTTTTACTGCCCTCCACAGAAAACCCTGCTTCTTTCTATAGTGCAATACATGCCTGCAGGGGAGACACAAAACCCTCACACTTCCCAAAACATTCAGAGGTATCAGACTCCCGGATATGTTGAAATAATATTGGGCCAGCCATTTCTACCGAAGACTATGAAGACTTGAATAGATTGGTCTGCCCATTCAGCTCTGAAGTAATGGATAGGCCTAGAACAGTCTTTCTCAGACATGCCCCTTTATGTTCGACCTTGGTTGCGGAAAATTAAAATACTCCCTGAGAACTAAGATTTAAATATGCTCTGACTACCGAATTCTCTCCACTGATCCCGGTCTGCCACAACCCATATTTTCCTGCATACTTGGTGGGACAAGCCTTTATCTCCGGCACATATCTTTTTTGAACAGAACACCTTTCGTACTTACTAATCCTTGCAGGAACAATTGCGCACCTTCCATTGTGGACCTACCACCAAATCAAGCACTTTTTGACACCTCAACCCCTCACAACATACACATCATAGAAGACGCCTCAGAGAATTTGAAAAACTCTGCCACTCAGATTCAATGCCATCCTATATCAAGGATATAATCTATTCTCTTTCAAACCCACAAGTCCAATAGCGATAGTCACACTATGTGACCCATCCTGTCAGATAGATGCCTTCAGAGGTCATTTGAAGAGAGGTACACGCTTACACATATGGTAGTCTTGCCCTAAAAACCACCCTTTTTGGACACAAGTCCAGCTCCTGCTAGCAAAAATCTCTGGCCACAAGATCCCCTACAGTCCTGCCTTCTTCACCATACTGAAATATCCCCCACCACATACAAGCGCTCTCTTTTCATACATTTGTTAAACACAGCTAAAACACACATACCAAGACTGTGGAACTCTACCAATATACCTGAGAGCTCGGATTGGTTCTACAGAAGGTGAAGGAGATGGAAGAACTGCTTCACATTAGCAGAGAAACCATGTCCTTGTGTGTAAAAACTTGTACTAGATAGCTCTTATTCAAAGACTCAGATCTGTAAAAGCAGCACTAATACTACCCTCAATCACCCAGCATTAGCTCTACCCTCTTAGGGTGATGAGGTGTCCCCTGCAAAACTTTGAAGCTTGACCAGACCCACCGTCTTTCTTTACCTCCCCCCCCTTTTTATTTTTCCTCTTACCCCAACTCTGTAACCCTCTTATTATTCAATAGAGCCTCCTAAACAATTGATTTATGCTACTACACCGCTTCACCAGAAAGGCCTAAGAGAAAAACAAATCCCCTAAAGATCTGATCCTCCTACCCTTCACCCTATCACCTATTCGGGAGGCAGAAAGGGAACCTGTTCACAAAAAGGTGCACAAAGAGGCATAACAAATTTGGAATATTTTTTTTTTTTTGTTCTTTCTTGTATACATCATTCAGATCCCAGTGTAAAGTTTAATTGCTGTAGAACAATATCCTGATGACTGTAATTATGTTATGTGTGGTAAAATTTCAATAAACACTTTATGTAATAAAAAAAAGGCATTCCCAAGTGCAAGTGCCAAGTACAACTATTATCTGTATGGGAGTGACGTAATACATGTATGGTCCACAGAGTATTGAGTACAGTGAAACTGGGGCCTGTAAACACTGGCTAGATATGGGCAGGCCAGGCAGTGTATCTTTAGTGAAGCATTGATTTTAAAGCCTGCCTGTGATCAGCACTGTGGGGGAGGGGATGTGGCTAAGAAATGCAGTTATGATAAAGAACGCTTTCGATGTAAACAAATTTATACACAATTATGTTTCCTTTATTGTTAAGTAATAGAAGAAAAAAATCTGCATTTGATCTGTGGTATAGATGATCAAATTTGATACTAACTCCAACCAAAGTTGAGATTTTTAGGTTGTCCGTCTTTTTAATTTATTTATTTTTTAAATCTAGGAGGTGAAATGTACATGCAACAGTTTGTGTCTTTCCTCCCTCTCACAAGGTCATAATCAAAATTCGACCCCCACACTTGAATTCCCAAATATTTGTTTATCTTCTATTCTGCAGACCCCAACTGGGTAAAGTGATGTTACAACTTGTGATGGCCATTGCAAATGGCATGAACTTGGAAACTGAGTGGTTATATCATGCATTGGACCCATTGAGTGTTTTAGGAGGCCGGTTCGCAATTCATATTGCTAGCACCACACAAATAAAAAAATACAAGTTTTAATATGAAGTTGGCTTTGGGGTTCCAAAAATCTGGTTTTCCTTAACAGCATTAGAGGTTCTATGCTTTACAGTTTTAATTATTAGAATATATTTTATGATCAATAACTCTTACCAAAAGATTTTTGCAGCCACTAATTAGACATGTAAAATGGTTAGGAATTTTTTTTCCCACTGCAGAATACAAAACTGTTCCAACTCACTTATATTTTTGTAATATCTTGCTTGAAGAACCCTATTTGAGAATACTGCACAAAATTTCAATAGTACCTAGTTCAAGCCATTTAAAAAGTACCTAGTACCTAGTTCAGGCCGTTTAAAAAAGCATACCTTCTGTCTGAAACACTTTGCTGCTGATTTACTGCAGTAACGACCAAATTTTGCCTAAAATTCAGAACAGTGGCTAATGACCTGACACTGATGTAGAATCTTCTGCTATACCTATAAAACACATACACCTTTCCCACTGACTTGTGTGCTTGACTCCAATTACCTCTTTTTCAGACTTCACCCAAGAGAGTCACATTTTTTTCTCCATCATATGACAGTTGTAACCATTTGTTGCTCAATGTAGCAATGTAAATTGTTGTGTGTATTGTCTGTTGATAACACTATTGTTATTACTAGAACTCGTACGCCTGTTAGAAGCCATTTTTGTTTTTTCACTTCTTCATAAAAATGTCTAAAAGCAAGTAGTTGCATTAGTTCACAAAAACAAAAAAAAATATTTTTTCTACAGCAAACTAAAAACAAAATAAACAATTTGATTAGCTGCTATGGACAATGGTCATCTTTCAAACACTAGAAAAATCCCACAACTTTTTGAGAAGTTGAATTAACATCCTTTGTATTGACTAGTTACCTTCAGCATCTGGATCTCCAAATGGATTCAGGTCTGTAACATTAGAACTTTCAAAAGGATTTATGTCAGTGTTCAAGTCTTGCTCCTCTTCATCCAGAAAATTCAACTTGTTTATAAGTTCTACAACAGATAAAAAAGACTTTAGATGGCAGAAACGGAATGCTTCCAGGTGTATTCAAAAAGGCAGTGCAAAGAGCAAGTGCGTAGAAAAAAGTGCAGAAACACAAAGCACAAATTATCTAACGCAGGGGTCCTCAAACTTTGGCCCTCCAGTTGTTGAGGAACTACCATTCCCATCATGCCTGGTCATGTCTGTGAATGTCAGAGTTTTACAATGCCTCATAGGATGTGTAGTTCCACAACAGCTGGAGGGCCGTAGTTTGAGGATCCCTGATCTAACGCTATGTACTCAACACACAGAGTAGACTAAATTCTAATAAGCGGCCATAGGTCACTACAAACTGGACATCACATTTGCTCTTTATACTACTTTACTGAACAGGGCAGACAGTCTGATTGGGCAAAAGTTACTTCCAGAATAACATGTGAACTATGCAGAAAAAAAATGTAATGCTTAGGAATACAAGGTCACGCGAGCAACAAGCTAAAATAATAAAAAAAAAATGCACTGCCAGCGACTGAAATGAATGCCTGTATTTTGTAGCAAACCAACATTCTGGGTGGAATTATAAACTTTGCAACACGTCAACAGACAAAGGCCATACAAAAGATTCAATTCAACCAAGTACTGGACACCTAGACGATGGTTTGCTTTGCACACATACAACTGATAAACAATAGGCATTACCCAGTGTGAACAACTGTACAAAGGCAGAGGGTGGAGTTGCAAAGACAGCATTGAAAAATTAGCTACATCACAAGCACAAAATGACCACGACAACAAATGATGTATTTGTATTAGAAAAGCATTGGCTGGTATCATTACTTTATTTAAGATGTTCTAGATCCGGTTAGTTTAGCTGAATCTTCTTCAGGATTAACAAAAAAAAGGTTTTGCCTATGATCAGTTTTATATAACATCAGTCCATAACAGACTGACAAAGAAAAAAGTAGTCCTTAATAAGAAAAAAAAAAAAAAAAACTGTAAATTTCTTATCATATACTTGCCGCAGTTTTCCTTTCCTGATGAACTCCATGGCAGCATAAGTTCGGGTAGCTCTGACTTCGTTGCTACCCTTTAGGACCACACTTCCATAAATTTTGAGGCTGAGCCAGAGATCCTGTTCCATAACTATTTAAAAACAAAGGTGGCCAGCGCTATGGAGTATGCGGGATAAATAAATAATTGGTAAAAAAAATACAGGTGTAAGCTGCCACCAACAAACCCCTGGGGTACAGGGGTCAAATGTGAGATAAAGGTATGAAAGGTTGGTAAAAGGCGCTACCTGTTAAAACTATATGTTGAGATGGTCTTATAAATGTATGTTTATAAAATTAGACCATATAAATAAATAAATAAGAAATTATCCAATGGTGATATTTAAAGTGCCAAAGTGCAAGTAAGGCTCCATGTACACGGGACGTTAGAAAAAACGTCCTGCAAAGCTATTTCTGACGCCGGGAAAAAGCAGCTGTTAAACGTGCTTTCAGTAGCTTTTTCCATTTGCGTTATTGCACGTTTGGCCACGTTGCTTTTAGCAGCGTTTTTCTGCCTCCATTCAAAATCAATGGTTCCCTATGGGAGTCTATTGATTTGAATTGAAGTCGCGACCTGCACTGTGAGAATCTTGAGGGGGAACTCCACGCCAAAAATGGGAAAAAAACTGCGTGGGGGTCCCCCCCAGGTTCCAAACCAGGCCCTTCGGGTCCGGTATGGAATTTGAGGGTAGCCCTACGCCAAAAAAACGGCGTGGGGTCCCCCCCAAAATCCATACCAGACCCTTATCCGAGCATGCAGCCCAGCAGGCCAGGAAAGGGGAGGGGACGAGCGAGCGGCCCCACCCCCCCTGGACCACACCAGGTCACATGCCCTCAACATGGGGGGGGTGTTGTTGCTTTGGGGCAGGGGGAGCTCTGCACCCCCCACCTCAAAGCACTTTGCCCCCATGTTGATGAGGACAAGGGCCTCATCCCCACAACCCTGGCCGGTGGTTGTGGGGGTCTGCGGGCAGGAGGCTCATCGGAATCTGGAAGCCCCCTTTAACAAGGGGGCCCCCCAGATCCCGGACCCCCTCCCTATGTGAATGGGTATGGGGTACACTGTACCCCCACTCATTCACCACATAAAAGGCAGTGTATGGAAATAACGACAGGAGACATTTTGGAAAGTTTATTAAAAATCTTCATCCGGCTCTTCTTGTCTTCTCCTCTCTGGGGGTCTTCTGCTCTTTTGCTGTCCGCTCCTCTGCTCTTTTGCTGTCCCCCCTTCTGCTGTCCTCTCTTTTCTTCTTCTCTCCGGTCTTCTGCTCTTTTGCTGTCGGCTCTTCTTCTTCCTCCGGTCCACCTCCGACGACGTCTCCGGTGATTATGCCGGTCTCTGCAGCTTATTATATAGCCATAAGGGGCGTGGCCACCGATGACGTCATCGGGAGGCCCTGCCCCCTCATGTCACAGGTGACGTCATCTTTGACATGAGGGGGCGGGGCCACCCAATGACGTCATCAGGGGCCACGCCCCTAATGGCTATATAATAAGCTGCAGAGACCGGAGACCGGCATAATCACCGGAGACGTCGTCGGAGGTGGACCGGAGGAAGAAGAAGAGCCGACAGCAAAAGAGCAGAAGACCAGAGAGGAGAAGAAAAGAAGAGAGGACAGCAGAAGGGCGGACAGAAAAAGAGCAGAAGACCCCAGAGAGGAGTGCCTTATGAACTGGATATGATTTATTGTATTTAAAGTCATCACTTTTTTATTATATTTCTGGCGCATCACATTTTGGTAGGATTTATAGTTTATTGTGATTTGTGAAACACGATTGGTGTATGCTGCCGGATACCACTTATATACTTTCACACACCTGATTTATGCACAGTGAATTGAGGTTGAGTTATTTTATCACATATATTGGGTTTGCGCTGATAGTTTTTTTGTATTTCATAGGAGTTGACAGCAAAAGAGCAGAAGACCCCCGGAGAGGAGAAGACAAGAAGAGCCGGATGAAGATTTTTTATAAACTTTCCAAAACGTCTCCTGTCGTTATTTCCATATACTGCCTTTTATGTGGTGAATGAGTAGGGGTACAGTGTACCCCATACCCATTCACATAGGGAGGGGGTCCGGGATCTGGGGGGCCCCCTTGTTAAAGGGGGCTTCCAGATTCCGATGAGCCCCCTGCCCGCAGACCCCCACAACCACCAGCCAGGGTTGTGGGGATGAGACCCTTGTCCTCATCAACATGTGGGCAAGGTGCTTTGAGGTGGGGGGTGCAGAGCTCCCCCTGCCCCAAAGCACCAACACCCCCCCATGTTGAGGGCACGTGGCCTGGTGTGGTCCAGGGGGGGTGGGGCCGCTCGCTCGTCCCCTCCCCCACGTTTTTTCGGCGTGGGGCTACCCTCAAATTCCATACCGGACCCAAAGGGCCTGGTTTGGAACCTGGGGGGACCCCCTGCAGTTTTTTTCCCATTTTTGGCGTGGAGTTCCCCCGCAAGATTCTCACAGTGCAGGTCGTGCCGAAAGTCGGATCCGACTTGCGGTGCGACTTCCATTCAAATCAATAGGCTCCCATAGGGAACCATTGATTTTGAATGGAAGGAAAAAAACGTATAACGTGGCTGAACGTAGGTTCATCACGTTTAGTCACGTTCGGCCGCGTTTCTGCGTTTGAAACGCCGGGAAACACACGTTCGAACGCAAATAATTGCGTTCTAAAAAAAGTCCCTGAACGCAACTGCCTGCAAATGACTGTAAACGAACATGTGTACATGGACAGATAAGATAACATGGAGCTGCGTTCAGGGGCTTCTAAAAAAAACGCCCAACTGCTCCTAAACAGCCATTTCCAGCGTCCCGTGTACATGGAGCCTAAAAAGTGGTAGTTGGACTGAATGTTCACGTCCCCAAAAAGTGCTCAGTGTCAAGAAAAAAATAATATATGGTGGGTAAACAATAAATAAAACAGAAGTGCACAAATTGTAATAAAAATGTATTATATAGTGCTGGTAGTGAATAGTTCAGTGCAAGAAATAAATAAATAAATCCATGTGTGGGTAATCAATATATAATTACTCCTTAGATAAACAAACGGATGATAGGTAAAGTAAGTTTAAACCCTTTCCTTGAAAGTGCTGGGTACAGTGCCCATGACAAATAAAAGAACAAAGGTGAATTGGGTGCCTATACCTGTGATGACCACTAGGTATCACACTCACCCTATGTAACCTTTCGGTATGAGGTATCAGCTGTTTGTACCAAGCAAAGAAATTCAGGGGTCTTCTCTGTTTTATGTTGAGCAGGTTCACTTAGAAGAAAGGTGGTCATCCGATCTAGGTGCTCAAACAAAAAAGAAACCCCAGTAGACGTCCAATGACGAAACGCGTAGGTTGGAATGAACCTGCTCAACATAAAACAGAGAAGACCCCTGAATTTCTTTGCTTGGTACAAACAGCTGATACCTCATACCGAAAGTGTTCCATAACTAGCCTTGTCATGATACTGGGAGGGTACCCATGCTAAGCAGTTCATCAGGAAAGCAAACATTAGGGTATTTAATAGGAACATTTTCCGCTTTCCTGACAGACTCCCTGGCAGCATATGTTCAGGAACTCTGTAGCCAAAACAAACAAGGGTGGGGTGCCCAAAAAAGTAAGGTTTTAACCATATCACTTAGTCAACAGAAACTGTACAGCTAATCCACATCACAGAAAGCTACAACAGGCTCAGTGGAGGACCATGTCACCACCCCACAATTATTCATGCCACCCTGTTGCAGGAAGCCCCCAAAGTAACCACACTCCTGGCTAAGTGTGTGGTCACTGCTTCCATAGGAACCAAGCCTTAAGCCCTAGAAGTCTGTTGGCAACACTAGCACAACCCATCCAACAAGGATTTAGAAAGATATCTACTCTGGTTTTGCTAGAGAGAGTTTTAAAGAGATGATATACATCTACAGTCCCTTGCAAAAGTATTTTATTCACCCCCCTTGGCATTTTTCATGTTTTGCTGCCTCACAACCTGGAATTAACATGGATTGTTTGAGGACTTGCATCATTTAATTTACAGAACATGCCCAAAACTTTGAAGATGTTTTAATGAGCTTGCCACATCTTACCACTGGGATTTTTGCCCATTCCTCCTTGCAAAACTGCTCCAGCTCCTTCAAGTTGGATGGTTTGCACTTGTGAACAGCAATCTTTAAGTCTGGCCACAGATTTTCTATTGGATTGAGATCTGGGTTTTGACTAGGCCATTCCAACACATTTACATGTTTCCCCTTAAACCACTCAAGTGTTGCTTTAGCAGTGTGTTTGGGGTCATTGTCCTGCTGGAAAGTGAACCTCCATCCAAGCCTCAAATCACGTGGTACAGGTTTTGCTCAAGAATATCCCTGTATTTAGCACCATCCATCTTTACCTCAACTTTGACCATTTTCCCAGTCCCGGCTGCTGAAAAACCATCCCCACAGCGTGTTTTGGGTTTGCGATAGAGATAGCATTTTCTTTGATGGCCGAAAAGTTCAATTTTAATCTCATCAGACCAGAGCACCTTCCTCCATACATTTTGAGAGTCTCCCAGATGCCTTTTCGCAAACTCAAAACTTGCCATTTTGTTTTTTGCTGAAAGTAATGGCTTTCTTCTGGCCACTCTGCCATAAGCCAAAGTCTATGAAGTGTACAACTTCTTGTCCTCCTATGTACAGATATTCCAGTCTCTGCTGGGTAACTCTGCAGCTCCTCCAGGGTTACCTTAGGTCTCTGTGCTGCCTCTCTGATTAATGCCCTCTTTGCCCAGTCCGTGAGTTTTGGTGGGCGGCCGTCTCTTGGCAGGTTTGCTGTTGTGCCATGTTCTTTCCATTTGGTTATGATAGATTTGATGGTGCTCCTGGGGATCATCAAAGATTTGGATATTTTTTTATAGCCTAACCCTTACTTGTACTTCTCAACAACATTGTCCCTTACTTGTTTGGAGAGTTCCTTGGTCTTCATGGCAGTGTTTGGTTAGTGGTGTCTTTTGCTTAGGTGTTGCAGCCTCTGGGGTCTTTCAAAAAAGGTGTGTATATGTAATGACAGATCATGTGACACTTAGATTGCACACAGGTAGACATCATTTCACTAATTATGTGACTTCTGAAGGTAATTGGTTGCATCAGAGCTTTTTTTGGGCTTCATAACAAAGGGGGTCAATACATACGCACATGCCAATTTTCTGTTTTCTATTTCTAAAAAATAGTTTTAGGTATATATTTTTCTCATTTCACTTCAACTTAGACTATTGTATTCTGATCTATCACATACAATTCAGATTAACAAAACATTGAACTTAAGGCTGTAATGTAACAAAATAGGTAAACAGTCAAGGGGGGGTGAATACTTTTTCAAGGCACTGTATAAACAAAGCTTCAGCTTGTGAGCAAGCTTAGAGTATCCCAATATCCAAGGTATGGAACCAATTATCCTTAGTGGCATGTGAGAAGAATAATACTTTTGTTCTCAAAGGATTCCGAAACCACCTCAGATTGCATCCTATTATGGGTATATACTACCCGGACAAGGCAGAATGCAAAAAAAAAAAAAAGGTCTCTGTTAGCCTATGGCCTAAATGCTGGTAAACTTCCTAGCTGAGGAAAAAAACCCTTAGAGAGGCTGCCTTCATAACTCATGCTTTTACTCAAGACTGGAAGTGATCCTATCTGGGGCAGAAAGCTGCCAGAGGGTCCTAAAAGCCCTGATCCTGGCAAAATTCCTGGCTGAGGATATAGTCCTTAGAGAGACAGTTTTCATGGCTCAGTCCTTATACCAACTGGACTGAAAAGGATCCCTCTTGTAGCTGCAGGCCACTATAGGATCCCTCGTAGCTTAAAGCCCTGATCTTGGCACTTCCTGGCTGATGTGACAGCCCTCGGAGGTTGTCTTCATGTCTCAATCTTTACTCAAGTGGGACTAACAAGAAATCTCATCTGAAACTGGCAAGAAAGTCCACAGCAAGTAATAAATCCCACGCAGATAGAGTCTTGGTTCTCCCTCAGGTCTCAGATGTAGCACCTTGGTTCACCCATGAGACACTAAATATGCTAGGGAATTTAGAGATCTGCGCTAGGGAATTTAGAGATCTGCCCTCTAATGGCACTTTTCCACTGCAAGTACCGGCTCGGTTCCACTCGGCACTGCTTGGCCATGCTCGGCTCAGTTTGCTTTTCCACTGCGTGGTACGAGTCGGCACCTTTCGGCACTGTATAGGCTCTACTCGGCTCGGTTTGCTTTTCCACGAAAGAAGTAAGTGGGTGGGATTACAACGATTCTCTGACTAATCAGTGGCTAGTAGTGACAAACAATGAAGGCTGCATGCAAAGGATTGTGGGATATGGTATAGGTACGGAACGATTGGAACCAAAACCGAGGTGGTACTGTTTAAGTGAGCCGTACCATGTAGTGGAAAAGCGCCGCTGTACCAAACCGTACCGAACCTTTCTAAAACGTACCATGCGGTACCATGCAAAGGAAAAGCGCCAAACCGATCCATTCCATGCAGTGGAAAAGCGCCATAAGAGAGCTTAGGATTAGTAGAAGACCTGAGGACCAAAGCAAAAGGAAAACAAAGCAATCCAAATTGAACAAGCTTTTTCAAATCCTGTTGTAGGATTAAGGCTGGATTCATCATTTGCATATCAGGAGTGTGACTGGCTCTCAATTGAGCTGTTTAACACAGCTTTGGGACATCTGCGGAGCGGTTTGCAGGAAATTAGTTTGTGTCTTCTGGTCCGTTTCAGATCCAAATTCAGCCAAAAATTTGGACCGCATTCTGACCTGAAACAGTGAACAGTATGCACCGGACCTCCTGCTACGAGAAGCAATCCAGTGTGAACCCAGCCTTATAGATAACAGCTTAGAGAAAAACCGCCAAGGCTGATTAGTCTTTTCCTCTCAGGAGGAAAAACTGAAAAAGAGGCTCCTTGAGAAAAGACCTTCCAGCTTACAATAGTAAGGATATGCGAACTGATCTAGCTCTGAAATCTTTTCCAGAGATAGATTCCACTTGAAGGAACCTGGATGTAGGAACCACTTGTTGCCCAACTGGGCCACAAAATACAGATTCCTCCAAGTAGTTCTAAATATACCCGCTGAAATGTTAGAGAGATTCCACTTTACCCAGGTCACAATCTTCCCTAACTCTGAGTATATTGACCATGCAGATTCCGACCTGCCCCTACATGTAGTACACCACTGCCATGTTGTTCACTCTTATTGAGACTAAAGAGCCAACTGTCAGGTGATGAATAGTACAGGCAGCATATAAGGGCTGGCTTCAAGATTGATATAATGCACCATTTTAAAGAAGCACCAGCTATAGTGATTATACAGTATCTCACAAAAGTGAGTACACCCCTCACATTTTTGTAAATATTTTATATCTTTTTATGTGACAACACTGAAGAAATGACACTTTGCTACAATGTAAAGTAGTGAGTGGACAGATTGTATAACAGTGTAAATTTACTGTCCCCTCAAAATAACTCCACACACAGCCATTAATGTCTAAACTGCTGGCAACAGAAGTGAGTACATCCCCAAGTCAAAATGTCCAAATTGGGCCCAATTAGCCATTTCCCTCCCTTGTGTCATGTAACTCGTTAGTGTTACAAGGTCTCAGGTTTGAACGGGGAGCAGGCGTGTTAAATTTGGTATTATCGCTCTCACCTCTCCCATACTGGTCACTGGAAGTTAAACATGGCACCTCATCGCAAAGAACTCTGAGGATCTGAAAAAAAGAATTGTTGTTCTACATGAAGATGGCCTGGGCTATAAGAAGATTGCCAAGACCCTGAAACTGAGCTGCAGCACGGTGGCCAAGACCATACAGCAGTTTAGCAGGACAGGTTCCACTCAGAACAGGCCTCGCCATGGTCGACCAAAAAAGTTGTGCACATGCTCAACGTCATATCCAGAGGTTGTCTTTGGGAAATAGAAGTATGAGTGCTGCCAGGATTGTTGCAGAGGTTAAAGGGGTGGGGTGAGCCTGTCAGTGCTCAGACCATATGACGCACACTGCATCAAACTGGTCTGCATGGCTGTCGTCCCAGAAGGAAGCCTCTTCCAAAGATGATGCACAAAAAAGCCTGCAAACAGTTTGTGGAAGACAAGCAGACTAAGGACATGGATTACTGGAACCATGTGCTATGGTCTGATGAGATCAAGATAAACTTATTAGATTCAGATGAAGCCAAGCGTGTGTGGCGGCAACCAGGTGAGGAGTACAAAGATAAGTGTGTCTTGCCTACATTCAAGCATAGTGACGGGAGTGTCATGGTCTGAGGCTGCATGAGTGCTGCCGGCACTAGGGAGCTACAGTTCATTAAAAGAACCATGAATGGAAACAGGTACTGTCACATACTGAAGCAGAGCATGATCCCCTCTCTTCAGAGACTGGGCCGCAGGGCAGTATTCCAATATGATAATGACCCCAAACACACCTCCAAGATGCCCACTGCCTTGCTAAAGAAGCTGAAGGTAAAGGTGATGACTGGCCAAGCATGTCTCCAGAACTAAACCCTAATAAGCATCTGTGGGGCATCCTCAAATGGAGGGTGTAGGAGCGCAAGGTCTCTAACATCCACCAGCTCCATGATGTCGTCATGGGGGAGTGGAAGAGGACTCCAGTGAAAACCTGTGAAGCTCTGGTGAACTCCATGCCCAAGTGGGTTAAGGCACTGCTGAAAAATAATGGTGGCCACACAAAATATTGACACTTCGGGCCCAATTTTGACATTTTCAATTAGTGGTGTACTCCTTTTTGTTGCCAGCGGTTTGGACATTAATGGCTGTGTGTTGAGTTATTTTGAGGGGACAGCAAATTTACACTGTTATTCAAGCTGTACACTTACTACTTTACATTGTAGCAAAGTGTAATTTCTTCAGTGTTGTCACATGAAAAGGTATAATAAAATATTTACAAAAATGTGAGGGGTGTACTCACTTTTGTAAGATATTGAATATATATATATATATATATATATATATATATATATATATATATATATATATATATATATACACACATATGCACACACACGTGATCCTACGCAGCACGGCCATCCCACCCTGTAGCAGTAAAACATAAAACTGCTATAGGCCTGTTGGCAAGTGGATAATAAATGTATTCCACAAAAATAAAATGTAATATAGCTATAGAAAACTATAGAAAACAGGCAGATATATATTTAAAAAAAGACAAACAAGATTACATTGTTGTACAGGTTTTATTGAGCTATAACATAAAATGCTCCCGAATTTAAAAAGTCATAATATCTTTAACAAATAATAAATACAAAAAGTATATTATGTATTGCATGCTATATAAACTTAGAACACTGAGAAGGTAAATAAATGCAAACATATAGCAGAACAGGGTTTTTGAAATCCCTAGACCATACGTTCCTGCCAGTCAAGTGCACCCGCAGGTGACATAAAATACTCAGCCAATCTATCTCTTGTCAAGGGCATTCAAGTTTCCTCTAGCATTGCTTCATTCAGCCTGTTCAAGGACATTGTGTAAGGAGTCCTCAAAGTTATAGTCATCTCTTTCCTTAACGTAATTATGAAGCATACAGGTTGCCTTAACGACTTTTAGGGTCCACGCAGACTAGGCAGCTGAAAAATGCCACAGCCTCCGACATAAAAAGCTCTCAGTGACTGATATTGCACAAGAGTTTATGCGCGTTTATGGACATTTGCATGTATAAGCATTGTTTTTCCAAAACATTCCCTTCTACTCATTTTTCGCTATAATCATTGTACACATGAAAACGCAGAATGCTCCTAAATGTCTATAAGCAGCATTTGTTATGCCCAGTGTGCAATAGGCCATACTGCATTTTCAGGAGTCAGCTGCATGGTTGTGTGCAATATACGCCATTTATTGGCCAGGATACCGAATGTGCATTCCACAATTCTACGGGCACATGTTAGCTTGTAATTGAATATGCACTTGATATAGCTTAGCCCATATTGTGAGTAGGGCCACATTGTATTTTCACTTTACCTAAATGGTTTGTCAGCAACAAAAAGGTAAGGGTAGGATGGTACTGTGGTTCAAGGCCATTGTTTGTCATGAAAAATATTTATTTATTCCTCGATTTCTGTCCTAGATTGAATGCTTAAATATAGGTATAGCCGAATCACAATTGCTACCTTAAGACCCAACTTCATTATACATTAATTTTTACTCTGCATTAACTGCTCCCAACAGTACTATTGGGAAGTGTCTTTTGTTGAAATATCTGCTTCCACTCATTGGTGGCATTCGTATTCTGATATGCTTTCCATTTAGTGCGCCTAAACAATTTTCACCAAAATACATTTTCAATTTCTAACCATTGTTCCAAAGCTGGCATCACAACTTTCTGCAGATTGCGCCATACTGCCTTGCAAGTGCCATGAAAAATTTAATAGATGGTTGATTTGCCCATATATGAAACTCGAAATGCATAGCTGCAAGGGAATGACTAGGAGCCAGAAACCTGTTAAGAGTGAAAGGAAATATTACCCAAATAATTATAATGAAATTTTTTTTTCAGTTTCTTGTTTGAAGACAAAGTGGAGGAGCATAAAAACTGTTATACAAAGGAGCCAAGATTACGCTGACTAAAGGAAAGAAGTGGGGCAGGAATAAAGAATATGTACACTTCTAAAAACAAGAATCTCTACACCTACTTTTGAAGCTTTGCCAGCAAATAGACCTTTGTTGTGTATTTTAGAAATACTTTGTAACCTTACAGCATTCAATATAAAAACTGAATTTTTGTAAGATCTTACCTGTAAAATTCTTTTCTCTGAGTCCTCCGACAGTCGCCGCCACTTCATATTCATCACTAATGGGGTTATTGACCTTTGCTCCGCAGGAGTAGCTAGGCAACAAAATAGTTAATATCAAAGCTTTTAGCATATCCCACCCCTAGGGGGTGGTCCCCTCAGTCAATACCTCCCTGCTTCCTGCATTCCCAACTCCGTTTCAGTAGCATAGCAGTAGAGTACATAAACAAACCCCAAAAGAGGGGCGGGGGCGGCGACTGTCGGAGGACTCAGAGAAAGGAATTTTACAGGTAAGATCTTACAAAAATTCCGTTTTCTCTTACGTCCTCCGACAGTCGCCGCCACTTCATATTCATCACTAATGGGGACGTCCCATAGCAGTGTAGACATGAGGGGTGGGAAAAAAAGCAGCCGCGCCTAAAGCAACGCAGTACCCACATCAGAGAAAAGAACCTTACCAAGGTAAGAGAACCACCTGGGCAACAGGAAAAAAACGTGCTTAACAGGAGCAACAACCCAGGAACACAAGTAACCTAGGGATAAAAACATCCCAACAGCCAAGGACCCAAAACAAGGGGCCCTAAGGCACTGCCGCACTAAGAACCTTGCGGCCAAAGGAAGCATCCGCCGATGCCTGAACATCCACCTTGTAGAATTTTGAGAAGGTGGGAACTGACGACCAAGTCGCCGCCTTACACACCTGGGCCACAGAAGCCTGATGACGATAGGCCCTAGACGTACTCAGAGACCTGGTAGAGTGCGCCTTCACAGGGAAAGTGGGAACCTTCCCCTTCAAAGCACAGGTTTGCACAATGGTCTGTCTGATCCATTTAGCGATGGTCGCAGCCGACGCTGCCATGCCCTTCCGAGGACCCTCTGGAAGAACAAAAAGAGAATCCGACTTGCGAAAGGATTTTGTCGATGACAGGTAAACCCTGATCGCCCTAACAACATCCAAGGAATGCAAAGCCACCTCCCTTGGATGCTTAGGTTTCGCGCAAAGCGAAGGCAAGACAATGTCCTCATTGAGGTGAAATTCTGAGATCCTCTTCGGAAGAAAAGAAGGGTTAGGTCGTAAGACCACCTTATCCAGGTGAATCACCAAGTAGGGAGAGCTGCAGGACAAGGCCGCCAGCTCCGATACCCTGCGAGCTGAAGTGATTGCCACCAAAAAGGCAACCTTCTTAGACAAGAGAGACAACGAGATCTCCCTGAGCTTCTCAAAGGAAGCATGTTGCAATACGGACAGAACAAGGTTCAAGTCCCATGGAGGTAAAGGATTCCTCCGAGGAGGAGCCAAGTGACGCACCCCTTGAACAAAGGTGCTAGCCAAAGAATTAGACGCCACAGGGCGTTGAAAAAGAACGGCCAGCGCAGAAATCTGACCCTTAATCGTGGCCAACGCCAACCGCTGGTCCACTCCAGTTTGGAGGAAAGCCAACACTCTCGATACCGAGTACGAGCGAGGGGAATACCCCCTGGACTCACACCAGGCAAAATACGCCTTCCAAGTACGGTAGTAAATCTTCCCTTGATCAAAGTGGGAATGACCTCAGGGGAGAGACCCCTATCCTTTAGGACCTGGCTTTTAACAGCCAGGCCGTTAAAGCCAGCGACTGTAAAGCAGGATGGAAGATCGGTCCTTGAGACAGGAGATCTTCTCGAAGAGGCAGACGCCACGGAGCGTCGACCGCCAGATTCACGAGGTCTGCGTACCAAGACCGGCGAGGCCAGTCCGGTGCCACCAGAATCACCGTGCGCGGTTCCGAGGCCAACCTGCGAAGGAACCTGGACAGCAACTGAATCGGCGGAAAGGCATACATCAGACGATACTGACTCCAGGACGTCACTAACGCGTCTGAGGCGTCTGCCCGAGGATCGCGCGTCCTTGCTACGAACCTTTCCACCTTGTTGTTTAGACGAGACGCGAACAGGTCCACATCTGGGGACCCCCACTTCGCGCACAGCATCTGAAAGACATCCGGGTGAAGGGACCATTCTCCCTGGTCCAGGGTCTGGCGACTCAGATAATCCGCCTGCCAGTTCTCCGCTCCCGGAATGTGAACTGCCGATATCGCCGGGACGTGCGTCTCGGCCCAAGACAGAATGTCGGCCACTTCCCGAGCCGCGCGGGCACTCCTGGTGCCCCCTTGGTGGTTGATATAGGCCACCGCTGTGGCATTGTCCGTCTGCACCCGAACCGGACAGCCTTGAAGCCTGTCCATCCAACGCAGAAGGCAGAGATGTATTGCTCGCAATTCCAGAATGTTGATCGGAAGGGAGGATTCCTCCCCCGACCAAGTTCCCTGTGCGGACAGAACGCCCAGGACACCACCCCAGCCCAACAGGCTGGCATCCGTGGTGATCACCGTCCACGACAAAGGACGAAAAGACTTGCCCCCCGACACCGCCGGGGACTGGAGCCACCACAAAAGACCCCTTCGGGAGAGGCGGCTCAACGAAATCCGCAGATCCAGAGATTGCGGACGCCCGTCCCACTTGGCCAGGACCTCCGCCTGAAGATCCCGTGTGTGAAACTGGGCGAAGGGAATCGCCTCGAAAGCCGAGACCATCAATCCCAGACACCTCATACACGTCCGGAGGGACGAGCACTGATTGTCCCTGAGGGACCTGACCTCGCCCTGAAGTGTCCGGAGCTTGTCTTCTGGCAGGAAGACCTTCGCTTGAACAGAGTCCAGTATCATTCCCAGGTAGGGAAGACGAACAGACGGACACAACGTTGACTTTGGGAACTTTATCGTCCAACCGAACTCCTGCAGAGTCTGCATCGTGATGGACAGGTCGTTCACCAGGCCCTGACTGGTCGCAGACCGAATCAAGATATCGTCCAGATACCCCAAGACAGAGATGCCCTGGGCTCTCCGTAAAGCCAGGACCGGCGCAAGCACCTTGGTGAAAACCCGCGGAGCCGAAGCGAGACCGAAGGGTAACGCCACAAATTGGTAGTGATCCTCCGCAATGGCGAATCGAAGGTACCTCTGGTGACCCTCGAAAATTGGAATGTGAAGATACGCATCCTTCAAATCGATGGAGGCCATGAATTCCCCCGGAACCAGGGCAGCCACCACCGAGCGCAGGGATTCCATGCGAAACTTGCGAACCCGCACAAAGTGGTTCAGAGCTTTCAAGTCCAGAATCGGACTTACCTTGCCCTCCTTTCTGGGCACAGTGAACAGATTGGAATAGAACCCCCGAAATCTGTCCCGATGAGGCACCGGAACAACCACTCCCTGGGCCCGCAGGTCCCGCACCGCCAGGTGCAGATCCCGCAAGCGCTCCGGAGTCAGCTGAAGGTTTGAGGGGAAAAATCTGCCCGCCGGCCGAGAAACTCGATCTTGTAACCAGATCGAACGATTTCCTGAACCCACCTGTCCCGAATGCGGTCCAGCCAGGGTTGAAGAAAACCGAGCAAACGTCCCCCCACCCCAGAACTGGGTGAGGGCATCCCTTCAGGCCGCATTGTTATGGGCAGCGGACCCGGACTGGCCGGACTTCTGCTTACCCGTCCACGGCTTCTTCTGGGAGCCTTGGCCCTTGAAGGGCTTGCCCTTAAAGTGCGACCGAAAGGCACGAAAGGACCCCTGAGAGGGCCTAAACGAGGTATTCTTCTTACCACGAACAAACTTATTCATGTGAGTCTGGGGCAAGAGAGTGCTCTTACCCCCAGAAATACCCTTTATCAGAGTATCCAAAGATTCGCCAAAAAGGTGAGATCCCGCGTAGGGCAAATTAGCTAAAGTCTTGCGAGAAGATTGGTCAACAGACCAACATTTCAGCCATATAAGGCGACGGTTCAATACCGCCACACTTGAAAGACGCGCAGCCAAAGGGACCAAATCTAAGTCCGCATCACACAAATACATGACACCCTGATGAATCTGATCCACCATAGCCAAAGTTGTCGGCGGGGCAGAGTCAGCCACCAGGGTGCGCCTGAGCACCTGCGTCCAATCCGCAATAGCCTGGGCTGCCATAATGGAAGCAAAAATCGGCTTCAGCATAGAGCCAGCAACCGTATAAGAATGACGGGCCAGAGACTCCAATCTCCTGTCCGTAGGGTCCCGGAACACCGGGGTATCCTCAGCAGGGATCGCAGTGGATTTATTTAAAATCGCCACTGCATGATCCACCTGAGGCGGCACACACCAGCGTTCATCAGTGGCGGGTGTAAATGGATAACGCAGCCTGAACCTACTCGGCACAGCAAAAGGCTTTTTTAAATTGCGCCATTGCTCATCAACCGCGCGCTGAAATTCCGTAGAGCAAGGAAAAACCTGCGATGTTTTGCGTTTCCTTTGCGTCCCATAAGAGGACATCAAAACAGGAGGACATGGTTCATCCTGCAAATGCAGCGTTTGCTTGATAGAAGCAACCAACTCATCCATGAGTGCAAGCTCTTCAGACGAGCCAGGGGGAGAATTATCAACCCCTTCCACCTCGGCCTCCCCCTCAGACCCCACAAGGTCTAGAGATGAGTGAGACCCTGAGAAGGGCACTCCAGCCATAGCAGCCCCATCGCCCTCTAAATCAGAGGAAATAGACACTCTGGGCCGTTTTGTGGATCGATCAGCCACCAGCATCTGCACCTGAGCAGCCAAATTTGCCACAATAGTAGCCAGATCAGCCCCCTCGGGGGAAGCAGCAGCCCCTTGGCCCCCCACCAAGGCGGGAGGAAACTTGCAATCCTGAGAATCCATGCCCCAGTAGTATTAGGAAAAAAGGAGTACTGCCCCTTCAAGATCGCGGCGAGCGTAGCCCACCGCACCCACTGAATACACCGACCCCCACAGGGATAAGAACACTAGGCAAGGAATACAGGAAAATGGAAAGGTAAAAACCTGGAGAGATCACACAGGCTGCTGCCACCGATCGCTGTCCCAGAGCAAAAGGAAGTGATGCAATGACTGACCGCCCCTGTAAAGCCTATGTAAGGCTACACAAACATGGCCGCTCGGCTGAGGACTTCATAGGCAAATAGAAAATGGCGCCGACATGTGGCCTGATCGATCACCGCCAAAATGGCGGCGTTTGGCTCCAAAATGCCGCGCCTTACCACACAGGACCGGCCACCATCATCCTGCCGCAAAAAAATGGCGGATCGCCGCAGCGATCGCCGCACAGCATGTCCAAAACCAGACTGCTTCATGTATGCACTCAGCAGAGCAGGAGAGCCCCCCCCCCCCCTCGCAGCCCACACACAGGCAGTAATTCCACACAGGAACTGACAGGGAGCTCAGCAGTCACACAGACATGCAGGGTCACACAGTCCCAGACTGACACCCAATAGACAGGTCCCCACATAGAGATACACTTACCAGTCCGGATGGCGTGGGGAGCCTGCTCCAGCGACCAAACCGCTGTAATGAGGACAGGGAGTGTCGCAGCCGTGACGCAATGGAACTGCGGTGCGAAACCGCAATGGCGTCCAGTGAGGTAGCCACCTCACCGATAGCATCCCTGCAGCGAACAGGGATGGGTCGTTCAATGTGCCAGGGAAACCTGTGCTGAACGCTCGATGGCAGGCTGGGAAGCCCCTGGCCCTGAGCCCTGGGATCCAGGGTGGCCAGTCCGAGACCCAGCTCCGCACGATCATCTTCATCAGAAGAAGCTAACTAATGCTGAAAATAAACAGCTAAGTAAAAGAAAGAGAAAAAAACTCCAAATAAAATCAAAAAGAGAAAAGAAGCTGAGACTGAGAGCCCCAGCACAGGAACAGCCAGCCTACTCCTAAGCTAGGCATTAGAAACTGAGTTGGGAATGCAGGAAGCAGGGAGGTATTGACTGAGGGGACCACCCCCTAGGGGTGGGATATGCTAAAAGCTTTGATATTAACCATTTTGTTGCCTAGCTACTCCTGCGGAGCAAAGGTCAATAACCCCATTAGTGATGAATATGAAGTGGCGGCGACTGTCGGAGGACGTAAGAGAAAAAATATTTTATCTTTCAACAGTACTGAAAGTACCTTTAACAATGAAGAGGCAAGTGACTGAGTAATAAACATGTATTGAAGGCCCAGTGTCTTCAGCAGAAATGGCTAAAAGATCACCATCCAAACATGCTCCATCTGAGCAAACAAATGATGTCACAGGAAACATCGCAGTGTGACTTGGACACAAGTCACAGCTCTACCCAACCAAAGCAAAAGCCTTTGTTTTGAGATTCTATAGGTAAAGCCGGTCCACGTTTTTCAAGTCTGGTCCATATAGGTGTACGTGTCATTTCCAATGGCATGATGGACACTTTAACAGTCTTTATAAGAAAAATTAGAAATGAATGGGAATCAAATGTATATTTTTCTTCTTTGGTTCCCTAATAAGCCAGAGAGAATTGGGGCTTTATATAACAATATGTTCAATCTCATTGTAGCCTATCAAAATTAAATTCAACCTTTTCCATAAGTTCCACAATAGCAGAATACACTATCACTAATCCTATCCAAGGTACTGCCCAATCTGCAGGCCACAACTAAATTCACAGTGAGCCATGAATACTGTAGATTTAGGCCCCTCGTAGGAGTGGTCCTCCATACTATCCTCCATATCGAGCCCAGACACCTCCATGTGGGCAACCAAGGGGGGTTTCAAGCCCTTGAGGAGGAAGCTCCAACAAATCATTACCCGCATTATGTACTGCTTATTTTCCAGGCATATTTGAATGTTTTCAAATTTCTTTTGTTGGTTTGTATAACAACATTTCTGAAAAAAAGATTTCTGAAAATATTTAAAGAGAGAAAAAAAGTTTTTGGTCATCGCCTGTAAAATAAAAAAATAAGAATAAATTAAAATTCTACAACACTTTTGCTTTTGATTAAAGTTTTTGCATATTCTTTCATAGTGGCATTTTGGTGACCGCTTAGTAAAGGGAAAGAGAGAACAGGCTAAAAAGTAACACCACAAGTAATGATTTAATAAAGCGTCACTAGGAGATTTAATAAAGCGTCACTAGGAGATGTTCTGTGGGTGTCACGGACTTGCAGTAGACGGTATCCTGATGCTCAAGGTCAGGTGTGAGGATATCCAAAAGATGGTGAAAGCTAAAAGAAAAAAATTTTAAAAATAGTTAAGAAAGCGTGTACAAACATCAATCTATAAGCTAAATACAATATTGACTGTGAAGATTTACAGTATATATATATATATATATATATACACACTGTATATACATACACGCATATATACATACACACATAAAATATATAATATAAATAAAATATCATTGATAATTACCTCTTGAGAGACCTCTGTGTAAACTTGAACCACTTTTCTGGATGTTGGCAAAGGTCTTTAAATAGTGTCCAAAACTGGCCCTTGCTTTCTCGTTCCATTAACAGTGGATGTACTCAATAACGGCTTCTGTTACGAGCATTCCAGAGTGCAATGGCCATCACCATAAATAAGACTGCAAGTGCAGACATCGTAATTCTCCATGCAGCAGCACACAACAATGGAGACATCCCGGGGAGAATCAAGGAAAGAACAAAGGGTAAGTGCCCTCAGGAAGCATTGTCCTATTAAACATTTTGCAAAACAAAATGATACAAAAAAAATTAGGAAAAAAGCATCAGGAAAGCATAAAAAACGCATGTAAAATCGTATGCAGAATCACATCCGGAACGTAGAATATGTGGTGTGAAGTGGCCCTGAAAATGGAACTTTTTTGACATAGCACACCCCAAATGCACTGCATTTGTGTTGTGGTGCACTGCAGTGAAGGTGCATTGCAGGATCCTATACCTGTGTGTTCGAGTGGCATTCTAAAAGAATGGTACTGCAGCACAAAGTACAACGTTTACTGTGTAAACGTGAAGAAAAAGGCATGTTTCACAACACGATAATGTGAGGCAAACCTAAAATAAGAACATTATGAGAAAGAGAAAACTGGGTTAGTAGAAAAAGCTTTAGGCTTGCTGTACACTATTACATTGTGGTAATGTTAGCGAATGGCCCTTGTGTGTCGTATCTTGTGGTGACGCGGATTTAGAATGGCATCCCAATGCCAGTAGCCTGCTATGTCCCCAGCATTGCAGTGCACCACAACACACATGCTTTGCTGCAACAGATCACTTCTAATAGTGATCTATTGCTTGCTGAAACTTTAGCAGTGATCTGTTGCTGTAGGTAGACACAAGGCAGAGCTGGATCTGCTTTTTTCTAATAAGAGGAAGTATGGTGATCTAAATAAAGCCTCTGAGCACCATTTGAAGCTAAAGAGAAGTATCATCCCTTGATCCACAGAAGCGGGGTGCCAGCGTGTCTGTACCCATCCAGAGTGCTCAATCATCAATAGAGGAGACACCTTTCTTCTTACCAGCCCATGCAACAGAAAAGAAAATAGCAGCCTTGGCCTGCATGCCTCTGCCAAACCCACACCCTTGGACATGTTTCTGCCCATGACCAGGGCTTAGTCATAGGGCCCTATGGGCAGGGCAAAAAGCATCAGATGCAGTTTGGTGGAAACATGTAGGCTCACGCTGCTATTTACTTTTAGGTTGTACAGGCTGGTCAGGAGAGCAGTGTCTCCTCTATTGATGTTCAAGCATACTCTGAAGTATGCGCCACATTTGGGGTGCTATTGCAGGTAACAGGAATCGCTCGGGTGTCCTGCGATTTGCAATGATTCGAGATCGCGGGCAGAATCACGGCAATTCTGCCCATGATCCGATACGCCAGTATGTGAATGGAACCTTACTAAAGGCAAATAGGTTGTTCACTTGACAAAGGAATTCTCCCTTAGTTAAGTGAATGCAGGGAAAACTCTCTTTGGAAAGAATACACGTTGAAAGGTAAAAAAATATATATATTTTTTTGCTTGCATGTAGTTGGAAGATGGAACTCAGTAAAGCGTCGCCTCATTTACTAAGAAATAAGGAAAATTCCCTTGCAAAATGAAAAATTTACTTGCAAAGTGAACAGTCAAATCGCCTTTAGTAAATAAACCATATGATCGCAGTTAAAGGAAGGATAAACTGGTTGATCTTCCTCTTCAGTAGAGCGCACATCCTGTAACCAAGAATCGTAACCATAAAATTTGCATTGAGTCACCCAGCAATATCATATCACAATTGAATCTTTCTTCTCAATAAATTTAAATCTGTTTAATAGACATGTTTATAATTAAGAAATCAGACTGCGCTCAACAACAGCTGAGAATGGAACTGCTTTACATGTCAACTAAATGTCAACCGAGTGTAACATGGATTCACAACTTTGTCCTTTGCATGTAGTGGGTCAAAAATGGTTGCCAATGCAACAGTCTTTATTGCAAGTACTCTTTCAAATGTCTGATCATGGTGTGTGTGTGAACTGAAAAGTGAGGAGACACAGTTAAATACTTTTTGTTTAATAACTGTATAAAGGATAAGGTGTAAATTTTACTGTAGCTGCATTTTAATTAACTCTATTCTTCCAAGACCTTTAACTTGTTTGTTGGTTTTACTACAAATTACGACATAGAGCAGGGGAAGGAAGCCACAAACACACAACATGGAGGCAGACACAAGCGGGAGGCAGTGACGGCTAAGCAGACAATTTAGAGACAGGATGAAAATAGAGGAAAGACCATAGACCTTCACTAGGACTGGAGGGTTTAGCTGAAGGCATGTGAGCTCGCTTTATGCAGTCATCCTGATCTTCGTGTAAGTTGCTCAAGGCATTCAATTGGTTTACAATTTCTGTAAACAGAAGCCAGTCAACACAGCTATAAGGAAAATGATTAGTAGAACATAGAAGCAGCAAAAAGCATCATGCTCCTGGCCAGAGAAAGAGAGAAAACAGAGGTTAGGCAGCTCATAAATAAATGTTAGAAAGAAGCAGAAAATGCTGAGCATACTAGAGGAAGTGTAAGGCCACCAACCCATACTACCTCTTAAAAGCACTTGGGGCTCCGAAAACTTAGTGGACAGCGATACTGCCTTTTACACGGCATTGTGCTCTGCATTTGTGTTATTTCAGCATCATGAATATCTTAGTAGGCTTTTTCACAAGACGCTACATACCCTACTAGGTAACCTACTAAATGCCATCATATTGCGGAGGAAGCCATTTTGTTATTTTAAATTAAAGCGCAACTGAATGACTTGCTTGGGAAATGATGCAAGCCATGCTTACGAAAACACAAAATGATTATCTCCTATTCATATGACAACTTGCCAAGTTAAAATAAAACACACACAAAACCACAGCACACATCTACTTTATTCTACTTTTTTACATCTCTTTATCTTTATAAAGACTCTTCTTGTACGCACTCACAAAGAACAGATCAAGGCCAACGTATGTATGGAATACCCCACGTATAGCACAACCCTATTCCAGCCATAGAATGCTCATGTATATTTTTTCATCATAATACTGAATTTCATGATAATCAAAATCATTATAAAGTTACTGGGGTCTCTTTTAATCCACAACCAGAACCTTGGTAAGACATTAAAATAATAATGCAGTTATGCACTCATTAAAAGATAACATTTTTTATTTTCTTAATGCAGTTTGTGTAAGCACTTTAATCTGACTTATACCACCTGTCTTTAATCCTCTGTACAGCAGTAATAAGGAGAAGAACTAGGAACCAATTAGGCTCTGTTGCAGTAAACATATGCTGAAAATCACATAAATATATTTCTAAAGGAGCTATTGACATGACATGTTCCCCATTTGTCTGCTACAACCCATGCATTTCATACATACAAAGAAACCAAAACAAATAAATTCAGAAATTAAGTTATGTGCAATAAAATGTTAAGTGTAATAAAATGGAATGACACAGGGAAAAAGTATTGAACACATGAAGAAAGGGAGGTGAAAACATCTATGAGTAATTAGAAAGTAATCCTGCCCCTTGTCAGTTCAACCTAATATCAGCTGGTTCAGTCTCAACTGATTGCCTATAAAAAGGTCTCTCATTGCCAAGGTGTCACACAAGAAACATCTCATGGGTAAAAGCAAAGAGCTCTCTCAAGACCTTCGCAACCTTTCTGTTGCAAAACATACTGATGGCATTGGTTACAGAAGGATTTCAAAACTTCTGAATGTTCCAGTGAGCACTGTTGGGGCCATAATCCCTAAATTGAAAGAATATCAATTTCATGGTGTGTGGCTGTTTTTCAGCATACAGGACTGGCAAACTTCATATTATCGAAGGAAGCATGAATGAAAAAATGTGCAAAGACATTCTTGATAAAAATCTGCTGCCATCTACCAGGATGATGAAGATGAAACGAGGGTGGACATTTCAGCAACACACTGATCCCAAACACAAAGTCAGGAAAACTCTCAATTGGTTTCAAAGAAAGAAATAAAGCTGCTAGAATGGCCCAGCCAATCACCTGACTTGAGTCCAATAGAAAATCTATAGAAAGACCCAAAGATCAGAATTCATAGAAGACGCCCACGGAAGCTTCACACAATTTGTGTGGAAGAATGGGCAAAAATCACACCTGAGCAATGCTTGCGACTAGTTTCTCCATAAAGGAGGCATCTTGAGGCAGACATTACAAACAAAGGATTTTGTACAAAGTATTAAATACATTTCATTTAGTGGGTTCAATACTTATACCCTCTGTCATTCCATTTTATTTAATTACATTCCATTTTATTACACATAATTTCTGAAATTATTTTGGTTTCTTTGTATGTATGGATTGCATGGGTTGTTCCTAACATGTGGTGACAATTTCATGTCAATAGCGCCTTTAGAATAATATTCACCTAGAAAAATGATGACGTGTTCAATACTCATTTTCCTCACTGTATATTTACACACATACATACAATGAATTTTGCATTTAGCTGTTAGCCTTGAGTTCAGCTTTAACAGATATTGTGCTTCATTGCTCTCCAAACTATACAAGGTGTGACCCTCATTGGAATTGGAAAAGGCCAAGAAGCTTATACCTAGTACATGAGATGAGAATATGCGATAAATGATTGTCCGTTTTTTTTTTTTCTTGCATGGTAGTCTTATATCGAAAACGAACAGGTAACTAAAGTTAAGAAAATTCTCATAAGACAAAATACAACTTCGGAAGTGATGTAATGTATTGTAATGTATTCTTTTGTTTCCGAGTATGCGTGGTCTTGATCAAACAATTTATTTCATACAAATACTATAGTATATGAAAATAATTCGTTCTGTTACCTTTACGACAAGACATTTTGTGCATGTCCCTTTAGGTATTTTCGCATGAACGGTCATGATCAGCTCTCGAAAGCTGTGTGCTAACGAACAAGATTATCGGGCGATCTCTTCGAATGCGTTTTTTTTTCCATCAGATATTCTCATTGTATGTACTAGGCATAGGAACGGTTTATGGAAGTTATAAATTGCTCTATTTTGAGGCATTGTCTGTTATAGAAAGCAGCAGTTCAGGATTCACACCTGGCCACAAGTGCAATGCTTTAGATGCTCTCTCCAGCTACCTTAATTTAGATTGTAAGACTTTTTTCTCCATATTTGAGAAAGAGTGAAAAGTTACACAGAGAAAAGATTCACTTCTTCAGCATTAAAATTTGGTAGGTTTTGTAAGTAAAAGTCATTTTACCCAAAGTCCATTCCTAAACTGTCTGCCCCACTGTGAAATATTTTCTTTAAAATGGCCTACTACACAAATGACTTCCTCCTAGTTTTTGAATGATGAAAGTTTGTGCAGAATAAAATCCCATGTGAAGTATATGGAGTAAACCACCTTCATATGAACATTCCAGACACTGGAGAAGCTAACTCAGGAAAACCTGAGAATTTACAGCACTCTTCGCAGCTGCAACCCCTGTTATTCTAGTAGATAAACCCATAATAGCAGGTTTGTCCTGTTGTCTTGACATCTGAAAAGGTGCAAAAATATCATTAACGCATTCATGGAGTCACCTGAGGTTATGCTATGTGCTGGCTCTGTTAACCGAACATTATTAAAATGAACCAGGAATAAAACATTAAGGCATAGAAACGGTTTTCCCAGCTATGCCTGGGAACTTAAGCGAAAGCTCCAGCAAGCATTGACTTGCTATCTACGTAAATTGCATATATTATACTTAAAAAAAAAAAAGTCAAACTCGACTGATGCATGTTTTTTTTTTTTTTCCTTTCAACCCAAGCAGAAAACTATTAAGCTGCTTATTCACTGATGAAGTACAGTTGGGACTTTACATGCCCACAGACACCTAGCCTATACAGATATTGTGAAACCTGTACAATCTCACACCAAAAAATATTGGGGGAAGAATTGTTTGGCCTGCTTGGATTCTTCCAGTTACTACTGTTCTCCTGCGATAATGCAGATTCAAGTGACAGGGATATAAATGTTAACACGGGGAACATGCAACTGTCAGGTCTACTGACCATCTCAGGTCTATTGGTACTTTTCCTCAAAATTTTTTTACGGTGACGATGAACAAGCCACACACCATAAGTAATACTAAAGTCTTGGGGTTTTTTTGTTTAAAAATAACAAACATTTTATACTTACCTGCTCTGTGCAGTGGTTTTGCACAGAGCAGCCCCGATCCTCCATTTCTCGGGTCCCCCGCAGGTGTGCCTGGCCCCTCCCTCATGCCAACTACCCCTACAGCAAGCAGGTTTCTATGGGGGCATCCAAGCCGCTGTCTGTTTGTCCATTTAGTCATGAAGCCACGCCCCCCTCTTCCCTCATTGGCTTACTGACTTTGATTGCCAACATGGGGAGCCATAGGTGCCAGCTGTGTGTCTCTCGCTGTGTGCCAATCATGCACATTGCTGGATCGGGATGGGGCTGAGGTATTAGGGGGGCTGCTGCACACAGAAGACTTTTTATCTTAATGCATAGAATAAAAAACTTTCTGCCTTTAGAACCACTTTAGTATTACTAAACCCAGGAGAGCCTGCATTTATTATATCTGGTCTCCCACTGTACACATGGAAATGCAAATATCTTAGTAAAGATAAAATGCTAAATACCTTCTCTTTTCAGCAGTATAAAGCAGTTTTGTGACTTCTATCAGTGTCTGGTTAAAGCTTGTAGGAGGAGTTCTCATTCTCCTCTGACTGTCCTATGGGTCTGCATGACCCCTGACCCTCTTTCTGGACAGTACTGATTGGCCCTGTGCTGATCACATGCACCCTCCCAAAAAATAAATAACCTCTGTAGCAATACACACACCAAACTGAGCATGTGCAGAGTGCGCCCAAGGCTCTTTACTATCAGGAGATAGATTGGGGACAGTAAAAGGGGAGGATCAGAAAACTACAGAATCAAACAGCTTTTTTACACAATAGGATTAACCCCATAGGTTTCACAGTGAGTATAACAAGCACGCTTTACTGCATATGCAGACTGATTTTACTGTTGTGGGTTTGGTAACACTTTAAGGTGTACAAAACAGATTGCTGATGTCCAATGGGTGTATTAGTTAAAAACACAACTGGGGTGTTTGTAAAGATGAAATGACTGCAAGAGATATTCTCAGCAGCCAAGGAAAGCAAGTTTATCCTGGGTGGAAGTTTTCAGCCTATCAAGCATTGTTCACTACTAACACAGAAATGATATGCATAGTGTCATAGGCCACAAGATATGCATGCATGTAGAAATTAAACTGCATGTTTAGATGATCATTGGAGAAAAGGTTTTTATTTGTGGTCTAATTGTTTTCTCCTGCACAATGTTATGGGGCAAGGAGCTACTGAATCAGCCTTAAAAGGAAACAGTCACAGAAAACATGCCACCATGATGGATTATTACAGATCATGAATTCAAAGAATACTAGCTACTCTCCTGAAACTGGGTGTATCACAAGTCCTGCTGCTAAACTGCACATAAATGGCTTCAATAGCAGAAATAACTTTTTTAGTTTTGGACAGAGTGCAGATGCGGTAGAACACCTATTACGTTTGTATTGCTGTCTGTGTCCCCGTTAGAGAGATTCACTTTCTCTATTTGTCCTATTTAAAGAGGAACTGCAGTCTGCTCACATAATTTGTAATACAAACATCTTTGACATTCTAAAGCTTCCCTCCAACCACTTTGAATATTATTTTATATATACTGTGATTCTCTACTTGTCAAATAAATATGCTGTAGAAATCTCCCTCCACTCCCTAGCCATTTTAACTGTGGGCAGCTGAAGCTGCTGCCTGTTCACTTCCTGGATTTACACAGACACACATATATACACACACACATTATATATATATATATATATATATACACATATACACACACACGCACACACATATCTGTACAGACAGACACACACACACACCACTGCATGCCTGCAAATCTTGATAAATACACATGGATATCTGCAGTCTCCTGCTATCTCCGCCCCTCATCCAGCCTCCTCCAGCTCTGCAGCTCTCATTGGTCCTCCTATGACTCATCCCTCCTCCCTTGCTGGCAAACTCTCACAAAAGAGCTGTGCATGATGTCATTAACCTAGGCTTTTTACCGGACAAGAAAGAGGAAGTGGGCTGTATAAGGTATTTACTGGCAGAAAAAAAAATTTTACTATCCAAAGTTAAAACAACAAGGGCAAAGGATTGATTAGATGGAAAGATGAAAAAAATGACTGAAGAGCCAATTTAACACTATCATTGAAAGTGAAAGTAAAAGAATATCCCAAATTTTAGGTTGTCTCCAGAAAAGTAATGGGGAGGAAATTTTTCAATGGGGACACTAGATCTAATGACAACTGAGGATTCCCTCATTTTGGAAGGATTTCCTCTCACTTTCTGTTTTGGCTATGGCACATGAAGTGAATGGAAATCTCCCCAATGGGACACAGATGCAAAAAAGAAAAAAAAAGTTTTTCCTATATTTATACTTTAAATTGTGCTCCATGTAATCCCAATTAGACATTCAAAAAAATCTTCCATTTTAAAAAGATGTGTACTGTAATAACCAAACAAGGCCACTGAACGTAAGCAATGCCAGACTGACTGTAGATATTTTTGACGTCTTCTTTTTATTCCCAATTACGGAGATGTGTTGAGGATGCTTCTTTTACATGGATTATGAAGGGTTATTTTGCTTAATATAGACAGCCTCAGTTAAGAACATTATCAAGTATTTATTTGTAAAAAAAAAAAAACCTCCGCCCCTATTCAGCATTGAAGACTGGCTCTATAAATATTTCAAAGACATTAAAGAAAAATAGATAGTGCTTTCTTTGTGGACATTAATAGCATTCTAATGGTATTTCATTCAGCAGGCGGAATGTTAATCCTGCTTTGGACAAATTCCAACCTAGGTCAAGTAATCCTGTCTGCTCATGTCCCACCTGTAAACAAACAGTGAGAATGGCATTTTTAACCCCCAAAAACTAAACTGTCCAGCAGAAATATCATTGGTTGTACAGAAATGACAACAAAAGGTAAGTTCTGCTAAATCGCACACTTGGTAAAAAAAAAAAAATATGCTTGTTTCTTAAAGCGGTAGTAAAGTCCGCTTTGTGATTTTTACCTACAGGTAAGCCTATAAAATAAGGCTTACCTGTAAGTAAAATGAATATCTCCTAAACATGCACAGTTTAGAAAATATTATTTTTGTGCATGGGCGAGCCGCGCTGCGCGTTGTTAAAGGTCCCTGCGGGGGGAAGAAGGGGGGGCCAAACTTCCAGCTCAGATTGCCGCTCAGATCACCTTGTGTCCAAGCAAGGTACCTACTGCCCCCTCCCCAAAAAGTGCCAAATGTGGCAGTGTAAGGGGGGAGGGTGCAAACCAGTGGAACTTCCTCTCTTGGGTGGAGCTCCACTTTAAGCAAAATTGTATATAATGCACAGTAATATTTCTCTTGATTTTTTCAACATCCAAATATCAAAGAGAAATAATATTGTGGAATTGTGATTTGCAATTTTAGTCTTGATCTTGAGTTTTTATTTTTCTATGCAGCACCTGGGACAATATTTACCTCTATAGTTGTTGCTGCATAATATAGAAAGCTTGTCCCCACTGCCGCCGGGTCCTTCCAACAGAGCGGTACTCCAGTTCTACTAGCGTTAACATCAGCTGCAGTGAGTTTAAAAGAGTTGCATTGCTCTCCCATCCTTTGTCTGCCTTCTCTGTTCACAGAACTCATAGTATTCCTTCCAAGATTGCAAATTGTTCTCCAATTGGAGGATGTGGATCGTATAATTTATCTGCCTGCACTCCATTCACAAAACGCTTTGTGTTCTGAGAAAGAATAATATGAGTTCTGTGAATGGAGAAGGGGGGCATTTCAACTCAGACTCATAGTGGTTCATATTAACACTAGAAGTGCCAGATGATCAGTGCTGTAGAGAGGACCTGGTGACAGTGGGGAGACAAATTCTACATTATGCAGTAGACCGGCAAACATGGCACGCATTTCATTAGAGATAAATTATGTTCCTGATTTTGTACAGCATGAAAAATAATAATAATAATATTAATGTAATTGAACCTCAGAAGTAAATCATATATAAAAAGGGTGCTAAAAACCATCAGCAAAATCTATTTTTCTACTGAGTTGAAGATTTAGTAGGCACAAATATAACACTATTAAATTAGAATATCAATGCAAGTCACTGAACCCTCTACCATCCAACAGCATATTTCTGACAGTATATGGTTAAAATGGCTGCCCACCCATCAAAGCAAGGGAATAAATAGCACCAAGTATTGCCAAGATCAAGGGGAACCATCCTAAAAGGGTTTCTATGTTCTGGGTGAAGTAGGTCAGAGCTGAATATCAGTCTTCTCTTCCAGGGCAGACCTGCATTTTAAATGAGCTAACCCTATATTCCAATCGCAAGTCCACGGGACTGAGTATTGCTGCCATCTTGTGGATTCTCCATAGACCCGTGAAAGAGGGTGCTTGGCTATTTAGCCAACACACCTATACCGCTGTTTCAGCTTTTTAGGAGGACAGACCTGTAATTTTAGCAGTCTTCTCCTCCTGGTTAACTCTGTTCTCTTCATCATCTTCATTGTCTTCTTCAAAATCATCCAGGTTTCCTATGTCCGCTTGCTTCATGCTCATCAAACTGGCAAGGCTTTGCATGTCTTCATCACTAAACACATGTAGGAATAAATACAAATCGTTCAGTGCTCCTCTACATAATATACAGTACGTTGCATAGAATAGCTACAGAACATTCATAAAAATGGAGCACACAAAATAGGCTAGACTGATGGCAGAAGAGTGTTGAACCCGCATTTTATTATGATCCAACTTTCCTATCCGTGGGACCCATGAAATTCCATGTGGGGGTTTATATACTAGCTCATTCACCATCTTGTACATTATTATGCTACTTTAACCACTTACAGAGGAGGTCTGACACTAGAATTATTGCTCTCGTTCTAACATTCAAGGTGATGCCTCACTTGTGTGGTGCGAACATCGTTAACATATGCATGTGTGATTCACGCTTCTACATGCGAGCACAGAGGGATTGTGGTGCTTTATTTTTTTTTCCCACTATTCCTTTAAATTTTCTTTTTTTTTTTTACTCACTTTTATTTATTCCTATTCAAAAGGAAAAACATCTCTTATTGTAACAGAAGCAATTGATGTCCTCTTTATGGAGAGATCTGGGGTCTATAAGATGCCAAATCTCTCCTCTACCTTTAAAAGCAAAAAAAAAAAAGTATCTTTTGCTTTAAAAAGAGATATTGGATTTTTGACTCACCGTAAAATCCATTTCTTGGAGTTTATTGATGGACCCAGCTTCTCCATTATTTTCCATTATTTTATCGCCCCCTACAGGAGTAGGACACTAGGCATAAAAAAGACTTGGCTAAGCCTATGGGCAGTCCCAGGTGGTATATTCCCCCTCTCTGTTATAGGTCTTCGGTTTAGTAACAAGCAGTGTCAGAAATATTACAACTCCATAGAGGGGTGGGTGCGGTTTCCGTCAATTAACTCAGAGAAATGGATTTTAGAGAAAGTCAAAAAACAAATTTTCTCTTTCGTTCATTGATGGACACTACTTCTCCGTAATTCAGAACCATAGGGACGTCCCCAAGCAGTGCCAAACATGAGGGGTGGGACAACAAAAAATCCCAAGGCTAAACACAATAGCCAACCAGGTAAAAAGGAGCTCAACAAAAACAACTGGAGCCCAACCTGAACAATATACCTCCAAAGAGAGAAGAGACCCTCTAAAACAGCAGCCTGCAAAACTTTGCCGCCAAAGGAAGCATCCGCAGATGCCAACACATCCTCTTTGTAGAATTTTGTGAAAGTGTGCACCGACAAACAAGTGGCCGCCTTGCAAACCTGCGTCATTGACACCTGATGACGAAAGACCCAGGAAGCACTAAGCACCAGAGTAAAGTGTGCCTTTACAAAGAAAGGAGTAACCTGACCCCTGATCAAATAGGCCTAAGTCACCGTCTGTCTGATTTCTGTGGAATATAATGTCTGACCTCCGAAAAGACTCTGTGGCTGCAAAACACAACAGAATCGCCCGAACCACAACCAAGGCATGCAAAGCAAATTCTTTAGGATGTTTAGGCCTGGGACACAGGGAAGGCAACAGAAGGTCTTCCTTCAAATGGAAATCAGAGGCTACCTTAGGAAGGAACGACGGACATGGGCAAAGAAAAACCTTATCTTTGTGGACCACCATAGGGGGTACGACAAGAGAATGCCGCCAGCTCCAACACAATGTGAGTAGAAGTGATAGCCACCAAAAAAGGCCACTTTCTCGGACAGCGTAAGCAGGAGAATCTCCTGAAAATTCTCAAAGGTAACAGTAGATCCTTCTTGAGAAGCAGTCTCTAAGGGACGTTGGGGACCAGCCCCATCAGGTCGGCGTACCAAGACCAACGAGGCCAATCGGGGGCCATTAGAATTAACGGAATCCCCTTGATTCTGCACAAAAGCCACGGCAGAAGCTTGAGAGAAAGAAAGGCATAGATCAGACAATACTGGCCCCACAGAGCCACCAGAGTGTCTGGGGAGTCTCCCGGAGGATCCCTTGACCACGCCACAAACCTCGGCAACCTTCTGTTAAGCCAGGACACCAACAGATCCACTTCAAGAGAGTCCAACTGGAGACATATCTGATGAAACACATCCAGATGAAGGGACCCCTGGTCCAATGCCTGCCGACTCAGATAGTCCGCCTGACAGTTTTACACTCCTGAAATGTGTACGACAGAGAGGGCTGGACAAAGCGTTCTGCTCACTGGAGAATGCTGGCTACTTCCAGGGCTGCAAACTCACTCTTTGCTCTGCCCTGTTGATTGACATAGGCCACAGCTGTGGCATTGTCCGACTGAATCCGCACCGGAAGCCTCTGGAGGCGATCCATCCAGTGATTCAGGCACAGCCTGATTGCCCAAAGTTCCAAGACATTGATCGGTAGTCTGGACTCCTACATCGTCCAACAACTCTGAGCGGAGCTCAGTCCCAGGACACCTCCCCACCCGGGCAGACTGGCATCCGTGGTGACCACTGTTCAATACAAAGGGGGGAAAGGATTTGCTATGCCGAAGAGCGAAGCCACCAGACCAGGGACCGTCTGGTTTCCTGGCTCAGCCAGATCTGATTGTTCAGAGACTTTGGACAGGATTTTATTTTGAAGGGACCTTGCATGGAACTGTGCTAACGGGACCGCCTCAAAGGTAGCTACCATCAGGCGCAGCATCCGCATGCAAGTCCGAAGGAGGACCATTTGCTGGACAACAGGAGATGAATCGCAGCATGCAAATTCTGGAGTTTGTCCAGAGGAAGGAACACTCTGGCTAGAGCTGAATTCAGAGTCAGGCCCAGATAATCCAATATTCTGGATGGAATCAGAGCAGACTTCTGGTAATTTAGAACCCAACCAAACTCTTTCAGGGTCTGTATGGTGATCTCCTATCATCCATCAAGGCAGTAGAAGACTCGGCTCGCAAGAGGAGGTCATCCAGATAGCCCAGTACCGCAATCCCCCACTGACCTAGCAACGCCAGAACAGGGGCCAACACCAAGACCCGAGGAGCTGAAGCGAAACCAAAGGGTAATGCCACGACCTGATAATGTTCTTCTCCTACAGCAAAAAGTTCATTGGAAAGAAAGAATCTTTCCGGAGGGCAAGAATGAAACTATCTAGTAACCAGACAGTATCACTTCGTGGACCCACTTGTCATTTACCAAAGAGGTCTGCGGGCCAGGAAACCAGCAAAGAATTCCCCCCACCCCAAGCATGGGTGAGGGCGTATCTTCATGCTGAAGGAGCCTTGTCCGCAGGTCTAGAGAATCCTGCTCTCGGCTGCCAGACCAGGGCCGCTTGGAACCTCCCGAGGAGGACTTGAGGTTGAGGTTTTCAACCCTTGTCAGTGGACCCTGAAGGACGAAAAAACTTTTTGTGAGCAGAGAAAGACGGCCATATCTGCAATGAGGTCCTTTTCCCTTCCCAGACTGTGGAAGAAAGGTACTCTTCCCAAGGCCCAGTAAACGCCTAAGCACCACTGCTGAAACAAAAGCTTAGAAATCAGGGGAGCCACAGTCAAAGAGGCATTGCAGACAAACTGCAGCTCCTACTGGTCCGCCAACTTACCAAAGCAGGGAATCTGCTCACTCTCTAGGTCACGGTGCAAAAGCACACTCAGTTAGTGTTTGCGACACCAGGGCAATGGCCAGAACTGGCCTCAGCGCCGACCCAGCAATAGTGATCATATTGCGGCACACAGACGCCGCCTTTCTGTAAACCAGATCTTTAAAAAAACAGAGACTCTTCTACCGAAACCACAGTTGCCCTGTTCAACCTGGAGACAGGGGGTCCACCACTGGTGGAAATGTCCACTTCTTGAGGAGAGACTCCTCAAAGGGGTACCACACCTCAAAAGCATGTAGGAACCACAAAGGGACGTTTCCGACGCTCCCACTCTTTAGAGACAATGCGAGATGGTATGTGCGTGCCAAAGGGGACCAACACCTGCGCCGCTGTCGCAACTGCATCCTCCATTCCTAAAGTTTCCAGCACAAATGCAATCAGTGCATCAACTAGCGTCTTTTCATGTGCAGCTACAGGTGTGGAGGAATTATCCTCACTATCTGATAATCAGGGAGCGTGGTCGAAGACCCTGCAGGGTGGGCCACGTCTGTAGCGGCCGAGTCAGATTCAGGATCTGATGAGATAGCCGAGGCGAGGGAAGGCAGGGGATGCTTTTTGCTAGCCTGCCGCACAAGAGCCACCTCCATCCAGGAAAGAAAGCCCTCCAGGATCACAGTCAGTGTACCCATGGAGGGCTGGGACCCCTAGGGACCTGCAGCCTCTGAGACAGGTCAAGTGGGGAAAAGTGCTCCTAAGACTCCATAAGTAATGAGGGGGACCCCACAAAAAGTGTCTAGCACTGCTATGGGCCACTCCCACTGCGCCGGTAGCACCATCGGGTCACCAACAAGCTGAGCACCCCACAACCTGCACCAGAGAGAGGGGGAGGGATCCCAGACTCACCACTCCACCAGAGTAGCCCCAGTCTGCACCAGGAAACCCTGCTCCACTTGCAGCGTCCAGCGGGAAAGGATAACACTGGTCTGACCACATCTGGAGTATTCTGTCCAGTTCTGGTCGCCAATCCTCAGAAGGGATGTGAAGGAGCTTGAGAGAGTCCAGAGAAGAGCAACTAAACTGATTAGGGGATTGGAAGACCTTAATTATGAAGAGCGCTTACAAGCGCTTGATTTATTCTCCCTGGAAAGGAGACGCCTGAGAGGGGACATGATAGCGATTTAAAAGTACCTCAACGGTGATGTCAACATAGAAAAAAAACTGTTTAGTTGCAATGAATGCATGAGGACACGAGGCCATACAATGCGATTAGAAGAGATTTAACCTTAGGCTACACAGGGGTTTTTTTACAGTAAGGGCTACAAGATTATGAAATTCTCTACCGCAAGTGGTAGTAACTGTGGGGAGTATGGCAACTTTTAAAAGACTCTTGGACGTACATCTCAAGGATAAAAACATTCAGGGGTATGGGAAATAATTACGTCCACACACACCTACACAGGTTGAACTGGATGGACTATCATCTTTGTTCAACCACAACTACTATGTAACTATGTATGAAAAAAACCAGGAGACAACACCAGGGAAAAGGAGGAGGCCCAGAGGCTCCCCTGTCAAGGCAGCCGCTCCATTATTACGCCCGACCAATGAAAAATGGCTGCCGGCTACAACAAAATGGCCACAACAAGTGGTTCCATGAGGTTCCCAGGAGGGATCCCTGGCAATTACACAGCAAGGAGAAAGGGGACGGGGCACAGGACCCCAGTAACAGCCAGTTGGCACACCCCAGCCCAGTAGCCTAGCCGCTCTTCCCTGTACAGTGCAGCACACCGGCCTCAGTCACTTTCTCAACCGATCAAGCTACCACAGAGGGGGGAGGGGGGGAGGGGGGGTATCAGATGGTGATGAAAGGAGGGGGGTGTGGAGTGTTGGTAGACAATGCCTCCTGCTGCTTTTAAAAGCAATTCAGCAGCTAAACGGCTGCCAGTATTGCCTTTATTAAAAAAAAAATGAATTGCCAGCTAAAAAAAAAAAAATGAATACATTACCCAGGTAAACTATTTCAAAGCCTCAACATATAAATATGCGTTGCATTTGGCAAGTGCTCAAAACCGGCCCAGTCCTTCAGATGTGGATATGGCTGTGTATGGTCTCAGCCAGCGCCGCTGCTCTAGCCACACACCCCAAAATGTTTCTCCCTGCTTACTGGTGCTTGGTCAAAGAGGTCTGTACCTAATCTGTGCAGAGATCAGGACTTTGGGAGTGACCCAGCAGACCCCACCAAGTACAGAAAACTACAGAACCGCTGCTGGAGTTCAACTGTAAAGAAACTGGCATATGGGCATTCTTTTAAAACAGCTAATTATAGTTACACTGGACATACCAGTTGCCTGTAAGTACTTTGACCATCATAAATACGGTTCCTTTGCATCTCTGGTGACAGGATGGAAGACAAGTCCCAGGAGAGCCAAAAATGCTCCTCCACCTCTCACACAGGTGCCATCAGTATCTTATGCATAGACTGTGCTTAAACACCGACTTTCTGAAAAGTCGATATTTGGATACAGATTTAGGGGGGAGCTTAGCAGCACTACATACTGTATGAAGCTAAAAGGCTAGATCTAGACACCAGACTCCAAAGCTTAGTTTCCCCGGTTTAATTTCAAGGGATAAGGGTCTCTAGCACAACATTCTATTCCCAATGCTTGATCAAACCTATACTTTCCCAGAAACACACATTTTTATTAGCCACAGAAAAGCCTGAGCACACTCATACCATACAATATGCAAGAGTAAAACATTATTACACAGCAGGGTACAGCGTCAGCTATTTGAGAAAATATCTATTACTTAGTAGAACAAGGTGAGAAAGGGTTTTGTATTTTTTATTAAGAAGAATGCTCTATTTCAGACACAGTACAAATAATAGCCTATCTACATTTTGATGGCTTGCTTGCAATTTAATGATACATTTCTGTAATTGGCATTCTGTACAATTCACGCTCACTGTGTACGATGGAGTTGCGGATTAACACTGGACATTGAAATAGACTTTCTATGCCTCCCAAGGAATCCGCACATGTTAATACCCGCAGAGATGATTGCAGGATAGAACACAATTAAATGTTGTCAGGCAACAAAACTGAACTTTCATAATGTAGTAAAGAATAGGAGAGATAAAAGAAAGAGGGAGGGAGGAGGGGGGCTAAAAGATTAGAAAAAAAAAAAAAGAAAAGCAAAATATTTGCATAAATCCACAAATTAAATTGCGCTGGGAAGAAGTGAGAATGTATGTCCACAGTTATGGCTTTCTTCTACTCTCATTATTTAAGAACAATAAAAACTGTAATAAATGAATGCTCAAAACACTGGGAAAAAATAGCTTAAAGCATCATTGTTGTACATTAACCTTTTCATTAAATGTGACAACAGCTGGTGCTCCAGAGCATCTACAGGCGTCGGCAATATTCATGAAAAAGCCTTATTTAACACAGCGAGTTCTTTAACTAAATGGTGAGCAGACCCCATTCTTTTTTTTACAGAGTGCGAGGAGTACAGCTATCACTATACTTCCAGCAATCAGATTCTGAACCTGCTGGTCTCTACTCCTAAAGCTGCAGTCATATGCAGCCTCTCTGCCTGTCCCTCCCCTCCTCCTGCCCAATCACAGGGTGCTTTGAACAATGTGAACCCATTTGCAAAATACAAAGCCTTCTGTGAATGGGAAGCAGAGGGGAAGGAAGGGGCAGCGCCTCTCCTGTTAGAGCACTGGCAGTATAGTGATAGCTGTACTCCCAGTGCTCAGTAAAATGGTTAGTTATAAAAAAAAAAAAAAAAAGAGAGAGAGAGAAGTCCGCAAGGTAGCATGCATCTCGTGTGAGTTAACCCATAGTAAGCCAGCAAATTTTAGACAGTGGTTGAATTCCTGAAATATTAAGCTTTTTTTTTTTTTTTTTTATTTATTTAAAGAATACAACACATATAACAAGCACATATGCAGATAAATGAATTAATGAGTCTTCCAATACAACACATAAGTACTATTTTCAAAAATGCGCATTGTAAAAAATATATAACAACGTTAATCGCTACATGGTATGAAGAATACACATAGTATATGCTATTCCCAGGACCTCCACAAGAGTGGGGTTAGGCTCGCACTGGGAAAGCCGACTCCTGAGAGTAATAGGAAAACCAACTGGTTATGGACAACAAGGAAGAATATTGAAATTCAGCTTTAAGGAGATCCTAACGTGTATTTTACATACAGATTTCTGGACTTTTCTTTTGGATGCTAGATGTAAAATAAACAGTGACCATGCATGGTAAACAACTTCTGAGATCAAATAAATTATAGGGTAAACTACCCAGAAAGTGTATAGCTTTCAAAGAGTCTTTATGGGTCAGACCTAGTCCACAGACATATACCAGCGATAACAGCAGCATGTAAATGCTCTTTATACTAAGCAAAAAGCACAGTGTGTTTAGACGAAGAGAAAATGTGTCTACCCCATATGTATTGTAGAAGTGCTTTGAGAGGGAAGGAGTCTCCAATCCTGTGTCCAGGTCTAACCAGAAACCAGTAGGCTGAGTGTACAGGTGTTCACAGCCCTTACAATTAGGAATGGGCTCAGGCGTGTTCGGGATCCCACCTGCCCGATCCTGCCAGGGAGCAGGCACTGCACAGGGCTAATAACAGGCAGTGAGACATCTCCTGGTCCTCAGCTGCACAGATCGGGAAACGTCTCACTGCCTTGGATTAGCCGTGTGCAATGTCGGCTTCCTGGCAGGAGGGGGCAGGTGGGATTCCGAACACGCCCAAGTAGAACCGGACAACAGTTCACAGCTCCACCTGAGAGACAGGAGGTCTCTACATAGGGGCCAGGAGGACCCCAATCCATTCCCAGGAGTCAGAGAGGCTGCATGGGGCAGCCAGAGCATGTATGTCTGCACAGTGCGGGTGCAGCTAGTGACAGAGCAGCAAGAAGTGTCCACCTGTAGTGAAGTGGAGCAGCATAAGCCAAAGAAGAGGGCAAGACCGCTTAGGCAAGTGGGTAAGACCATCAGTGCTGCAGCGAATGCCAAGACTATCAGTAAGACCGTCCGTTGTGATATTGGAATGACTTCGGTTGGGAGACCCGCTAAACGTCAAGAAACATGCCTCTGTACAATGTGTTTAATGGAGAGGCAAGAGCTAAAGATAGTAAAGTAAACATGACATGGACTGACAATAAACATACTCATGGTGACAATGGGTTAATGTAGTCTGCTAAGGCTAAAAATGCTAATTCTTATGTGGTGAATAAAGCGAAACGAGTACACTGTAGTGAGAGTGTGGTATCGCAACCAGTTATGTCTAAAAACGTGGTATTGCAAAGTGGTATGGCTAAAGATGACAGATGTCTGATGCTGTAAAACCCCTTGATTTGCATGCATCTCCCCTGGCAGATCAGAGCGCTAGGAATTGGAGCGCAATTGATTAGGATAGTTGGACCAAGAGGCTAATAGCAGGCTCGACAAGTCCATCTCACAGTTAGTTAGAAGAAGAAGTTATAGTGTGGTATAAATGCCTGGCATTGTCCCTGGAGAAGACCTAAATAAAAAAAGAAAGGAGCACCCAGTGCCCAGAGAAATGTGACTTCTGAAAAATAATTTGTGGGCATTTATTTAAAATTAGCAACATGTACATCAAGCCAACGTGTTTCAGGGGACTAAGCTCCCCCTTTTTCAGGGCTGTTGCTGCGTATTATTTGGTGGGAACAATTCTCATGAGTAGTTATGCTGGATCAAGGTTTCTGAAAGGCAGGATGCCGCCTTTAGTTGTATAGGCAGCAAATTGAATTCCCACATAAATACTCACTCAGGAACAGTGACCAATCCAGTCAGTCTAGCGTGGTCTCCAACACAAGCTGGAGAAGACCTGGAAGCTCACTCAGACACTGAGCTTGAGGTTGATGGTGAATCCCGCCCCTGGCAGTGCTCTAGGAGAGCACCAGGTTATTGGGTACCTCCAGTCTGCAGGCAGCATATACCTGTATGTTGGCTTGAAGAAGGGGGTTGTACCGGGGTGATGCCTGCAGCTAGAGGCATTACCCGGGTACCGATTTTAAGACGATCGGCTTTCTTGTGATAACAGATACGGCCCAGCAGCCACTCTGTTGTTATTATAAGGAGAGGAGAAGACGTCCCCGTACCACCCCCCCTCCCACCGCCTTCTGACACTTTGCCTGGGTCTCCTGTCCAACCGGGAGACCCGAGCGACCAGCCAGCACGTCTGCTGGTTGGTCAGATTCCAAAACGAAACTGGACTCAGCTTCGATTGGGTCTCTGACGAAGTAACCCAGAAGCAACGTCACGTCTCTTCTAATTTACTCGTCTGCCAATGGCGCCGATTTAAAAAAAAAAAAAAATGACAGTATTCAAAAATGCAGATTTGGGCGTTTTGAATACTTAAGTGCAAAGGAGGAATGCAGACCACAGATCCTTCCATAAAAAGTATCTGTCAATGCCTATTACAGACACAAGAGATATTTTTTTTTTTAAAGGAACAGTGGAAAAAAGAAAAAAGAAAATTTGGTAAAAATAACTAAAAAATTTTTGAAGCGCCCCCGTGTTCACGAACCAAAAAAAAAAAAAACCGCATATGTAAGTCACGCCTGCAAATGTAAAACGGTGTTCAAATCACATGTGAGGTATTGCTGAAATCGTCAAAGAGAGCTATAATTATAGCAAAAGACCTCCTCTGTGACTCTAAACTGGAAACCGTTAAAACATTTTTTAAAGTGTTGAAGATTTTTAAGTACAGTAGTATGTCACCATTCCACGAGTGTGCAATTTAAACCGTAACACGTTAGGTATCTATTTACTTGGCGTGACATCATCTTTCACAATATACAAAAAAATTGGACTAACGGTACAGTTTATTTTTTTTTAATTCAGCGAAGTGTTTTTTTTTTTTTTTTTTAATTGCGTTTGAAAGAATATATATATATATATATATATATATATATATATATATATATAGTGGGCAAGCAAGGCCTTTGAACAGCATTTCTAGAGTTCACAAGTAAGTACTACCACTGAGCAAACACCCCCACAACATCAAGTATACAGATGCAAGAAATTTCCACATATCCTTTTATTACTGCTCAATGTCTGTAAGTTGTGCTTTTTTATGGAGCCTAGAGTACAGATTGTAAGTATATACAGCTGCAAGAAAAAGTATGTGAACCCTTTGGAATGATATGTATTTCTGCACAAATTGGTCATAAAATGTGATCTGATCATCATCTAAGTCACAACAATAGACAATCACAGTCTGCTTAAACTAATAACACACAAAGAATGAAATGTTGCCATGTTTTTATTGTACTGTAAACATTCACAGTGCAGGTGGAAAAAGTATGTGAACCCGTGGATTTAATAACTGGTTGAACCTCCTTTGGCAGCAATAACTTCCACCAAACGTTTCCTGTAGTTGGAGATCAGACGTGCACAACAGTCAGGAGTAATTCTTGACCATTCCTCTTTACAGAACTGTTTCAGTTCAGCAATATTCTTGGGATGCCTGATGTGAATCGCTTTCTTGAGGTCATGCCACAGCATCTCAATCGGGTTGAGGTCAGGACTCTGCCTGGGCCACTTCAGAAGGTGTATTTTCTTCTGTTTAAGCCATTCTGTTGTTGATTTACTTCTATGCTTTGGGTCATTGTCCTGTTGCAACACCCATCTTCTGTTGTGCTTCAGCTGGTAGACAGATGGCCTTAAGTTCTCCTGCAAAATGTCTTGATAAACTTGGGAATTCATTTTTCCTTCGATGATAGCAATCCGTCCAGGCCCCGACGCAGCAAAGCAGCCCCAAACCATGATGCCCCCACCACCATACTTCACAGTTGGGATGAGGTTTTGATATTGGTGTGCTGTGCCTCTTTTTCGCCACACATAGTGTTGTGTGTTTCTTCCAAACAACTCAACTTTGGTTTTATCTGCCAGTACTGCTGCTGTGGAACATCCAGGTGCTCTTGTGCAAACTGTAAACGTGCAGCAATGTTTTGTTTTAACAGCAGTGGCTTCCTCTGTGGTATCCTCCCATGAAATCCATTCTTGTTTAGTTTTTTACGTATTGTAGATTCGCTAACAGGGATGTTAGCATTTGCCAGTGACTTTTGTAAGTCTTTAGCTGACACTCTAGGATTCTTCTTTACTTCTGCGCTGTGCTCTTGCAGTCATCTTTACAGGACGGCCACTCCTAGGGAGAGAAGCAGCAGTGCTGAACTTTCTCAATTTATAGACTATTTGTTTTACCGTGGACTGATGAACAGTAAGGCTTTTGGAGATACTTTTATAACCCTTTCCAGCTTTATGCAAGTCAACAATTCTTAATCGTAGCTCTTCTGAGAGCTCTTTTGTGCGAGGCATCATTCACGTCAGGCAATGCTTCTTGTGAAAAGCAAACCCAAAACTGGTGTGTGTTTTTTATAGGTCAGGGCAGCTGTAACCAAAACCTCCAATCTCATCTCATTGATTGGACTCCAGTTGGCTGACATCTCACTCCAATTAGCTCTTGGAGATGTCATTAGTCCAGGGATTCACATACTTTTTCTACCTGCACTGTGAATGTTTACATTGTGTTCAATAAAAACATGGCAACATTTCATTCTTTGTGTGTTATTAGTTTAAGCAGACTGTGATTGTCTATTGTTGTGACTTAGATGATGATGATCAGATCACATTTTATGACCAATTTGTGCAGAAATCCATATCATTCCAAAGGATTCACATACTTTTTCTTGCAGCTGTATATACTTACAATCTGTACTCTAGGCTCCATAAAAAAGCACAACTTACAGACATTGAGCAGTAATAAAAGGATATGTGGAAATACTTTATTTAAAAAAAGGGGTCTACAAACTACAGCTCGTGTACCACATCCGCCCTACTAAAAGATTTTATCTGGCCCCCAGCTACGGTCTGTGGTGTATCCTGTATATGTGCATTGATTGAGGGCGGCTTAAGGTCAGCTTAAGCTTCTTTAAGGGGGGGCACTCTAGTGGGGACCCTGGTGTAAGGGGGATTTCAGGTGGGGATCCTAATGTAAGGGGGACTCTAATAGGGACCCTGATGTAAAGGGGGGGGGGAGGGATTTACTTTGACATGCAATATATTTGTAAAATATACAATGTGGCACTAGTACTTAAGTTTGGAGACCCCTGATTTAAAACATAGTTCAGAGGCTGTATTACTTTTAAAGATTTGGGTCACATACTGCAGTGCAGCAGCTCCGACATTTAAAAAAATGGCAAATTGTAGTGTATCAAAAGAGGTTTTTGCTTCTGAAGTCATAGCAGCCTGAATGACATGTCCCAGCAGCCCTTGCAGGTAATTAATCACGAGGGGGTTCATGGGTGTTCTCTTGTGAGTGGTGTTTGTGTGGAACCAAAAACCAACCATACTGCCCATGTAAACCATAACTGCCAAGACACGTTTTATAAAAGTGGGACTATTAAGTGGGCACAGTGTTTGGCCCTGCTTTTTAGCTGTTTTAGTGTGAGCATGCAGTAACAGTCTGGAAGAATGAATGGGACCCAGGGGCCTCTGGTCATTCTTCTGTATGAATTATAATATGGAAATGTAAAACCAGCTAGTTGGTGTCAGGAAACATTGTGGAAGCCTTAAAGTGATACTAAACACATACTGTTCAATTTACATTGTCCCTTCTATTTCTGTTTGAGGATGATGACCCTTTAATTATTTTGATTAAAAAAAAACCCATCTAAGAACCTTTTTCAGAATCGCTATACAGCTGTCACATGACCCTACTCTTTCCCAGCCTGTCTGCAGTGAAACATAAGCAGGAGGAGCTTCTAGTCCTCTACTGCTGGTCACATGTTCAAAATATATAAAAACAGCCTTTGGAATACAGAGTAAAAATAAATAATTAATATCAATAAACGGTTTTTAATTGGCATACAAATATATATTTTAAATCAAATCTTTATTATTTTTGGCAATAACATGGTGTGCGTGGATTTCTGCCAGTCACAGGCTGTGTCACGCTTCAAGGGTCTGTGTCTTAGAATAAGAGGGAGGTAAAGTCAACATTAATCCACATGTAATATCCCATCCCCATTGTGTTTAGCTGGTTAGTGGGTATGGAGGAGGAGGGAGGGAGTGGACTGTCATTTACCACTGTGTATACTGCCACATGTGTGACTCTATAGTCACATGGGCTGCTCAGATGTGATAGGGAGGAAATGCTCAGGATAGAAACTCATTAAAAAAACTGAGCTTGTGCAGAGTTGCCACCACAACTGCAAATCCCCGGCTGAATTGGGGGCATGAACAGAAGGGGGAGATAGAGCGCAGCAGGATCAACCAAGTTTTTTACGGAATACAAAAAATGAATCTGATAATGACTGAGTGATTATTAACAGCATGCAATACAGCAATTTTTGATAGTTTTTATAATGTGGGTTTAGTGACACTTTAAACAAAATCAAGGCTTGAGGAAGCAGGTGGCTGTAAGAATACTCTCTGATAACATCAAAGTTGTGTAACTCATAATGTAATAGGTTTAAGGATGACAAAGTACAGTATTTTGCTGCACTGTGTTTTGTACTTTACAGATACACATAGATTGTAGGCCAAAAAACACCATGCTTTACATAGAGCATTCTTGTAGCTGTAAGCGTAATTTAGGATGTGTTTATGGGGCATAACATTGAGATCCTAAGCCTAGGATGGTTGCCTTGAGTTCAGCTCTATTACAGTTCTGCTAAACAAACAAGGCAGCAACAGAGTAGAACCAGACCGAGAAAAAACAAAACTTACGTAGCTTTGCCTTCTCTTAGAAAAATACAAGAGAGTGAGAACTGAAGAGTGGCCGACACAACTTTTTTTGACAGTGGTTTGAATTTCAGCTTGACATCTGTTTGGGTAGGCATGGGGCTTGCGTATTGCTTCATGTTAATGTTGCTGGTGGCGAGGGCTTTTCGACGACCAGAAGTCGATTCCTGAAAAAAAAGTGTATTCATGGTCAAATGTAAAATCATATATTTATTAACACAATGTATTTCAGTTATTTCTTGACTACTCCTATTAATCTGAATAACCGTATTAAGTCTTTTTTTTTTTTTTGAAGATTAGGGTTGATTTACTAAAACTGGTGAGTGCAAAATCTGGTGCAGCTCTACATATAAACCAATCAGCTTCCAGTTTTTTTTTTTGTCAAAGCTTTATTGAACAAACCGATGTTAGTAGCCAATTGGCTACCATGTACAGCTGCACCAGATTTTGCACTCTCTAGTTTTAGTAAGTCAACCCCATACTGACTATGCCCTGTGCATATAAACGGCTGTGTCAGAACATGCTATCTGGATTAAAAAGGATGTGAGAAGATGAGTTTTAAAAAGCGCATTAAAATCATCAAAGGTATGGAAATCCCACCACCCAATCAGGAATAGTATCATGTACATGGCTCTCTTTTTTATATGAGTGTTTTTATGCTACCTTTTACAGTTTATATGAAAACCGAGTATATACAGAGAGCACTATTTGTCCTCTATTATCTAATTTCCATATCCCACTTTCGCATCTTGGGGAGAGAGCCACGAGATTTTCCTAATTAAGCATCCACATACCTGGAGTCATTGAGGGTCCTGGGTCCCAGCAGGAGACGCCTTAAAGTGCTATTAGATCTGCATGCACAGGGATATTCAGGAGCACATTGTTTTAGCACACTGGTTATTGGAGCATAGAGATATGGATACATTTATGGACAATTTTTAAATTGGTATTTGTTGCGCTGCACCATGCCCTTGTTGGACGCCTACATGCAATAGAGGACATTGGCTGCTACCTTGATATCCGATTTGGAACCACGCAGGTCGGCGTGTGATGTGCACACTATACCCTTCTTAAATGTGAGTGCTATATATCTTTACTTTGTCTCCAATAAAGTATATGGAAAGTACTGCACTATGAGGGGTTTCATTTTATTTTCTTGAGTGGCTCCCCTAAGGCATACTGTCAAGGTATCAATTCTGGGATTCATCTTTGTGAAGTGGTCCGGTCCAATTCGTTACCAAGGGTGTTGCAGTTCTATGGTAGTTCAAGGCCCAATATACATAAATATCTGGTAAGCGTGTTTTGGACACTCCTTTCGGTGGTGGATTCTCTTCACTTTACTGCAAATTGGTGCCGTGCATTATCACTGGTGGAAATGGACTTTTATTTATGGACTTTCTTCTTAATGTTTTAGCGCTACATATTTTATTCTTTTATCATTTATCATGCTCAGTGTATGATCCGAGTGTAGCTGCTTTTATAGGTTTTTTATTGTGCGTTTAATCGCCTATTTTTATAAGTGTTCTTAGCGCAACTATACCCATATTTTATTTTTGCACCATTATTATATCATTTGTTTACTGATATGGGGTAAAATCACTGTTTAGGTGTCACAGCAAGCAACTGGTTTTTGCTAAACATCTTTATAATTAATTTAATTGGTTATTCCACTTTGTGTGCACAGTGATTGCACAGATTGTTTTCACTAATATATATAGAACCTCAAACCAGTCTCACAGGTCTGTCATTCATTACATTTTTAATGCAGGGTGAAAAGTTTAGTTTGTATGTGGATGAGAACACAATTTTCCACTATCACCATCATCTTCGATGATCTAGGTCACACATGGCACACCTAACACTGAAAACATTCACCTCAGATGATCAACGTTACACGTGACCCACCTACTGCCACAGACAGTACTGCTCACCTATTGCCAGGAACACTCGTTTTAGATAATCTAAGGTCACACATGGCCAACCTACCACTGGAGACCCGCATCCTACTTGATCTAGGTTATGTATGACCAACTTGTTACCAAAGAATTACAAGTTTCAGCCTACCTTCTTAACAGGTGTCCTTTTTGCAAGCAGACGCACTTGAGCTGGCCCTGAATAGTCTAAATGGAAAGAAGGCCTGGCCAAAAGGATACTTTAATTAGGGAGAAGCATAAACCAAACCTGTTCTTTGCCTATGAATGCAACAGGTTTGTTTTTTTACCCACCATCCTCAGCATCACATACATAAAATACACTGTACTTCCTGGTACGGTAAATAATATAATTTACTGTCGTCCTCTCTTGTAACAATACAGGTGCTTTATGATTGGTTCAGCAGTATCACATGAGGCCAGATAAAGGAGTCCTCAGCACTGTGCAAGTTCTGTCTACAGTGACTTGGAACTTTTCACAGAGTTTCCATTTCCCTACTGCTGGCAGTGGAACAGACCACAGAGGGAGCAAAGCAAAGGTGAGTATGTGCTGCTGAAAGCAGGGGGCAATAAAGGAAGCTGCTGATTTAAGCCTAGTACACACGCAATGATTATCGGCCGACCGATCGTCTGTCTTTTGCCCAGAGTGGTGTTTTGTTGGTTGGAATGTGCCTAGACTGCACACGAATTTTCTCGCCCAACAAAATTCTACTTCAGAAGTGATGTCATGTGTTGGTTTGCTTTCTTTGTGTTCTTTCTTCTCTGAGCATGCCCAGTCTTGCTCATTAGATTTTTCCCTGTCGAAATCTGTACTGACTGCACGAAAATCGGCCGTGTTTTGACTGCGGACAAAAATTTTATAGCCTGCACACCAGATTTTTTTCAGACAAAAAGTCGGAGTCAGTTGTCGGAAGCATCATACTAACAAGCCGAAAATCGGCAGATCGGCCGTCGGACGAAAATTCCCTGCCGATTTTCGACACGGGTGTACGAGGCTTTACTCTGCATATGCAAAGAGCAGGTTTGCTCTAAGGTCAGAGAAGGTGCATCAAAACTAGTTACACAACAGAATCACAAAATATCAAGTATAAAAAAACACTGGTTGTTTTGTACATTATTTTACATCGTTTCACAGCTCAGAGAGTTCAATTTTCCAGTTCTCCAAACATGAGCTATGTAGAAATGTATACTGTACACACCACACCTTAATCAGTCTAATCGTAATGCCAGGAAAGAGTGGAGACACACCCAAGATGTTAATTTAGGAAAATAAGTAAAAAAAAAAGTTTAACAAAGAATGGAGACGTAATATAGTCTGTAGTTTATAATTAAATGACTTTACAAAATAAGATCATAATGTTATTTAAAGGATAGATCGAGCCAGACAGCTAAATACACAATGAAACACAGAGGGAGACTCTTGCTGGCCCTACTTTTGTGTAATGTACATAGTTATGGGGATCACTTTTTACTGCTGTACTACATGGCTACACGGTGACAACCCTTTTCAGAACTTGCAGTTTTGCTGCCCCATTTCCTGTCTGTGCAAACATCACCACATTGGCAGTGCCTTTTCAAGAGAATTGGCAACAGAATTAGTAATTGATGATTGCAGGTGGTGCCTCCCAATGACTTTCCTTATGAATGATATAGGTAGACGTCTGTTGTCCACATCATGCAGAATTTACAATAACATGCAGCAGCAAACTAGCCTAGGTTACAACAGGCTTCAAGCTCTGTGCGACTGAATCCATTACAACTGTCTTGGCTTCTTTTGATTCCTCCTTTCTAGAGGCAGGGCTTTGTTCCCTAGACACGGGAGATCAACAATTCTGCACATTAGGGAGTGGGTTTCTGAACTTACATTATGAGGATGGATGGTGGAACTAACTGTCAACCTACAGCACCGACGTTTGAATTTTATCTAAACATGGAGCACTTGGAGAAGCTACGCTACCTTCTCACTCCTTAACCCCTACTTATGTATTCCATTTCATTTTTCTAGCTACAGCACCAATGTTTCTGAGCGAATCCCTGACTGATCACCTCCCTTGGAAATGGCAGTTACCTGAATCAAGTACAAAGCCAGCAGGGCCCACTTATCTACACACACTTGACCCTAGGTCAGTGATGGCGAACCTTGGCACCCCAGATGTTTTGGAACTACATTTCCCATGATGCTCAGCTACACTGCAGAGGGCATGAGCATCATGGGAAATGTAGGTCCAAAACATTTGGGGTGCCAAAGTTTGGCATCACTACCCTAGGTCATTTAATGACTGGTTGTAAATGGTAGATCACATTGTATTGACTGCCCCCTGGTATTTTCTTTTCTCAGTCCTGTATGTCTTGTATGAGACAGTTAGTTTATCCATCCTCATAATGTGCATGTATGTATTTATTTTTTCTTTAAAAAGATCTAGGTGACTTCATACCTAAATGAGAGTCATTTAAATGTCACACTACATCTACAACTTTCTTTTCATATGGGAAGTGAAGGGAAGGAAAGCTACTCAAGCGAGGCAGAAATGTGAAAAAAAAAAAACTACCCTTCTTCCACTAAATCTAAAAATGTTTTGGATGGAGGCTTAAAGCAGTAACAGACTCAGGCAACTTAAAAATCTAGACAGTGTAAGACAAGACAGTTGTGAATGATATGGCACTTGTATTAGGTATAATGCAGCTGCTCTTTTGCCTAGGCCCATATCTTCAGTCTTTCCACAGCGTTGTGGGCCTGCAAGTTGGCTACCATAGTAGTGAAGTACAAGCTATTACTCTGCAGCTGCTCCCCTTCCTAGATCCAACCCCTCTGGTGATCAGTATAACCAGGGCTTGACAAATTTGCCTAAAATCTGGGAGCAAGCTAAAAAAAGTTAGGAGCCAGTTTTTTTTTTGTTTTTTTAATAATAATTGAAAAAAAAAAAAAAGAAAAATTATTTTTTTTAATAATAATTGAAAAAAAAAGAAAAAGATTTTTTTTTTTTTAATAATTTAAAAAATAAATAAATAATAATAATAATAACCACACTCCCTGTCCACTTACCTTTAAGCAAAGGTAAGTAGACAGGGAGATGAAGCCTGCAAAAACATCCCAAACTCTTGGGAAGGAGATGGGCAGACATTGAGGACAGGCAGGGGAAACAGCTCATTAGTGACTGCTTGTCAAACTCCCGGCCACCACAAGAGGGCGCCAGTTCCCCGTTCTCTCACTGAAGAAGGCCGAAAAGCCGTGACCTCAATTATCGGATGGAGCGGTAGTCTGTGCACTCGGGGAGTGGGTGGGGGGGGGGGTTGCGCAAAAGGGACAGGACACCTCCTGCAGTGCACCCCAGGCGCCAGGTCGCTAATTCTAGTTGCCAATGCGACCTGGCACCCGGGGTTTGTCGAGCCCTGAGCATAACAACACAATCAGACTGGACAGGATATGCCCATGATGATGTAGAACCCCTGGTAGGTTTGTGTGAGGCTAGAATAGTGGGTGCCAGGGCACTGTCAGTTGCGTGGAAGTGCTATGCTGCTTCTAATCAAGAATTATATGCTCAAGGTACATATTTTACTGGGTGCTTTGTCACTTTAATCTGCACTAATGAATCGGCACTAAAGAGCCAGTATAAGGTCTGCTTTAAGAAAAGTTATGGTTCAGATCTGAAATTAAGTAATTTGAAAAAGCAATTAACATAAACAATAGGTTACACAAGGCTGCCAGTTCACAGACTCACTTGAAATATCGGAGAGAGGCGTTAATCAACACTCTTAGATGACAGCTCAATTATCTTTGAAGAAGACATGTCATAACCCGCAATACCTTATGTCTGAGGTGATGCTTACAATCAGTGTCTTGCAGGCAGGTTTAAGGAATAACATGTGCAACTGACTTATGTCACAGGAAACCTCCAATTAAAGAACAAAATGTCCTTGAAAGCTCGACCAGTCTCCTGGACTGATAGAGCCACATGGCTTACAGAGACTGAAGGAGTCTTTCACTGGTGCATTGCTTCTCAAAACTGGTCCATGGTGTCCACCAGCAATGTATATATCTACAGCATATACAGCGGGTAAAATAAGTATTGAACATGTCACCATTTTTCTAGGTAAATCTATTTCTAAACATGCCACTGAAATTATATTTTACCACAGGTCGGTAACAACCCATACATACAAAGAAACCAAAACAAATAAGTTCAGAAATAAAGTTACGTGTAATAAAAATGGAATGACACAGGGAAATAGTATTACACACGCTAACTAAGGCTTCTTTCACTCGGTCCGCCTCCGTAGGTGGATCCGTGCTGCTCAGCGAGGGATCGATACATGAGCAGGCAGGTGACAGCTCCCTCTCCGCTCCGTGTGCGGAGAGGGAGGTGTCAGAACCCCATGCATCTCTATGGGGGAATCGGATGAGAGCGGATCGCCTGTCCGCTCTCATCCGATCCCATCCGATCTGATCCCCTGGACAGATGGAAAATAGGGTTTCCATCCGTCTGGATTTCACGGACAGGATCGGATGCGGGTGTCAACGGACATGTCTCCGCTGACATTCACTGCCCCATAGGGATGCATGGGGGATCCGATCAGGTCCGCCTAAAAAACTGACAAGCGGATCTGATCGCTCGTGTGAAAGGACCTTCAAATTTAATACTTGGTACAATATTCTTGTTGGTAATGACAGCTTCCCGGCACCTCCTGTATGGAGAAACTAGTCGCATGCAATGCTCAGGTGTGACTATGCCCATTCTTCCACACAAACAGTCTTCAAATCTTGAAGGTTCTGTGAGCCTCTTCTATAAAAACTCTGATCTTTAGTTCTTTCCAAAGATTTTTCTATCGGGTTCAAGTCAGGTGATTGGCTGAGCCATTCTAGCAGCTTTATTTTCCTTTCTTTAAAACCAATTGAGAGTTTTCTTGGCTTTATGTTTGGGATCATGGTCTTGCTGAAAAGTCCACCTCAGTACAACCACTTCTTGCAGATCATGTAGATCTATGTGAATTTGCAGGAAGTGGTTAATTGACTTGATGCTATACCTGCTAAAGTGTTCCTTTAATTTATTTTAGCAGTGTATATGTATGTATGTATCTGTGTGTGTATATGTGTATATATATATATATATATATATATATATATATATATATATATATATATATACACACATACACACACACATACACCACACACACCACACACACAGTCAGGTCCATAAATATTGGGACATCAACACAATTCTAATCATTTTGGCTCTATACACCACCACAATGGATTTGAAATGAAACGAACAAGATGTGCTTTAACTGCAGACTTTCAGCTATAATTTGAGGGTATTTACACCCAAATCAGGTGAAAGGTGTAGGAATTACAACAGTTTGTATATGTGCCTCCCACTTTTGAAGGGACCAAAAGTAATGGGACAATTGGCTGCTCATCTGTCGAATGGCCAGGTGTGTGTTATTCCCTCATTATCCCATTTACATGAAGCAGATAAAAGGTCCAGAGTTCATTTCAAGTGTGTTATTTGCATTTGGAATCTGTTGCTGTCAACTCTCAATATGAGATCCAAAGAGCTGTCACTATCAGTGAAGCAAGCCATCATTAGGCTGAAAAAACAAAAACAAACCCACCAGAGAGATAGCAAAAACATTATGTGTGACCAAATCAACTGTTTGGAACATCCTTAAAAAGAAAGAATACACCGGTGAGCTAAGCAACACCAAAAGACCCGGAAGACCACGGAAAACAACTGTGGTGGATGACCGAAGAATTCTTTCCCTGGTGAAGAAACACCCTTCACAACAGTTGGCCAAATCAAGAACACTTTCCAGGAGGTAGGTGTATGTGCGTCAAAGTCAACAATCTAGAGAAGACTTCACCAGAGTGAATACAGAGGGTTCACCACAAGATGTAAACTATTGGTGAGCCTCAAAAACAAGAAGGCCAGATAAGAGTTTTTGCCAAACATCTAAAAAAGCTTTCACAGTTCTGGAACAACATCCTATGGACAGATGAGACCAAGTTCAACTTGTACCAGAGTGATGGGAAGAGAAGAGTATGGAGAAGGAAAGGAACTGCTCATGATCCAAAGCATACCACAGCGTCATGGCGTGGGCATGTATGGCTGCCAATGGAACTGGTTCTCTTGTATTTATTGATGATGTGACTGCTGACAAAAGCAGCAGGATGAATTCTGAAGTGTTTCGGGCAATATTATCTGCTCATATTCAGCCAAATGCTTAAGAACTCATTGGACGGCGCTTCACAGTGCAGATGGACAATGACCCGAAGCATACTGCGAAAGCAACCAAAGAGTTTTTTAAGGGAAAGGGGCCGCCATTTTATTCTCCAGAGTCTTTGCTAAAATATATATATTATATTGCATGAGGCGCTATCTGCACCCTTTTGAGGTTGCACAGGCAGTCCAACTCTTCAAGGATGGCACATCAATACGTGCCATTACCAGAAGGTTTGCGGTGTCTCCCAGCACAGTCTCAAGAGCATGGAGGAGATTCCAGGTGATAGGCAGTTACTCTGGCTGGACAGAGTAAAAAAGAGAAAGGCTCCACATAGTGTAAACCTGTATCTCCAAAATGTATTTTAAAAGATTACATGATTCCCAACAAGCGCTTGTAAGATCATCCAGTATACAAGATCATGGCCTGAATGGTAAGAAATGCAATGCGTTTCATGTTCAAAGACATCATCTGGGGTCCCCAGATGGATGATGTTACAAGCGCTTGTTTATTGGGAATGATGTAAGTTTTCTACCTTTTTAAATACATTTTGGAGATCCAGTTTTACACTATGTGGAGCCTTTCTTTATCTCTATGGTTCAACACACTGTTTTGACACCAATCTATGTGGAGTAGATTCATTGCGTTATGTGTGGAAACGTTTGGAGTCTTCTAGTACCACTCCTGGACACATTCCAAACGTGGTTGACCCAGTTCCTGCATGGGTAACCGAGTCCATATGTTCTGGTAAGCAGTCATTTTTGGTGGAAGGTTTTCACATTGAGGATTGGGGCACAGAAGGCCCGGTTTTGCGATTATTCACTGCACTGGGATATATGTTTTCTATTCTGTGGACTTTATTCCTTTGGACTGCACTGTCATTTTGTTATTGTTATATATATTTCTACACATTTTTTTGTTCAGTTTATTATGGGATAAATCATTTTGCGATTTGGTTTAGTGCTGCAAGCGGCTCAGTGGCAATCCGATATAGAGATTTCTTTTTTGGTTTCCCTGGAATCCCATTTCCATCAAAAACCTCTTTTGGGGGTCTCCTGAATACCACACCCATAGGAGTTTTTCACCATTGTCTGTGCGCCTTCTTGGGTCTTTCACTATTTTTATCAGTACAGAATATGAGAGCAAATCTGAAATTTTTCAAGGGGAGGGAAAATCTCTTAATGAAAACACCTGTTCGTAAGGGATTTCCCTTGATTTTGGGGAACTTCTCTCTTCCTTTGTTACGTCTGTGGAATAGGAAGAAAGCACAATGATTTGACCAATTCTAGACAAGAAAAGATACTTAATTCCACAATTTCACCATAACAGCCAATGGTCACGTTATACATATCATTCTTTTCAATCTCAGTTTTTTATGCATCCCTAAATTCCATTAGCAAAAGAATCTGCATTTGCAAAAGGTCTGGAATCTCATGTGTGAAAACTAAGAACAAATGTGGCCTCCCATAATAAATAAGCACTGTCCTTAGTGCAGCCTTACCTGTACGCATTGGAAGTGGGGCAAAGATTACACAATGCAAAATATGTGACAAGACTGCAGTCCTATTCATGGACCATGTAAGAAATGTAATTATTCTGGCAACACCAGATTTCGCAATTGTTGGCGAAGGCATATGGTATAGTATTTGGAACCTAAAATAACTGCAATATAAATGCTAATTAAGCCAACACAGGCAGTAAATTTCCCTTGTTGGCATTTTAAGAATTTGTATTGAATACAAGTCACTTTACAGATCACAAACTGTTTCTTGAGATCAAAAGGTATGCAATATGTCAAAGCCAGGCTTGTGCATATAGGCCACCATCTATTTTATTGTGTGAAGCCCACCGTCCTGCATTATAGCAATTGTACTCTGGCAATACAGCCTGGGTGTCCTGTGTTTCACCACTGCATTAAAACAGACACCCTACAGACATCAAAGCGTCATCCAGAAAGATTAGAAATCACTTTTACTTGTAATGTTAGGAAAGTGACAATATGTGAATCCAATTTTCTTCAACAGCCTTTGAATGTTCCCACAATGCGTGATCTTTGTGAAGAGATGGGACATAAACAAAGGGCTTCCCACCTCTAACCCATTAAAGAAAGCCAGAGTGTGAATGGTGCAAAATAATACACCAGACATCTCCCTCACTTACTTCTACACAACCAATTCAAGCTCACAGAAAGAGCCTTCAAGGGGGCACTTGGGAGGTTTAGAAGAGTGTTTGCATTATTAGTTCAGTTACTCATTTCCTTTGGGATGAATTCATCGGGAGTGGTGCCATGCTGGAAGGAGGTAGAAGCTCTTCAATGAGTACACAGAAAGACAGGTTGGATATACAGGATTTATGTAAAGAGATGAGAGAGAGCAATCTACTGAAGTCCTCATTACTATTCTATACATCATACCTCAATATCCAACTTTCTCACCAGACTGAACAACAGAGGCTTCACTCAGTCAACCCAAAACGATATCTCATGTTTGGCAGATGCTGGAGAATTAAACCATCTGACAGTTTATTATGCCTCTTGGTGTGAGATTTCTGCACTTGTTCATGGTTCTCCCAACCAAATGCAGCCATCATGGCTGCATCTGGTTTAAGGAATGTAACAGGAGGCACAGAAACATGCTGAAGTGCAGTAGCAAAACACTCAAAGTTTTCAGGTGCACAGGTCCCGGTTATATTTATTTTACATTATAAAGAAACGTAATAGGAGGTGTCGAAGCATGCAAAGGTACCAAGGACACTCAAAGCTCCCAGGTGCATAAGAACAGTGTTGGGAATTACATCTCATTGTTTGAGTATCAAACATAGGGAAGGGCTGATTCAGCTCACCAGGCTCAACCCACTTTTGGGTGGAGTTACTTTTTAAAGGTGTTGATGGCATGAGAGTAATCTTTTGCTTACATTTTTAATTTGCAACATATTAATTTCAACATATTATATACAATTGTGTTCAAAATAATAGCAGTGTTTTTAAGAAAGTGAGTAAAGCTCAAAATCCTTAGAATAGCTTTTATTTCTATACACACAAATGCATTGGGAACACTGCACATTCTATTCCAAATCAAAACATGAAGAAAAATGAAGAAAAATCTTTCAAATTTATTACTTTACAGAAAGTGAAGAAAAAGGAATATTAGGCTTTTCCAAAAAAAAAAAAAAGCAGTCTGCATCTATTTACTGTATATATACACATACAGTACAACAGGGAATATCCGCACTAAAACCATTAAAAAAGAAATTAATAAACAAACAATAGCAGCCAGCATAAAATCAACATATAAATTTCGTATGCAGCTCTAAAAAGACATGTTCAGATTACAGTCCATAACAAATAAATTGAAGGGAAGAGAGAGCCCCGCACAAGCTTCAGTGTGAAGACAGAACACCACACCACCGTGTTTACACCCAATCTGCTTACCAGAAACTAGATGTAACAAGCTCAAAGCATGGATCGTTTGGCAATTTCTGTGTCAATCAGCAATAGGTGGACCGCCTCACAAGGTTAGGATGACCAGTGGGTTGGCCAACTCCTAATTTAGATCAGCAACCAGACTCCAAATGCACATTTCCACTATGTGTCCACTCGACTCCGATATTAGGAGAAAGTGTTAACTCCTTGCTGTACATCCATTCATCATGTGCAATCCATTTGTAAGCAATATCATTGAAATGTAAGTGAGGATCAAAATGACAGGAAAGTACTGACAGAACCGACCCACACTGTGCTTGAGTGCTTCCGTCAGTATGCTGCTTACTCCAGTTTTGAACATAGATATCAGATATTATAGCCGCATAACATACAAGACTAGCAAACAAATAGCTAGTATGAGAACTGGAACGTTTATTTGTCAAACTCACATAGGGGGACATATTACCCTAAAAATACAAACTGTAACCAGAAACATAATTAACATGTGCTAATTAACTAGTCACTTAACCCAGCCTGGATGACTAGACTATTTGGCCCCTACAACAGTGAGTACAAAGGACACATTATTACAAGTATAAACACATCCCACAAGGGTTTGCTAGCAGAGACAATAGGTGTTCCAATTAACCATGGCTTCCACATCTAAGCAATGCTTTGATTAATCAGGAATATTAGACGGCATGGCAATGGTCTACAACAGGCTATGTGGTAAAGCTCATACAATGTTCCATCATTCTGATACAGTGGAATTAACGTATCATAGATTTCTTCAGGGATATTGTGGATAAATATTACTATCCCATTTGAAGTAATCCAAACCATAGTCTCAGTGTCCATTAAGTAGTTGTCCATCATTTTCTCAGTCACCCTGTGCCCTAATAGACATGACTTACACATAAGAGGGACCTGGGGAGCTGAGACAGGGATTTCCCAACTTCTCTAGGGTAAGCTGGATTCAACGGGCCAACCAACCAAAACATCTCTCCCCTTTCGGAAGGAGAATAACACAAGAGGAGACCTCAGATGGGTTGATCTTGAAGTTAGTCCGTAATTCCAGTCCTCCAATGCCCGTACCCAAACACACAGTACCCCAAACAAATTGTCGCGAACAGAGCATTACTCACCCAGCCTCTCTCGTAGAACGTACCTGCTGCTGAGAAGAAGCATGGACTGGCCCTTCTCCCTGGAGTCCTTTCAGCCGCTCGAGAGAAGACAGGGTGGCTGGGCTCACTCTGTCATGCTGTTGGGGATCTGGGCTGACTGCCCAGCATCCCTGGGATTTAGAGGTGAAGACCACAGTCCCATCCAATACCACAATAAATCCATCTTTTGCTAGTTGAGGGCAGAAGCCAGCAGAACGCTGCTCTGTTGCCAGCTCTTCTGATGGGTTTGTGGCATCATTCTGGGGTGCCGTCTGCTGCATCGAAGGGGAGCCGGCTGCTCCATCTCCTTTACCCTCATCTGGCTGCTGAGAGGACATGTCTCTGGTACTGTCTCTCAGGTGCACAGATTCTTGGTGGTGAGGGAAGATCACTTCCTCCATCCTGGCTGACTTTTGGGGAGGGAGGACAAACACCTCCTCTACCTTCTCCCTCTGGATCCTAATCTGCTGCTGGGGAGTGACCGTCGCCTTCTCACACTGTGCCTCCGGAACTGCCACAAGTGTAGGGAAGAGGTCTTTGACCCTCTGGTTGCCAGTGCTTCAGCTGGAGAAGTTCCCTGTATGCTCTTTCCAGATGCTGTTCTTTCCTTAGCAAGTATTCCAGATCAGGTTTACGATCTGAGACCCCTGTATTCTCGCAGGTCCTCAAGAATAGGTTCCCCTTCATCGCTAAACACAAACACATATGTAAGGCTCTCCCACAGCAATCCAGGGCCAGCAAAGTCCTATCCCTCCGGAGAACATTCTGTTGTCTCTCCTAAATATCTCCTGCTGGACCAGTCTGTCCAACTCAGACACCCATTGCTCCTGGGGCTGCTCTCCCAGGAATGGCATCCGCAACTACCGTCGGTCACTGACCCGTTCCCCCGGAGTTGGAAAGAACCTGCCCTGGTGTATACCAGCATCCTAGAGGGCTCCAATCCAGATCTCCACCAGATTCTGCTGCCTGATCTCCAGGTATTGATCCGCAGACACAATCCTGGGGATTACTGAAAGGGCGATCCGCAACAGCCCCTGAAACTCTGATGCAAGGTCCATATCTCCAATGGGGTGACCAAAGTCTGCTTTTCTAATCTTGGATCCCAGTGGTGGTTTGGACGTGTTCACAGGAAGGAAGCACTATCTCACTAAGTCATTATAAGCCCTATTTTGATCCTTACTTATGCATCATAATGCTTGCGCCACCATGTTTCACTGTCTTCACAATGTACTTTGGCTGGAATCCAGTGTATGGGGGTCGCTTGTCAAATTGTCTGCAGCTCCTAGACTCAAAAAGAACAAACTTGCTTTCATCAGTCCACAAAATGTTGCACCATTTCTCTTTAGGCCAGTCAATGTGTTCTTTAGCAAACTGTAACCTCCTCAGCACGTCTTTTTTTTTTTTTTTAACAATGGGGAAAAAATGTCTTCAAATTGTTATAAATGAGCGTCTTCTAATTGTTACAGCACTCACAGGTAACATTAGACCTTCTTTGATCACCCTGGAGCTGATTATGGACTTAGTCTATACCATTTTGGCTATTCTTTGATCCATTTGAATGATAGTTTTCCGTTTTCTTCCATGTCTTTCTGGTTTTGGTTGGCATTTTATAGCATTTGAGTTTATTTTAGCTGAGCAGCCTATTCGTTTCTGCACTTCTTTACATGTTTTCCCCTCTCCAATCAGCATACACTGTTCTTCTGAGCAATGTCTGGAACGACCCATTTTACTAAGATTTTTAGAGAGAAATGCACTATACCCAGTATGTACAACATTTGCTCCCTTCATCCTTAAATAAGGACCACCAGTTTGACACCTGTTTTTTCACAGACTGAATGACCTCACTAATTGAACTCCACACTGCTATTATTTTGAATATGCCTCTTCAATTATTGATTTGATTACACAGAATCAGCAGCATGCATGTCATGACTGTTAGGTCTGTTGGTTTTCGAATACTCCAATACACCTACATTGTCATGTAGAAATATATGGTAATATATACCAAAAACAGTGATTAATTTGGTTAGTGATGCTGGACTGCTATTATTTTGAACACAACTGTATCAAGCATTTGTCAACAAGTCAGAATAAGAGTCCATTCAGACTAGCGCGACTTGTCAGGCGACTTGGTCGCCTGACAAGTCGCGGTCGGTCGCTCGCCATTGAGTAGTACAGGACCCGTTCTAATAGGAGCGACACAAGTCGCTCCAACTTAGAAAAAGGGTCCTGTACTACTTTGGGGCGACCTGGAGGCGACTTGCATTGACTTCAATTATATGAAGTCCGTGCAAGTCGCGCCGAAGTCGCACCACAAAGTCGTGTCCCGCCAGTCTGAATGGGCTGTTAAGGAAATGCGTTTTGGGAGAAATACAAAAGTTGCCACTTTTGACACTGGCTTCTGTTTAAAGGGCCATACATACGATAAGAAAAGCAGAAGTAAAATTTAGTCCGACAAACAATCTGCTGATCTTCGGATCCTTAGTATAGTGCTTTCGACAGCCGGTTACGAATTTTCGTAAGACAAAAACTGGATGTGCAGGCTATAAACATTTTATCGTACGTGAACACAATGTCCAATTTTCGTTTATTTAGTACAGTTTTCGTCTGAAAAAAACGTAAGAACAAGACTACGCATGCTCGGAAACAAAAGAATACATAAAAAACAATTCAACACATGACATCACTTCTAAAGTTGAATTCTGTCATACGAGAATTTTCTTATGAAAGTAACCTCTTCACTTTCCATATGAGACTAACATGCAACAAAAAACAGAGGAAAATTAGTCCGATAATCTGATTGTGTGTACGAGGCTAGTTGCCTGCTTGTTAAAGGTATTCAAGGGCTTTACTTCTTTATTAAACAATGATCTGAATCCAGTATGCAGACCTGGAGTTCTGAATTCACTTGCTGCATATTTGTTCTGGACCAGAAAGCAACAGCCAGTCAACGAGCACGTTCACTGCAAAATGGTGGTAGTCACGTACACTGGAAAATGGTGGTAGTCCCAAAAGTACTTCTGAAGGAAAAATCTGATATCACCTTTGCCTACTTCATACCCTTAATGTACAATATATTCTAAATTTAGGTATCACAGAATCCAAGTGAGAGAATAAAAGAAAGATATTTTACCTTGGAGTTCAAGCTCATATAAAAATTGATGTCCCAATATAAGTTTGTCAAAAACGTATATGCCAGAACAGTTGTGTATTGGGAGGCATAATAAGTGTCTGATAACCATCATTCACATACCCAAACCAAAAGGGCATGGTTTCATTGGGCTAAAGTGACGGACCCTTAAACAACAGACAGACTAGTAGCATTCAGTTCAATAAATAATAATATAATATATATTGTACTGTATGTAGTTTTTCGTGAGATGCAAACCCCAACAATGAACTTTTTTTATTTTTTTCATATCTGTTTAAGAAGTTTAAAAAATAAAATATCTGTTGATTTTGCCAGAAAACTTGTGAGCTGATGACCACCTCCGATCACTACGCGTGCTGACCGTTATCATTTACATTGTTCCTTAAGGACTATACAACTATGTTATGGACAACAGGAGAGGGTCCCATCTTGTTTCTGGTATTTGCAAAATGAGGCCAAGAGAGCCCCAATCCTACCGGCCATCGATCGATCGAATTTCGGCCGGTTCAACAATACAACCATCTTGTCTGGTTTTTATGCATGTGATCACTGATGGTGGTTATAACCGCTAGCAGTGATCATTGTGTTTTCCGAGCAGGAAAGGCTTCTCAGTGTTCCCCGCAGGCAGAAATACTGACTGTGTTGATGGGGGAATCAAGATATTTTCCTGTGGTTGCAGGAAAGAAAATTGCATCATCTATGGTTTGCCTTAATGGCAGAATCACCTGGTGAAAAAAAAAAAAAAATCGCAGGTGTCATACAGGATTCCTGCAGACTGTAGTGTAAGCGCTCTACTCATACATCGTATATCATCGTATATCATATGGGCAGGCAGTTTCACACTGATGGGAAGAATCAGTGAACTACAAGAGCGCTCAACAGTGCCAAGGTAGTTCATTGAGAACTACAAGCCGTCAGCGGCAAAGGATGTCAGTAGTTCATTCCTTCACAGATGTGGAAAAGATTTTCCCATCAATACTGACTGTGTTGATAGGGGAATCGAGAAAAAAGGGAAAAATAGCTTAGGGGAAAAAAAAAAAAAAAAAAAAGAAAAACTGCAAACAACACTTGTATGCTTCATGACTTATATTTGCTTTTGAGTTTAGACATACTTTAAAGGATAAATTCACCTCTTTAAAAAAAAAAAAAAAAAAAAATACATGCATATTTTTTCACCGTAAAATCCTTTTCTCTGAAGTTCATTGACAGACACAGCTCCATATCTTCTTGACCATTAAGTTATGCTGCCCCCTCCAGGAGTAGGAGTAGGACACTAGGCAGGAATGTGGGTGTGTGGGTGTGTATGCAGGCATACACCCACACCCTCTGCTATAGCCCTCAGTTTTGTTGCAAGCAGTGTTTAGAAGAAAAAAAAACATTCCACTCATAATTAGAGGGGCAGGTGCTGCGTCTGTCAATGAACTTCAAAGAAAATGATTTTTATAGTAAGCCAAAAATCCAGTTCTCTATTGTTCATTGACAGACGCAGCTCCATATCTTATTGACCATTGGGACGTCCCAAAGCAGTATTTGCATGAGGGGTGGGAAAAACAACGCAAGAAATAAACATAATTCCCAAAGGGCTAAAATTAGCCAACCAGATAACATGGAGCTCAATCAGGAACAACTGGAGCTCACATAGAACACCCTCAAAGAGAAAAAAGTTCTCTTTTTAAACAGCAGCCTGAAAAACCTTGCGGCCAAAAGAGGCATCCGAGGATGCCAACACATCTACCTTGTAGAATTTTGTGAACGTGTGCACCGACGACCAACTTGCCGCCTTGCAAACTTGCATTGCTGATGCCTGATGGCAAAAAGCCTAAGGAGGCACTCAGCACCCTAGTAGAATGCACCTTCACAGGGAAAGGAGGAACCTGACCCTTCAGTGAATAAGCCTGAACTACCGTCTGCCTGATAGATCTGGATATGATGGTAGCAGACGCAGCCAATCCTTTACGATGTCCGTCGGTAAGGACAAACAGAGACAATGCTGCAAATTCAGACACTCTGCGGGCAGAAGTAATACCCACCCAAAAGGCAACCTTCTGAGATAATGTAAGCAGAATCTCCATAAGATTCTCAAAAGGAGATACCAAATTCAGGATTAAGTGGGGATCGCCTCATGCCATATGTTGCACCCCCTGAATAAAAGTGTGAATCAAGGCATGCGCAGCTAAAGGACATTGGAAAAATACAGCCAAAGCCGACAATTGGCCTTTGATAGTGCCCTTAGCCAATTGCTGTTCAACCCCTTTTTGAAGAAAAGTCAAAACCCTAGCCACGAGAACAAGCGAGGGTGCACCTTCAGCGATTCACACCATGAAATGTACGATTTCCACGTAGGATGATAGCTCTTCCTGGCAGTAGACTTCCTGGCCTTCAACAGCGTAAGAATCACAGAAACCAAAAGACCTCTATCCTTAAATACTTGGCTTTCAACAGCCACGCTGTTAAAGCCAGCGACTGTAAAGCAGGAGTGAAGATCGGCCCTTGAGACAACAGATCTTTCCTGAAGGGAAGTCTCCAAGGAGCACTGGCGACCACCCTTACCAGGTCTGCATAAAAACCAGAGAGGCCAGTCTGGGTCCACCAGAATGACGGGAACCCCTTCCACTTCTATTCTGCGTAGAAGCCTTGGCAGGAGTTTAAGCAAAGAAAATGCATAAATCAAACGATACTGACCCCAAAGAGCCACAAGTGTGTCTGTGGCAATGGCCAGAGGATCCCGAGACCTGGCACAAACCTCTGAACCTTCTTGTTGAGTCGAGAAGCAAACAGGTCGACATCGGGTGTCCCCCCACCGGACACACAGGAGATGAAACAACCTCGGGTGTAGGGAACACTCCCCTGATCCAACACCTGACGACTCAGGTAATTCGCCTGACAGTTCTCCACACCAGGAAAAGAGGCCTAGAACAAACTTTTCTGCCCAAGCCAGGATCTCGGCCAACTCCCAGGCTGCCAAGACACTCTTGGTGCCCCCTTGATGATTGATGTAAGCCATGGCCGTGGCATTGTCCGATTGAATCTGGACTAGACAACCCTGCAGACAAGTTGTTCAGCAACTCAGGCAAAGCTTTATTGCTCTGAGTTCCAGAATATTTATCAGAAGTTTAAACTCTTTTACTGTCCAGGACCCCTGGGGGCAGAGCTTTCCCAGCCTGACAGGTTGGCGTCCATGGTTACCACAGTCCAATACAGCGGAGGGAAGGACTTGCCCTGGCGTAGTGCTAATGAGCAAAGCCAGCACAGAAAAGCAGTCCTTGCGTTGTGACTCAATCGAATCATAGTGTCCAAGGACTTTGGATCTTTGTTCCATTTGACAAGAATCTCCCTTTGTAAGGGTCTCGTGTTGAACTGAGCAAATGGAACTGCCTAGAAGATTGACACCATCAGACCCAAGGCCCGCATGCAAGTCCTCGAAGAGGATAGATTGTTGGCAAACAACAAATAGCCCCCTGCAACCTTCACAGCTTGTCCAGGGGAAGAAACACCCTCGCCAAAGCGGAATCCAGAGTTAGGCCCAGATAATCCAGTTTTAAGGATTGTATCAGGGCAGATTTTGTGAAATTGATGTTCCAATCAAACTCCCTACAGTGATTGTCAAGTCGCCCAACAGGGCATAATGTGAGTCTGCTCTTAATAGGAGATCGTCCAGGTACCCCAGTACCAAAATCCCCTGTTGGCACAGTAATGCCAACACTGGAGCCAACACTTTGGTAAAGACCCTGGGGGCAGAGGCGAGACCAAAGGGTAATGCCACAAATTGATAATGCTCTTCTACAGCGAAACAAAGAAAACGCTGGTGTCCAGCGTAAATAGGGATGTGTAGATATGCGTCCTTGATATCTATGGAGGCCACAAAATCTCCTTGGTGTAGAGACGCCACCACCATTTGAATGGACTCTATTCAAAACTTCTGTACCCGCACAAAGCGGTTCAGAGCCTTGAGGTCCAGAATTGGATGTACTTTGCCTTATTTTCTGGGCACAGTAAACAGGTTTGAATAAAATCCCTGCAAGCGTTCCCGAGAGGGAACCGGCACAATCACCCCTTGTGTCCGCAGGTCTTGTACCGCCTCCTCGTAGATCCCTAAACGGTCTGGAGATAGGCGTAGATTGGACGGGAAGAACCTGTCTGACGGTCTTGTAACCCGATCGGATCAGTTCGCGGACCCATTTGTCCTGAATCAAGGAAGTCCATGGTTCCGGGAAGAAGCGAAGATGTTCCCCCACCCCAGAAACGGGTGAGGGCGTCCCTTCATGCAGATGAAGATTTGTCCGCAGATCCAGACTGACCTGTTTTCGGCTTACCCGACCATGTCTTCTTGGAACCCCCCAGAAGACTTGAATGGTTTAGCTCCTTTCTCCTGAGACCCGGAGGTATGAAAGGGCCGGCTATGAGCAGTGAAAGATGGTCCCCTTCTAGTACGTGGTACCTTGCTCTTGGATGATTGGGGAAGAAGAGTACTCTTCCCACCCGTAAGGCCTTTGTTCAACTCATCCATGGAGGATCCAAACTACCTGTCCCCCATAAAGGGAAGGTCAGAAAGAGCCTTTTTGGAAGCCTGGTCCACAGACCAGCTTTTTAACCACACCATGTGTCTAATCGCAATACCCACTGCAGACACTCTGGCTATCAGTGGAGCTGCATCCAGCGACGCATCACATATATACAGGAGGGCTTGAACCATTTGGTCCGTTAGCTCAATCAGGCCTGGTGAGAGCTGCTCCGTTTCCAAGTCACCTTTTAGCAAATTCGCCCATTCTGTGATAGTCTGCGACACCAGGGTGATTACACATGCAAATGGCGGGACAAGACTCAATCCATCTATCCACGGGGTCTGTAAAAGTCTGGGACTCTTCCACCGGAAACACAGTACACTTGTTTAGTCTGAAAACTGGATGGTCCACCTAGTGGAGACCGGGTAACGCAGTTTAAAGCGTTTGGGCACTACGAACATTTGTTTGGTGCACCTCTACTGTTCATTGACAAAGTTGTCAAAAAGTTCCAGACAGGGAAACAACTTGCCTGACTTCTGGGATTGCGGGTGCCAAAAGACACTTGCGTTCCTGACGCTGTAGACTCATCCGCCATTTTTAGGGTTCCCCGCACAGACACTATAAGTGCCTCCACCAGCGCGCTTTCCCGCGCGGCAGCTGACGAGGAAATCAGAATGCGAAGACACAGATCCACCAGGGTGGGTTGCATTCGCGGCAGCCATATCTGCCTCAGAATCTGAGGATACTATAGAGGGAGGTGAAGGCAAAGGGCGCTTTCTGTTAGCGGCACTTTATAAAACGAGATCCATTTTTGACAGCAGGCTTTCCAAAAAAAGCTTTCCAGACAGGAGCTGCGACCCAGAGGATCCTGTAGTCTCACTGAGGGGGGTCTGTAGGTGAGATTTTGTCCTGGGACTCCATTAGCACTGAATATTATAAAAACAAGGCAGTGCCACTTTAAGAAATGTTGCAAAAACGTGATCCGCACCGATGCACCAGCGGTACCACAAGTCTCAGCCCTAACACCGCTTGCAGCAGTGTGAGGAATACCTACAGGGACCCCAAAAACATTACCACCAAACCGGTCTTGAAGCTTCAGGAACATTCTGTCCAGAGAATAAAAGCGATCTGACACAGGAAACAGAAAAGCACCTAGGTCATTCCTAGAGTCCCTAGCTTCTCCCTTGCTGTCCAGCCGCCCCATGAATTCCTATGGGGAACTACCAAAACATGGCTGCCCATGCACTGCAATTGCAATGAGAAAAAAACGTTTTACACTGATGCAGAGAAAAAAAGGCCTACAGCAAAATGGCAGCCCCCGCGGCATGCCATGCGGTCTCCAGGACCCCCAGGGGGTCATCAGACAAAAGGCATCGGAAGGTTCCTAGAAGAAGACCTCACCAGGATAGACAATCACCGCCACAGCGCCTGCAATACGCCCCCCCCCCAGAGGTGGGAACCTGCTTATAGAATGGGGGGGGGGGGAACAGCCGAGGGGGGCCTGGTACACCTGAGAGGCCAGGGGAACCGAGGGATGCCTGAGGGTCTGACTTTTCCAGGGAGGGGAGCCACATCCACCCCAAGACCGACAGAGAATTGGGGGGACACTTTCTCACCATACCACGGTATCAGGTGGGCGACGCTCCAAACAGACTACCTCCCACCCGGGGTGGGGGTATGCTAAGACTCATGGCATCCCAGGTTGTTCGCGTCACGGCGAGGTGTTCCACTCGCGGGCTCGTCCCCATCTATTGGGGCTCTGGCGTGGTGAGGCCTAGTGCTGGACTATAACCTGCGCACGCTTGCTTGCCAGGCTGGGAAACCTTACGGATCTAGGATATCTAGGATTTCGAGTCCAAAACCCAGCTGGCTGTTCCTTGTAGTTCTCACAGGAACTAAAAAATAAATCACAAAAAAAGGTTCCCAAAAACAAACAGCTAAGACCGAAGTCCCAGCAGGGAACTAGGTCCTACTCCTAAACTAGGAAGAAACAAATTGAGGGCTATAGCAGTGTGTGGGTGTATGCCTGCAGGGACTTCCCCATAGGACGTGATAAAGCTTTTTCCTGCCGAGTGTCCTACCTCTGTATGGGGCAGCATAGCCCAATGGTCAAGAAGATATGGAGTTACGTCTGTCAATGAACAATAGAGAAATGGGATTTTTGAATTACCATAAAATCCATTTCTCTGATGTTTATTGACGGACACAGCTCCAGTCATTCTTGTCCATTAGGTTATGATTCCCCCTACAGGAGTAGGACACTAGGCAGAAAAAAACTTCTGGCTACACCCATGGGCAGTCCCAGAGTGTATACTCCCTCTCCCTGCTATAGTCACTCAGTTTTGTTACAAGCAGTGTCAGGAGAAATTTTACTTCACAGAGGGGTGGGTGCTGTGTCCGTCAATGAACATGAGAGAAATGGATTTTACGGTAAGTCAAAAATCCCATTTTCTGTTTTGTTTATTAACGGACACAGCTCCTGTCATTCTTGACCATCGGGACGTTCCAAAGCAGTGTCAAACACGAGGGGTGGGAAACAGCAAAAAAATTACCAAGGCTAAACAGTAGCCAACCAGGCGACAGGAGCTCAACAAAAACAACTGGGTGGAACATGTTCCCGAAGGTGAACCTATTCTTTAATGGAGAAGTACAGTCAAAGCTTGTTTGGCTATACTTCTCCTGTGGATCACATGAGTGAAGTTTGTTCTGCACTCCTGTGACCTGTTCTCAGCAGACAGGACTAAAGCCTGCTGTCGGCTGACATCACAGAGCCGGTGAGAGTCTAAGCCGGCTGCTTCTGCCCTCTCCACAGCCCAGCCCTCCAGTGAGCGAGAAGGGGGCAGAGCAGACATCGGTGATTGATCGCTCAGTTCTCAGTGTTAAGAGTTGGCGGGGGACCAATGCTGCAACCAGCTAGGTAAGATAATTCTTTAAAAAAAATAAAATAAAACCCATAATTCTCTTTTAAAGCGTATATTCAGTGTCTTTAAAAAGTATTCATACCCCTTAAAATTTTCCACATTTTGTCATGTTACGACCAAAAATTTAAATGTATTTTATTGGGATTGTGAAGTGGAAGGAAAATAACGGAATTTTTGTAAAATCTTACCGTAAAATTCCTTTCTCTGAGTCCTCCGACAGTCGCCGCCCAATCATACAGTCTTCACCAATGGGGTATTGACTTCCTCTCCGCAGGAGTAGCTAGGCATAAAATTTGTTAAGAACAAAGCATTTACATAGTCACACCCATGGGGGCTGTCCCACTGGTCCAATACCCCCCTGCAATAGCCATCCCAACTCAGTTTGGTAGCAAGCAGTTAAGTGTATAAGAACCCCAAAAGAGGGGCGGGGCGGCGACTGTCGGAGGACTCAGAGAAAGGAATTTTACGGTAAGATTTTACAAAATTTCAGTTTTCTCTTACGTCCTTCGACAGTCGCCGCCCACTTATACAGTCTTCACCAATGGGGATGTCCCAAAGCAGTGTAGACATGAGGGGTGGGAAACGCAACCGTCAGAAAGGCAATGCAATACCCACATCAGAGAAAGGAACCTTACATGAACAGCAAGGGAACCTCCTGGGCAACAAAAAAGCTCAACAGGAGCAACAACCCAGGAAAGCAAATAACCAAGGGGGTAAACATCCCCAACAGCAAGGGACCCCAAAAAAAGGGGCCCCTACGGCACTATCGCACAGAGAACTTTGCGGCCAAAGGAGGCATTAGCTGATTCCAGAACATCAATTTTGTAGAATTTGTAAAAAGTAAGCACTGACGACCAAGTCGCAGCCTTGCACACGTGGGCCACCGAAGCCTGATGCCGGAGGGCCCAGGACATACTCACCTCCCTGGTAGAGTGCGCTTTGACAGGGAAGGGCGGTACCCATTCCTTCAACGAATAGGCCTGAACAATTGTCTGTCTGATCCATTTTGCAAGGCGCTGGTCCACACCAGACTGAAGGAAAGCCAGCACTCTCGCCACCGAGTAAGAACGAGGAGAGAAGCCCCTGGACTCACACCAGGCAAAATAAGCTTTCTATGTACGGTAATAAATCTTACCAGATGAGTCTTTTCTAGCCTTGAGTAAAGTAGGAATGACCTCTGAGGAGAGACCCCTGTCGCTCAGGACCTGGCTTTCAACAGCCATGCCATTAAAGCCAGCGACTGTAAAGCAGGATGGAAGATCGGTCCCTGAGACAGTAGATCTTCTCGCATTGGCAGCCGCCAAGGAGGCTCGGCGGCCAGGTGAACGATGTCCACGTACCAGGACCGGCGTGGCCAGTCCGGCGCCACCAGAATCACCACTGTTGGTTCCGAGGCCAAGCTGCGAAGGAACCTGGACAACAACTGAATCAGAGGAAAGGCATATATCAGACGATACTGATGCTAAGGCACCACTATCGCATCCGCGGCATCTGCCAGAGGATCGTGTTTACTTGCCACAAACCTTTCCACCTTGTTGTTCAGCCGAGACGCGAACAGATCCAAATCCGGGGATCCCCATCTCGCACACAGCATTTGAAACACCTCCGGGTGCAGGGACCATTCCCCCTGGTCCAGGGTCTGGCGGCTCAGATAATCGGCCTGCCAATTCTCTACACCCGGAATGTGAACTGACGATATCGCCGGGACATGAGTCTCGGCTCAAGACAGAATACTGGTCACTTCCTGGGCCGCCCGGGCACTCCTGGTGCCCCCTTGGTGGTTGATGTAAGCCACCGCAGTGGCATTGTCCGTCTGCACCCGTACAGGACGGCCCTGAAGACGATCCGACCAGTGGAGCAGAACAGTGGAACAGAATTGATCGGAAGGATTTTCCTTCCGACACAGCCGGGGACTGAAGCCACCACAAGAGATCCATTCTGGTTTGGCGACTCAGAGACACTCTCAGGTCCAATGACTGAGGTAGTCTGTCCCACCTGGCCAGGATCGCGTGTGAAACTGTGCAAATGGTATTGCCTCGAAGGCTGATACCATCAACCCCAGGGACCGCATTAAAGTCCTGAGTGACGAGGATTCGTTGTCCCCGAGAGACCTGACCTCGTTCTGTAGGGTCCGGAGCTTGTCCTCCGGTAAGAACACCTTTGCTTGAGCAGAGTCCAGAACCATTCCCAAATATGGGAGACGAACCGAAGGAGACAAGGTCGACTTCGGAACGTTGATGGTCCAACCGAACTCCTGGAGTGTCTGGACCGTAGTGGACAGATCGCGCAACAGGCTCTGACTGGAACTCGACCTTAGCAGGAGATCGTCCAGATATCCCAAGACCGCAATGCCCTGTGCCCGCAACAGGCGCCAACATTTTTGTAAAGACCCTTGGAGCTGAAGCGAGACCAAAAGGTAACGCCACAAACTGATAATGATCCTCCGCGATAGCGAATCGGAGGTACCTCTGATGACCCTCGAAAATGGGGATGTGCAGATACGCATCCTTCAGGTCCATAGAGGCCAGGAATTCTCCCGGACTCAGTGAGGCCACCACCAAGCGGAGCAATTCCATGTGGAACTTTCGAACAGCTTTTAAGTCCAGAATCGGATGCACTTTTCCCTCCTTTCTGGGCACAGTGAACAGATTTGAGTAAAATCCCGAAACTTGTCCCGATGAGGCACCGGGACAATTACCCCCTGGGCGAGGAGATCCTGTACCGCTTGATGCAGGTCTTGTAACCGCCCTGGGGTCAAATGAAGATTTGAGGGAAAGAATCTGTCTGCCGGCCGTGAAAAAAATTCGATCTTGTACCCTGACCAAATGATTTCCTGAACCCACCTGTCCGGAATTCGGAGCAGCCAAGGTTGGAGGAAACCGCGCAAACGTCCCCCCACCCCTTAAATGGATGAGGGCGCCCCTTCAGGCAGAGGCGGACTGAGCCGCCGCACTGGCTTGGCCGGATTTTTGCTTGCCGGCCTAGGGCTTTCTCTGGCCACCCTGGCCCTTGAAGGGTTTTTCCTTGTTCTGCGCCTTGAAGGCACGAAAGGACCCCTGATTAGGTTTAAAGGAGGGGCCCCGCTTGCAGCGGAAAAACTTGCCCTTAGGATTCTGGGGCAGCAGAGTGCTCTTGCCCCCAGTGACTCCTTTAACCAATTCATCCAGGGAGTCTCCAAAAAGGCGAGACCCCGCATAGGGAATATCAGCCACCGTCTTTCTGGATTTCTGGTCAGCCGATTAGCTTTTTAACCATATCAGTCGACGGTTAGCACCGCGACACTGGACAGGCGCGCAGCTAATGGGGCCTCATTCAAGGCCGCATTGCACAAATACATGACCCCTTGATAAATATGGTCCACCATCTTCACGGAAGTGGGGGGGCAGAATCAGCCACGAGTGTGCGTCTGAGCACCTTGGTCCAATCCGCCACAGCCTGAGCCACCATAACAGAGGCAAAAATAGGTTTTAGCATGGAACCGCCACCACATAGGCATGGCGGGCAAGAGATTCCAGCCTCCTATCCGTAGGATCCCTAAATACCAGAGAATCTTCGGTGGGAACCAGAGTAGCCTTGTTTAATCTGGCTACAGTGTGATCCACTTGAGGAGCCACACACCAGCGTGCAACCGTAGTAGTCGCAAAAGGGTAGAGAAGTTGAAACCTTTTAGGCACCGCAAAAGTGTGTTTCAAATTGTGATGAAACTCAGCGGGGCAATGAAAAACCTGCGTCATCCACCCCTGCAACCTCCACCTCCCCCTCAGACTCTTGCGGGTCCTGAGACCCTGAAAGGGGCACGCTACCTACAGCAACCATGTCACATTCAGAATCAGAAGAAAAAGAAATCCTAGGCCTTTTTATAGCAGCACATTCAGTCATCAGCACATCCATTTTGGACACCAAAGTCGCCACTACAGCAGCCAAATTAGTCAGGGTAGAGGATTTTGAGGAACTGGAATCCCCCACCAAAGTTGGAGGGAATTTGCTGTCCTATGATTCCATTGCAAAAATTTTATTTTTTTTTGTAAGGTACTGGCCCTTTAAGAGTGCCGCGAACCCCCTCAGCACACCGCTACAATGACTGTAAATGCAGACCCCCCCGCAGGGACAAACTGAAAGCCAGGAAGATTGCACAAGGGAGGAAAAGAAGGACAGCAGAATAGAGCCCCACAAGTGTGTTACCACCGCCGTCGGTCGCTCCTGAGTGAAAGAAGGAAGTGATGCCACCGCCAGAGGCTGAACTGAGGCTGCAGGCTAAGGAAAAATGGATGCCTATGGAAAGTAATGGGAGGCTTCGGTAAAATGGCCGCCGACACGTGCTCGCCACACAGAAGATGGTGCCGCAAGGCACCAAAATACACTACATATCATGCTGTATAAGCGCCCATAGTGAAGCCAGACATGCTGCCCACACCTAAAATGGCGGACCGGTGGTTTTTAACCCCGCAGCGGTCGCCGCACGTGTCTGTACCTCCAAGCACCCTAAAGTGACAACAGGACAGGGACCCCCAAAACCCCACACAGCGCTGGATGTGAGAGAAAAAACCCCCGCAGGGACCGGGACCAGGAAGCCCAAAACGCACAGACATAGGGGACACCACAGACACACAGGACTGCCGACCCCGAAAAAAGCCGCCCCCCGCATAAAAAAACCCGATCTGAGACATGTCTGCAGTGCTCCGGGAGTCCGGTCATCTTGTGTGCGAGTCGCGCCGCCTTGTCTGCTCCTGTCACTCACCTGGTCCTTGCCTGCCTCCTCACACACACACAGTCCGGCTTTCAGTAGGGGCGTACATGCCAGGGAGGGAGGAACTCGCGCCCCCATAGAGCCGCAGTGAGTGGCCAAACCTACTGCACTTCAATCAGTTGGTGGGCCGGAGCCTAATGCTCCGCCTACCCTCCTCCGTGCGGACTGTGGGATACTAGCTTCCCCCTGTGGCAAGGCGTGGTCTATGTCGAGGAAGAGGAGGAGAGCGAAGAGGACAAGGGAACCCCCAGCCAGGCCAGGATGATCCGACAGCAGGCAAGAACGATTTTAGGTTACCACCACCACTGCTATATGTTTGCAGTACAGTACATGAACTTTCACTGCATGTGAACTGTTAAATGAGTTTGCATTGGTTTCAGCATATGTAACGTGCTCCATACATGCTGAAATCAATGCAAACTCATTTAACAGTTCACATGCAGTGAAAGTTTGTGTACTGTACTGCAAACTGCTCCAAGCTTTAACCACTTCTGGACTGGAAGATTTGCCCCCTTAATGACTAGGCCATTTTTTGCAATTCAGGACTGCATTACTTTATCGGACAATTGCGCGGACGTGCGACGCTGTACACTAAAAAAATGTATGTCCTTTTTTCCCACAAACAGCTTTCTTTTGGTGGTATTTGATCACCTCTGCGATTTTTATTTATTGCGCTATAAACAAAAAAAAGTGCAACAATTTTTTCTCACATTCTGCTATATAACATTCCCCAAAAAAATGTTAAATATCAAAATTTTTCATCCTTTTAGACCAATTTGTATTCTGCTACATATTTTTGGTAAAAAAAAAATCCCTATGAGCATATTCTGATTGGTTTGTGCAAAAGTTATCACGTCTACAAACTAGGAGAAAGATTTATGTCATTTTTATTTATTTAATTTTTTTTACTAGTAATGGCGGCGATTTGCGATTTTTTGCGGGACTGCGGCATTGCGGCGCACAGATCGGACCCCTAACTGACATTTTTGACACTTTTGGGGGGACCAGTGACATTACTACAGTAATCAGTGCTAAAAATATGCACTTGCACTGTAATAATGACACTGGCAGGGAAGGGGTTAACCTAGGGGTGATCAAAGGGTTAACTGTGAGCCTAGGGGGTGTTTTCTAACTGTATGGGGGAGGGACTTGTGAAATGACCATAGAGACCTGTGTTCCTAAATAGGAGGATCATAGGCGCTCTGTGATCATTTCAGAGAAGAACGGTCGGCTGTGTTTACAACATCTGACCGTTCTTCTCTCTCAGCGGGGAGCAATTGCGGCCACCGGCCCTATGGATTGGCATCTCCGCTGCCTAGTGAGGGCCCCAGGAGTGCTCCCGCGAACCGATGTACCCATACATCGGTTCTCACAGCCGAGCCAGCTTGCCGCAGTAATTCTGCGGTAGGCGGTCAGCAAGTGGTTAACCACTTGCCGACCGCCCGCTGCAGTTTTACTGCGGCAAGCTGGCTCGGCTGTGCGTACCGATGCAGTACTACTTCGGTTGCACACGTGGTTCTAGGGGGCCGCCCCCACTAGGCAGCGGGGACTCCGATGCAAGGGGCCGGCGGCCACAATCGCTCCCCGCTGAGAGAGAAGAACGGTCAGATGTTGTAAACACAGCCGACCGTTCTTCTCTCTGAAATGATCCCAGAACGCCTGTGATCCTTCTATATAGGATCATCTGTCTCTATGGTAATTTCACAAGCCCCCACAGTTAGTAAACACTCCCATGGGCTTACATTTAACCCCTTGATCACCCACTAGGTTAACCCCTTCCCTGCCAATGTCATTATTACAGTGACAGTGCATATTTCTAGCACTGATTACTGTAGTAATGTCACTGGTCCCCCCAAAAGTGTCAAAAATGTCAGTTAGGGGTCCGATCTGTCCACTGCAATGTACAATATAATACAATACAATGTACAAATATACAAGTGGGCACTTTGTACCCTCCTTTAATATACAGAGAGGAAGAGGTGGAGCTCTAAGAGGAAAAGGTGGAGCCTAAAGAGGAAGGGGTGTGGTTTACAGATGACAGGGTGGGACTGAAACAGGTAGGCGTGTGGCCTTGAAAGGAAAGGGTGGGTCATAGTTAAATTAGGGGGTGCACGAATGTAGTCTGGCCTAGGGCAGCACAAAACCTAAATACACCACTGCTGTTTGGCCTAAAAGCAAAATCCAATGTGTGGCAGAAAACTAACACTGCACATCACCCTGAACACACCATCCCCACCGTATAACAAAGTGGTGGCAGCATGATGTTGTGGGGATGCTTTCTTCAGCAGGGACAGGGAAGCTGGTCAGAATTGATGGGAAGATGGATGGAGCCAAATACAGGGCAATCTTAGAAGAAAACCTGCAAAAGACTTAGGACTGGGGCGGGGGTTCACCCTCCAGCGGGACAATGACCCTAAACATACAGCCAGAGCTACAATGGAATGGTTTAGATCAAAGCATATTCATGTATTAGAATGGCCCAGTCAAAGTCCAGACCTAAATCCAACTGAGAATCTGTGGCAAGACTTGAAAACTGCTGTTCACACTATCCAATCTGACAGAGTTTGAGCTATTTTGCAAATAAGAATTGGCAAAAATGTCACTCCCTAGATGTGCAAAGCTGGTAGAGACATACCCGAAAAGATTTGCAGCTGTAATTGCAGGGAAAGGTAGTTCTACAAAGTATTGATTTAGGGGGGTACAAATGTACAGTATTAAAATGTGGCGCTATTCTAAAAACTCCTCTCACAGAATGTCCATAAATAATAGAGGGAAACAACAGTCCGTAAGTGTTCAATTCAAATAGAGGTGAAGATCCATGAGCCCAGAGAACCACCACCAGAGACCAGTTCACAATGTCTCTTACCAGACTTCTATGAACCTCACTACAAAGGTCATAAACAGCATGTTAGTCATAGTCAGGGATGGTCCTCCTCTCCTCTCCCATGTAATGGTAAACGATCACCTCTCCACCAAGCAGTCAAAGAGGGCGCCAAAGGTCCTTAAATCCTGCGACTATGCGGTTAAGCAATAGTCAAATAATGCTTAGTGGGATCTCCTAATTGCTGCCAGACAACGATCCTTTACATAGATTGGCTCCTCCTACGCCACACTTTTTACATAATTTATTTGTAAAAAACGTTGAAAACCATTTATCATTTTCCTTCCACTTCACAATTATGTGCCACTTTGTGTTTTTCAATTATTTCTAGCCAATTCTGATTAATCTGAATGATCGTATAGTTTGAAAATGTACTTTGTGAAGACCCCTATACATTTACTTCTTTTAATTATGTTACACATATTCAATATGCCCTGTGAGTAGGCATGTCTGTGTCACACATTTCACAGAGCCTGCCTTCTGAACTACAGAGGGGCTGAGGGGAGGATTTTCAGAAGGCAGAGTCAGTACAGCAATCAATTCGTACAGGCAGAAAGGTACCATGGGATACATAGTCCTTAGAAATTTAACTAGCATAAGGAGAAGCTGAAAAGCATGCAAGGCACCCAGATAATTGTGGAAAAAGATGGTCGGCAGACAGGCATCACTCAACCTGAAAGGAGATCTTTCAAATAAATATATTGGATTTCCAAAAATAATTGTTTGTGTTATTACAAAGCTGATGTTCTAAAATGAAAGAGTACACTGCAACCATTGAATTTCTTGAAAAAGCAGCATTAATAGAGATTACTGAAGAATATGTGCTCATTGCTCCTCCCTACATAGGTGACCAATGACAGAATTGCAGCCCATTCTTGGGCAATGTGGTACAGTGCCAACCAAACCAGGAGAAACTATGCCCTAGGGTAGGTTTATCTGTTTTCTGGCAAATGAAAATTAGGTTTCATCCTTTAGCTAAAGAAAGATGAACAGGAAACCGGTCCGCCTCAAAATATTTCTTAAACTGAAAATTTCCATTTCAAAGGGGGGGATTGTGAATGGACATCTGTAAACATGAGCCTGGTATAATTGGATCCACTGTGGGTGTATTGTACAATGGATGAATGCCGGACTGGTGAACATACCTCCAGAAGCTCCTCTCCAGAATGACATTACTCAGCAGTTTAGGCATATGAGCCTGCTTCAATTGTATACCTCTAAACATTACACATTCACACAGCATTGTTTGACTCTGTGCCATGTTGATGATAAATTGCAACCTACAGCTCAAATAATTCTAACCATGGATTAACATTTCAGAGGCTGAGCCACAGATTATGTGTGTGCGTGGATCTTGAATTTCATCAACCCCCTTGGCACAATAGGTTTATTCTTTCCATTTTCCTCTATTCTCTCATGAAGGGTCAGGAAAGCTTAGCATGGCTGTTGCATTCATTTCATCTCTACATTAACCAGATACTTTACCATCCGTACTTTTGTGTTCTATACGTGTGCATGTTGCTCTAGCTGTATAGCCATTTACTGACTATGCTAGCAGAGAAATGAAAGGCTACCACCTACTGGACACACACAGTATGATTTTTATTTTCTTATTGTTACAGAATTAAGAAATTCTGCACAGCTTTCGATCAGGGGTTTCCAAATTTCAAAACAAAAGACCAGTCTACTGTCCTTCATATTTTAGGGCCCCATCATTGGTATTAGCGGGAGGAATAAGGTCTCATCCTTGGTATTAGTGGGAGGAAAATTGCCCCATCATTGGTATTAGTGGGAGGAAAAAGGGCCCCAAAATTGGTATTAATGGGAGGAAAAGGGTCCCATCATTGGTATTAGCGGGAGGAATAAGGTCTCATCATTGGTATTAGTGGAAGGAATAGTGTCCAATCATTGGTTTTAGTGGGAGGAAAAGTGCCCCATCATTGGTGTCAGCGGGAGGAAGAGTGCCCCATCATTGGTATTAGTGGGAGGAATAGTGCCCTATTATTGGTATCAGTGGGAGGAATAGTGCCCCATCATTGGTATTAGTGGGAGGAAAAGTGCCCCATCATTGGTATTAGTAGGAGGAAAAGGGCCCTAAAATTGGTATTAGTGGGAGGAAAAGGGCCCCAAAAATGGTATTAGTGGGAGGAATAGTGTCCCATTATTGGTATTAGGGGAATGAATAGTGTTCTATCATTGGTTTTAGTGGGAGGAAAAGGGTCTCATTATTGGTATTAGTGCCCCATCATTGGTTTCAGTGGGAGGAATAGTCCCCCATTATTGGAATGTGTTGCTTACAGAGTAAAATAATCCCAAAAGGAGTAAAATGGTCCATAGATGAGGTTTTCAGTTCATGTGCAATGATCAGACCTTAAAGTTGGCCATTCATGGCTCAAATTGTAGTGGATTCCTGCTAAATGCCCTATCAGAATTATGCAGCTCGACAAATCGCAGCTAAAAAATCTAAGGAGCTGGGTCTAAAAATTTTGGCCAAACAGACACTGTTCAGGTATTAAGACATGGCTCTCTCAATACAATAGCCAACAGGGGAAATTCTGTGCTGTTTAGCCTTGAAGTGGTTGTTAACCCACTTTGACTACTTCATACAATCCTCTCTGTGTCCTAATGACAAGTGCTCCTGTTTCTGGGTTTTTAAAAAAAAAAAAAATGCCTTCTTTACCGTATTTCAGAGCGATTTCGGGCGATCACATGACTGGCTGGCTCACTCCTCTCTCTGTCTGACAGATGCAGGGGGTGGGGCAGAGATTCCCCCCACTGATGTTAGGCGGGACGAGAGGAGGAGATGAGAGCGAGGGAGAGAGAGAGAGAGCCAGTCACATGATCGCCGGGAATCGCTCTGAAATGCGGTAAAGAAGGCTTTTGTTTTTTAAATAAAGCACCGAGACAGTAGCACTTGTCATTAGGACACAGAGAGGATTATCAAGGATAATAGAAATGATTTGAGCAGCAGGAGGGGAGGGACGATAACTGACACGAGCAGACAGGAGGGGAGAGGAGGACAGAGGAGTACAGAGGAGGGCTGCAGATGGCAGAGGCACATAAACTGACCACAGTGTCAGGGCTCAGCAGCCATGATACACCGTGGTCAGCTTACAGGGGGGAGGATATAGCCAGGCAAGTATTGCAGGTGATCCGGGGGGCCAAATTATACAACACAAGCACTGTGCTATATAATATGCTTTATTCATTTTTTTGGATAAAATTTGGGTCAAATTTTGAAAATCAGAAATTCCTTGTGCTTTGTGATCCGATGGTGCCATCATTGATTTCGAAATTCGATCAACCAAGCCTTCAATTTCACCTTATGTTACTACAGAATAGAATTTTCGTGGCTGGGAATTTTCTTTTCTTGTGCTCCATGCTCATTTTTTTTTTATTATATTTCTCACACGATTGATTTGAATCATTGATTAGAAGATCATTCGTTTTTTTAAAAAATTTCCAACATTACTCAAATTCGGTGGCTACACGAAAATCGGCCATTGCTGCAGCCAACTAATGATGTAAAACTGGAACGAAAATTCTTAGATAAGATTTTTGAAAGGAAATTCTTCCCATTTATGGCCAGCGTAAGTGTGTGTGTATGTGTGTGTGTGTGTGTGTGTGTGTGTCTTCCCTTCAATCCACTCTCTGAGCTCTGCAGAGTTTAATTTCAGCTCTCTGCCCTGTTTTCTGACAGCTCATACAAGCTTTCTAAATTCTGGACTTTGAACTGATGTAGAGAAGACTACAGATAAACAGGGACAACTTATTTAGAAGGATTTGTTTGATCTCTGTGCATCACCGGAGGTCAGACACTTCACTGGGTATATGTAAGAGTTTATCACCACTTTAAAGGATAAGTTCATATTTTGGGAAAACATAATAAATGCACATATTTTTGCAGGAAAAAATATGCATATATTTTTTTTCCCCTAAAGTGAATGAAAAGCATTACACCCCTGATTAGTGGATCGAGGGGGGGAATGTCAGACTCCTGCAGACGAGCCCTGCACCTGCTGACTGTTTACAAGCTGCAGGTCTTGTGAATGAACTACAAGGCCGTTCATCAGAGACCTCACAGTTCAATCAGAACTACAAGCCATCAGCTGCAACGACTGACAATAGTTGTAGTTCATGCATTCACAGGATACTGTGAATGATGCGCCCATGTGGGCAGAGCCCCGCACGGCTAGGTTATTGTTATGTGGTGGGGTGGTACAGGAGAGGAGAGGCTGTAGCTGCTGGAACATGTTTCATGTTCCACCCTAAATACATGTTAAACACCTAACATTTTCCAAAAGGTGAACTTCTCCTTTAAAAATAACTAAATCTAAGAACAAAATTGAAATGTATTGCAGCTTACCAGTCAGATGTGCTGACTGCATTAGTTTTCCATTTTTTCTAGCTAGAACATTTTAGCAAGTACATAAGATACCTGTTGGCCCTTCCAGAAATACAGTGTGCCTGTCACTTCCTGTGAGCAGCAATTACAATTAAATCCTATCTTTCCTATGTAAACTACCACTCTCATCACCTCCCATGTAATGTAGAAGAACAAAGGCAGACATGTTTAACGTCAAGCCAAACAGGGACAGGAAATGTATTTTCTCTTACGTCCTCCGACAGTCGCCGCCGACTCATACAGTCTTCACCAATGGGGATATTGACTTCCTCTCCTTAGGAGTAGCTAGGCAAAAGACTTGTTAAAACAAAAGCATTTCCATAGACACACCCATGGGGGCTGTCCCACTGGTCCAATACCCCTCCTGCAATAGCCATCCCAACTCAGTTTGTCTTCTGCCTAGTTCAGGAGTAGTCAGGCTTCCCTGTGTCTCGTCTCAGCCTTCTTCCATTTTATGATTTTATTTTCTAAAGATGTCTTTTTTGCTTTGCATTGCTAGCTGTTTATTTTGTCAGCTTTTAGTTAGTCAGATCTTCGGATGAAGATGGAGTTTGCGGAGCTGGGAATCGGACAGAGGATCAGATGGAATCCCAGCCCGCCATTGAGCGTTTCGCAGGCTATATGTTCGCCCTGGCCTCACAAATGACCCATCCCTGTCCCCAGGGATGCAGCCTTGTGAGGTGGCTACCTCACCGGACACATGCACGGTTCGTCTGTGCACTCCTGGTGTCCTGCGTTTTTGGCTGGTGGCACTCCCCTGCCATCTGAGGGTGGGCGGTTTTCCGTTTATTATGAGGCACCCCACGCCATCAGGTACATCTCCTGTGTTACTAAGGTGCTTGGAGGTACAGACTAGTGTGGCGACCGCTGCGGGGTTAAAAACCGCCGGTCCGCCATTTTAGGTGTGGGCAGCATGTCTGGCTTCACTGTGGGCGGCTTGTATAGCATTGTGTGTAGTGTATCTTGGCGCCTTACGACGCCATCTTGTGTGTGGCAACGATCGTTCCGAGCACATGTCGGCGGCCATTTTGCCGAAGCCTCCCATTGCTTTGATAGGCATCCATGTTTCCTTAGCCTGCAGCCTCTGTTCAGTCTCTGCGGTGACATCACTTCCTTCCTTTACTCAAGAGCGACCGAAGGAGCTGGTAACACACTTCTGGGGCTCTGTCCTGCTGTCCTTTCTTTTCCTCCATTGTGCAATCTTCCTGGGTCAGTTTGTCCCTGCGGGGGTCCGCGGAGCCCTTAAAGGACCAGTACCTCAGAAAAAAAAAAAAAAACTTTTTTGCAATGGAATCTCAGGACAGCAAATTCCCTCCAGCTTTGGTGGGGGATTCAAGTTCTTCTGAATCCTCTACTCTGACTAATTTGGCTGCTGTTGTGGCGACTGGATGTGCTGATGTCTGAACGTGCTGCTAGAAAAAGGCCTAGGATTTCTTTCTTCTGATTCTGAATGTGACATGGTTGCTGTAGGTAGCGTGCCCCTTTCAGGGTCTCGCTCTTCTCAGGACCTACAAGAGTCTGAGGGAGAGGCCGAGGTTACAGGGGTGGATGATTCCCCCCCTGGGACGCCGGAGGAACGCGCGGCTATGGATGCGCTGATTTCTGCCATTAAAGAAACACTACATTTAGAGGATGAGCCCAATCCTCCGGGCATTGTGTCATCTTTTGGTACACACAGGACCCGTAAGACGGCACAGGTTTTTCCCTGCCCCGCAGAGTTTCATCACACTGTGAATGAGCAATGGCGCAATTTGAAACACACCTTCACGGTGCCTAAGAGGTTTCAACTTCTCTATCCTTTTGCGTCTACTACGGTTGCACGCTGGTGTGTGGCTCCTCAAGTGGATCACACTGTAGCCAGATTGAACAAGGCTACACTGGTTCCTACCGAAGATTCTCCGGTATTTAGGGATCCTACGGATAGGAGGCTGGAATCGCTTGCTCCAGACCCTACAGTCCGAGGTCAGGTCCCTCAGGGACAACGAATCCTCGTCACTCGGGACCTGTATGCAGTCTCTGGGGTTGATGGTATCGGCCTTCGAGGCGATACCATTTGCACAGTTTAACACGCGGTCTCTCCAAGCGGAGATCCTGGCCAGGTGGGACAGACTACCTCAGTCCTTGGACCTGAGTGTCTCTGAGCCACCAAACCAGAATGGATCTCTTGTGGTGGCTTCAGTCCCCGGCTGTGTCGGAAGGAAAATCCTTCCGGCCATTACTATGGACGGTGATTACCACGGATGCCAGCCTATCAGGCTGGGGTGGCATCCTGGGCAACCTATCTGCCCAGGGCACTTGGTCGGAGGAGGAATCCTCCCTTCCGATCAACATTTTGGAATTGAGAGCGATCAGGCTTTGCCTGCTCTGTTGGTCGGATAGTCTTCAGGGCCGTCCTGTGCGGGTGCAGACGGACAATGCCACTGCGGTGGCGTACATCAACCACCAAGGGGGCAGCAGGAGTGCCCAGGCGGCCCAGGAAGTGACCAGAATTTTGTCTTGGGCCGAGACTCATGTCCCGGCGATCTCGGCAGTTCACATTCCAGGTGTGGAGAATTGGCAGGCCGATTATCTGAGCCGCCAGACCCTGGACCAGGGGGAATGGTCCCTGCACCTGGAGGTATTTCAGATGCTGTGTGCGAAGTGGGGATTCCCGGATGTGGATCTGTTCGCGTCTCGGCTAAACCACAAGGTGGAAAGGTTTGTGGCAAGAACGCGCAATCTTCTGGCAGACGCCTCGGATGCGCTGGTGGTGCCTTGGCATCAGTATCGTCTGATCTATGCCTTTCCTCGATTCAGTTGTTGTTCAGGTTCCTTCGCAGGTTGGCCTTGGAACAAACACTGGTGATTCTGGTGGCGCCGGACTGGCCACGACGGGCCTGGTACGTGGACATCGTTCACCTGGCCGTCGAGCCTCCGAACTTGGAAAGCTTATTTTGCCTAGTGTGAGTCCAGGGGTTTCTCTCCTCGTTCATACTCGGTGGCGAGAGTGTTGGCTTTCCTCCAATCTGGTGTGGACCAGCGCCTTGCGTTGGCTACGATTAAGGGCCAGGTTTCTGCACTGGCTTTTCTTTTTCAGCGCCCTGTGGCGTCTAATTCTTTGATTCGCACCTTCATTCAAGGTGTGCGTCACTTGGCCCCTCCTAGAAGGGAGCCTCTGCCTCCATAGGACTTGAACTTGGTTCTGTCCGTGTTACAACGTTCCCCGTTTGAAAACATCAGAGAAATTTCATTACCTCTGCTATCTAAAAAGGTTTCTTTTCTGGTGGCGATCACTTCTGCTCGCAGAGTGTCGGAGTTGGCGACATTGTCTTGCCGCTCCCTTTACCTGGTGGTTCATAGGGATAAGGTGGTCTTGCGACCAAACCCGTCCTTTCTTCCAAAGGTGGTTTCGGATTTTCACCTCAATGAGGACATTGTCTTACCTTTGCTCTGTGCGAATCCTAAGCATCCTAAGGAGATTGCGTTGCATTCTTTGGATGTTGTCAGGGCGATCAGGGTTTACCTGTCGTCGACGGAATCCTTTCGGAAATCGGATTCTCTCTTTGTCCTTCCTGAGGGACCTCGGAAGGGTATGGCTGCTTCTGCGGCGACCATTGCAAAATGGATCAGACAGACAATTGTTCAGGCCTATTCGTTGAGGGAAAGAGTACCACCCTTCCCTGTCAAGGCGCACTCTACCAGGTCGGTGAGTGCGTCCTGGGCTTTCCGGCATCAGGCCTCGGTGGCCCAGGTGTGCAAGGCTGCGACTTGGTAGTCAGTGCACACCTTTTCCAAATTCTGCAAAATTTATGTTCTGGCATCAGCTGATGCCTCCTTTGGCCGCAAAGTTCTCTGTGCAGCAGTCCAGTAGGGGACCCAGGTTTTATTGCGGGTCCCTGGCTGTTGGGGTTGTTTACCCCTTGGTTATTTGCTTTCCTGGGTTGTTGCTCCTGTTGAGCCATTTTTGTTACCCAGAGGGTTACCTTTCTGTTCATGTAAGGTTCCTTTCTCTGATATGGGTACTGCGTTGCCTTTCCTGATGGTTGCGTTTCCCACCCCTCATGTCTACACTGCTTTGGGATATCCCCATTGGTGAAGACTGTATTAGTGGGCGACGGCTGTCGGAGGACGTAAGAGAAAACTGAATTTTTGTAAAAACTTACCGTAAAATTCCTTTCTCCGAGTCCTCCGACAGTCGCCGCCCCCGCCCCTCTTTTGGGGTTCTTATACACTTAACTGCTTTGATACCAAACTGAGTTGGGATGGCTATTGCAGGAGGGGTATTGGACCAGTGGGACAGCCCCCATGGGTCTGTCTATGGAAATGCTTTTGTTTTAACAAGTCTTTTGCCTAGCTACTCCTAAGGAGAGGAAGTCAATACCCCCATTGGTGAAGACTGTATGAGTGGGCGGCGACTGTCGGAGGACTCAGAGAAAGGAATTTTACGGTAAGATTTTACAAAAATTCCGTTATTTGCAGGATTGCTAGATAAAAATATAAGGAAATAACACTGAGAAAAGAAAACTAATGCAGCCACCTACATCTAAGGACTAATAAACTGCAATATCTACACTTTTAAAATGTGGGCTTAGAAATGATTTAAAGAGGCGCTCCAGGCTCCTTCAGAAGAGGTCAGCAGCTACAAGTAAAGTAGCTGCTGACCTTTAATATAAGGACATCTATCTGCCCAGGGATCCTGCGATGTCCTCACCTGAGACAAATCTTCAATTGGCTTCAGGTGCAGGCGCCGCCATCTCTATTAAGGGAAACAGGAAGTAAAGCCTTGCAGATTTACAGCCTGTTTCCAAATGTTCTGCTGTGCCTTGTTAATGGTCCCATAGTCTTCTGGGACCTGTGATGTGTCCCATAAGACTGCGGCAGAAGGAAGGGGGAGGCGGACTTCCAGGGCAGTTCGCCGTGGCGATCTAAGGGAGGGAAGTGTGAGTGGGCACCTGTCAAAACCAGGTACCCACTCTCCCCACCCCCAAAAAGTGCCAAATGTGGCAGTGGAGGGGGGGAGGGCGAAAACAAGAAGAGTTTCCTATTTTGGGTGGCGCTCCGCTTTAAGTTGTTTCACATTTCTTCAATGACACAAATAAAATAGTAACATGTTTTAATGAACACTATAAATTGCGTAAAAGAGAAACCTCATGGATATGTGTGAAAAAATATTATTAAAATAAAAGATATATAAAATCAAGGTGGGACAGTGAGGATCACTGTTTCTATCATACTGCTGACTACCACCGGTCTAGAATGGCTGTACAGCACAGGTCCAGTATAAGCAGCGCTGAAATCCAAGGGAGAAAAAGACCGCTCCAGGTGGGCTGGGTGTCAGGTGCTGGTCGGATCCGTTGATCCAGAATCACTTGAAGCAAGAAGAAAATGACCGCACTCCGATGTAAATCAAAAATTGGAGTAAAATTTATTCCACATCAAAACAAATGGGCAAACTGGAACAACACACTGTGGATGCAGGACACAAAGGCAGACGCGTTTCACGACTTAGAGATGTCGCTTACTCATTGCCAACCTTGGCAATACATCGGAGTGCGGTCATTTTCTTCTTGCTTCAGTATAAGCAGCGCACATAGCGTTTATGATTTATGGTAAAGTGGACCCTTAGCCAGTAATGCTCGAAAGTTTCCAAATGAATATGGCCCTGCACTACTGCTTTTAGCTTGAAGTGTTGAGACCTTGGTCATTCACCAAGCTGGCAGCACTTTGCAGTACAGCTGTGGCCAAAAGTTTTGAGAATGACACAAATCATTTTTCACAAAGTCTGTGGTCTCAGTTTTTATGATGGCAATTTGCATAGACTCCAGGATGGTATGAAGAGTGACCAGATGAATTGAAATGTATTGCAAAGTGCCAAAAACATTTCCACTGCATTTGTAAAGGCGGCTTCAAGGCACCCAAGAGAGTCTCCTACAGTTGATTCAGCTGCGGGATCGTGGCACCACCAGTGCAGAGCTTGCTCAGAAATGGCAGCAGGCATGTGTGAGTGCATCTGCACGTACAGTGAGAAGAAGACTTCTGGAGGATGGCCTGGTCTCAAGGGCAGCAAAGAAGCCCTTTCTCTCTAGGAAAAACACCAGGGACAGACTGATATTCGGCAAAAGGTACAGGAATTGGACTGTTGAGGACTGGGGTAAAGTCATTTTCTCTGATGAATCGTCTTTCTGATTGTTTGGGGCATCTGGAAAAAACCCTGTCCGGAGAAGAAAAGGCGAGTGCTACCATCAGTCCTGTGTCATGCAAACAGTAGAGCATCCTGAGACCATAAATCACCTCAATACAGGGCACTTTCACCCCCTTCCTGCCCAGGCCAATTTTCAGCTTTCAGTGCTGTCGTACTTTGAATGACAATTGCGCCGTCATGCCATGCCACTGTACCCAAATTAATTTTTTAGAATTTTCTTCCCATGAATAGAGCTTTCTTTTAGTGGTAATTAATCACTGCTGTTTTTTTTATCTTTTGCTAAACTAAAAAAGACAAAAAAGTTTTTCTTAGTTTCTGTACATAAGTCATTTTTCTCCTTCACTAATGTGCATTGATGAGGCTGCACTGATGAGCACAGGTAGGCCGCACTGATGAGGCGGCACTGAAGGGCACTGATGAGGAGGCACTAATATGCAGCACTAATGGGAACTGATATGCAGCACTAATGGGCAGGCACTGATGATTGGCCTCACTGATAGGCTCAGAGTGGTGTCACTGATGGGCACAGAGTGGCATCATTGATGGGCCTTTTGGGGCTACATTGTGATCAGGGCCCTGATGATCAGTGCCCCGATTGCCCATACACATCTCCTCTCTGAGGAGATGCCGCTGATCGGCTCTCCTCACCTCACACTGTCAGTGTGAGGTGAGGATAGCCAATAAACAGCATCTCCTTGTTAACATGTGACCGGCTGTGATTGGACACAAAATCCAATAATTATAAAGTGCCCATGTGTCAAATAATGTACAAAATTGAATGGAATATAAGTTCATTAGATTCTTAAAGTGTCCATAAATCCATCTCCTTAAAAAAGTTTCCTGTGCACTCAAATTCATATAAATATCAAGGGTCCTGCGCATAAGACATTTCCAGTGCCAAGATTATGAGCAAAACAAAGTTCATTCAAAGAAAATGCTAATGCTTCAAGTAGTTTTCTCTTCTTCAATCCCAGTGTCCACACTGTGCCTTCCTCCACCTTCCACATTATCTACTCAGTCATTAGGCTTTCTCCATATCCCACATATCCAAAGCAAATCTTTTCCAGTCACTATGGGGTTAAAGCAATCCACTTTCCTATCCTAGATCAACATCATCCTTGCCAGAGACTATAAATAGGGAACAAAAGTCGCTAAATCGTGTAAAAAACAATTTTTATTAAAATATACTGAAAACGCAATATCCTTACATCCCGCTGCCGAAGTCTCTGACGCAACGCGTACAGGGCAGGAGCCTGCTCGGAGTACGTAGATTCCTGATGGTGTACAGAGAGCTGTTAATGACGCTGTAAGCCTGCACTGCTTTAAGTGCTTTTCAATGTAAGTGGAATTTCATCTGTTTGACAGAGAATAAATAGCCTTTGCAAAACAGAGAGCATTAGATCTTTTCTGCTTTTTACACCGGATTCCTGGTTTATATGGAGAAATAGCTGGAGGCGGTGAAAGAAAGGGACATCAGGCTGCTATACTTATATCCCAAAGCGTGTTTGACTCTCATGAGTCTAATCCTAAGGTGAGCTGCTCTATCCACCCATGTGCAGTGTGTACTGTCGCTTATGAGCTCAGCTGTTGGGAAAGGAGAGTGTATACACTGTAGAGCAGGGGTGGGGAACCTACGTCCCGGGGGCCGTATGCGGCCCTCAAAGTCATTTGGTCCGGCCCCCCGTGCAGCTGAGTCTGTGTCTCTCAGCTGATCTGTCAGAACGGAGCCAATGCTTCCTGTATAGTTCTGACGGTCTGAGTGAGTCACAGGCGGAGTTATATCATATGCAGTCCGCCTGTGACCAATACAGGAAACAGTCAGCGATATTGCCTCTTCCTCCAGCGCTGCGCCGCTGCTAGCCAGCATTTCCCACCAACAGCACACACAGCAGTACCAGCCAGAACCATCAGTACCAGCCAGAGCCAGCAGTACTAACAGCAGTACCAGCCAGAGCCAGTAGTACCCACAGCAGTACAAGCAAGCGTCAGCACTCAGCAGTACCCACAACAGTACCAGCCAGCAGAACCTACAGCACAGTACCAGCCAGCAGTACCCACAGGACAGTACAAGCCAGCAATACCAGCCATCAGTACCCACAGCAGTACCAGCCAGCAGTCCCAGCCAGCAGTACCAGCCTGAGCCAGCAGTACCTACAGCACAGTACCAGCCTGAATCAGCAATATCCACAGCAGTACCAGCCTGAGCCAGCAGTACCTGAAGCAGTACCAGCCAGCTATACCCACCAGCAGTTCTTTTCAAAACTTACCACCACAAAGTCGACTGCGCTCCAGACTGACCGATGCAAACATGGAAAATCAGTTGCGAGTAGCAACATCATCAAAACCAGCTAACATCACACACCTCATCAAAGAGAAGCAGTTGCATCCATCACATTAGGGGTGAGTTAATTCAATTTTTGACAAAATATAACAGGCACATTTTTAAGTTGATCATTTTGTACGGCCCCCGAATGATTTTATAAATACCCAAATGGCCCTTGGCAGAAAAAAGGTTCCCCACCCCTGCTGTAGAGGAACGGCACGAAAGAACAAGACCGCAATCTCTCCCACGGCACTAGGAGGCGCTGGCACAACAACTTGGAATGGAGTCATCACAGGCTGAAGAGGATTTTAAGAATCCTCTTTAACAAGTTGCCTACCTTTGGCATCTTACAAACGTCCAGAAACCCCCCCCCCCCCCTCCTTTGTACACAGGACATCTCCTGTATGCCCTGCAGTTTCTTATCTCTCCCTGCTCCCTTCCGTGCACAGCCCCATGACACCTGGTGTCTGTAGAAACATAAGCTTCAGACCCTATGACTAGGAGCCATTCAGAAGGCTTCCTCATTGAATGATCACCGTGACAGGCCAATCACAGTGAGCATTCAGTGTAACACATGTAAACAAAAAAAAAAGTAATACAGTAACCGTTTTATCTCCGGAGTTCCCGGTCAGACAATCTGTGGGTGAGCAGACACAGAAGAAAGTTTATTGTGTACACAAGGAGTTAACTTTTTATTAACCAGGACAAGCTCTTATTTTACTACTTAACCCATTTGTTTCAACATGCATACGCACTATTTAACAATTAAATTTCCTGTTCCATATTTCTATTTTAAATTATTTGTTGGAAAAAAAATATTGTACAGCACATATATAAATTGTTATCTTTGAGGATTTACTATTAAAAAAATATGTGGTTTAGGGTATATCTGTTTTATTTTAAATCAGTGAGAACTTTAAATGACTGATGCATTATGAGAAAAATAAAATATATGCAATACAAAACTTTACTTCTTTTGTGACAACCTTTAACATGTTCTGTACGAATTAATTTTAATGTTGCAGCAAATAGAACAAGCAACAGAATAAAATGTAAATGTTTTCCCCACAGAAATGGTACATGTGTTCAAAATATTACTGATCAAACGTTAAAAAAATAATATGCAAATAATATTTAATAAAAAAATTCTCAGAGGACTTTAGGGTCACAAAAAAGCCCCGTTTGTCCCACCAAAAACAATATACCGGTATGTATCAATTCTTTATTATAAGTAATTCCAAAGTTATAGACTCATGAACAGACACGTAGCAGCAATGTGAAAATATGGTCTGGTCCATCGGGGGTAAACAGGTGTGAGAGCTGAAGTGGTTATATTTGGTTGTGGTTTACATTCTTTAAGGCCCCTTTCACACTTGTGCAACTTGTCCTGTGACTTGGGACTGCAAAGTCGCATGACAAGTCGTACTCCATGATTTCCAATGAGTTACCGTTCATATTTGTGCAACTTCAAGTTGCAACGACTTCAAAGTAGTCCCTGCACTACTTTGGTCAGACTTTGATGTGTTTTGAGGTCCATAGACCTCAAGATTACATAGGCATTGCTTCAAGTCCAGTCAAAATTGTGGCAAAATCACTTGACTTTTAGGTTGCACACGTGTGAAAGGGACCTAAAACAAAAAGGAGCTCTGGCTGGTGGGCAGGTTTAGCACACTATGCAGCTATACCCATATTGTGACAGGAAGTCAGGTAAATCTGTGGATGTTGTCACAGACAGGAGATACACTTCTGCTTGGTTTAGACAATTCACCAATTACTATAGGGTGTCGGCTGCAAAGGCAGCAGGAAGGTGTAAAGAAGTTGAAAACCATTCAGCTGTTCGGAATGAGGAAGATAAAGCCTCTATAATTTGTCCAAAGGAAGTCTAAGGATAGCTGCCTCCTGACGCTGTGTGAAGCTGGGGAGAGGAGGACAGTCAGATGTGTGCCTCCTGACGCTGTGTGAGCATGGGAGAAGACCTCCTGGAGCGATGTGCGCTAAGGAGGGTAAAAAGTGTGAAGACTACTCAAGGTGAGGTCTTGGACTATTTCTATGTGGAAAGAAATAAATGCACTGTTTGCTATGTGAAGAGACAAGCAAAGGAATGGTTGCTATGTGAAGAGACAAGCAAAGGGACATGTTCAATGGACATTTTGTTGTGTGAAGAGAAAATAAATGGACTATTGAGTGTCTGCTGTAGGATCAGCAAAGTTTGCCCAACAGTAGATTGGAGACAGACTCCGTAGGTAGGTTCCTGTATGTTTGAAGGTAGCTGCCCACAGTTACGAGGATTTATTTTGTGTTTTATTTTTATTTTGATGCTTTTGACGCTTGCACTTGTGTGAAGAAAATTGCATGAATAAACCAAACTGTTGTTTGCAACCACTTCTCAGCTATCTCCTTGTGTAACGAATCCCCCCAAGGGGTCATCCACGCCCGCCACCGAGCTAATCAATCCCACAATATGTAGCAACATACTGTGCATTTTTAAAGGTTAACGTACACTTTAGGGCTCTTTCACACAGTATGTCCGTCGGACGGACTCCGTTTATCTCAGCGGGGGGATTGATCCGCCGATCCCCTGCTGAGCAGGAGGATGACAGCTGTTCTCCGCGCTGTGTGTGGAGACATAGCTGTCAGTTCCCCATACATCTCTATGGGGGAAATCGGATGGGAACGGACCGTCGGTTCGTTATCATCCGATCCGCTGGACGGATGGAAAATAGGGTTTCCATCCGTCCAGATTTAAAGGATCGGATGTCAGCGGACATGTCTCCGCTGACATCGGATCCCCCATAGGGATGCATGGGGGGACCGTTCAGATCCGCCAAAAAAACGGACAGGCGGATCTGAATGGTCCGTCTGTGTGAAAGGGGCCATAAGCTACATTTTCTTTGTGAATTGTGAATTTGTGTCATTTTATTTAGAGAATGCAATTAATTGTTTTGCAGCTAAAAGTTATGGTCAAAAGGGAACTACTGTAGCTAAATGCAATGCTTAAATACGAAATGAAAAATATTGTATTACAGAGAACACACATAAAGGAGACAATACTACACTTCCTAACAGAATAAAAGTGTATTTAAAGGCCAAAACAAAATAGGAATATAGCGCAACCTACTAGTTCTTTGGATGAGGTAGATGCATTGATTTCAGTTTTTCCCACATGGTAACTTTGTCAATAGCACACTTCCTATCCCTAGGTGTCGCTGTCCACCCCTTCTATGGTATCCAGGTACCCCTTCTATGGTATAAGGACTGTCACCCAGGCTGGACTTCAAATAAGCACCAGAGATGAAGCCATGAGAGGAAACACAGATGTCACATAGCTGCAGGAGAGCATTTTGCAATATAGATGTGCAATAATACATAAATATCCTGAAAACATTATGGCAAAAGCCCCAGGGAGGCAAAAAAAAAAAATTAAACTTCCCATGCAATGTGATTCAGCATAAAAATCTGGGAAGAAATCATAATCTAGCAATCACTTTTGGCATTCACTGACAATTATATCAACAGATCTATCTATATCTTAGATTGTAAGCTCTAACGAGTAGGGCCCTCTGATTCCTACTGTATTAAAGTGTATTGTATTTGTAATGTCTACCCTCAAGTTGTAAAGCGCTGCGTAAACTGTCGGCGCTATATAAATTCTATATATAATAACAATAATATGTGTGTGTTTTTGATCTAATATTTTAAATACCTTTAAGGCCTCGTGCACATGGTTGCTCCTAAACTGATTGATGTTTTTTGGGCATTTGGCGACTTTTTTTATTAAGCCCCTGAATGCACCTCAATAAAAGCCCGATTTTTTTTATTAAGCCCCTGAATGCACCTCAATAAAAGCCTACAATACACACAGACATTTACAGGAGTTTAGGAGAAGCATAGTTTAGGGGCAGTCAAAGCTTCTCCTGAACACAGAAGAATCGTGTTTAGGAGAGGGCTTGTGGGCATAAAAAATGCTCAACACGGCTAACCACATCTATACATGCCTAAACTCACCTAAGCGCTAGGCGCGTTTAGCACTTCAGCATTTATTAATTTCATAAAAAAATTACAATTTTGGCCTATGAAATAACCACTTGACCTCCGGAATATTTACCCCATTCATGACCAGGCCATTTTTTTGCATTACGGCACTGTGTTAATTTAACTGACAAGTGTGCGATCAGGCAACGCTGTACATAAATTACATTTACATCATTTTTTTCCCCACAAATAGAGCTTTCTTTTGGTGGTATTTGATCACCACTGGGTTTTATTTTTTTGCGCTATAAACAAAAAAAAGATTGATAACTGAAAAAAAAAAAACATTTTTTACTTTCTGCTATAAAACATATCCAATAAAAAAATGTTAAAAAATCGAATTTCTTCCTACCTTTAGGCCAATATGTTATTCTGTGCAGTCAGTCTGCACTGCAGCATTAAAGTTACAGTGTTTAGTCAACAACTGGATAAATAAATCCCCAAACACCAAAGGTTGCTAACCTTTGCTAACCTGGTTTTAACAAAAATTGCTTTGGTGGTTTTTTAATGCTGATTTTCTCCTACTAGTAGAAATAGCGTTTTCAATAAACCAGTGTGCATGACGCCTTAATGAGATTCTGAAATTGTAAAAAGACTTTATACTTTTTGAACATCTAAATTAAATATTCTAGCACTTATAGAAGAGATGTATTTTCAAAATCCTCCACTAGATGGCAGCAACACTCAAGCAAAAACAGTTGCTCTGCAGTTGCTAGATCAGCCATTCTCAATCATGGTTCTGTGGAATTTCTAGGATTCCTTTAGAGAATGCTAGGGGTTCCCTGAGTTGTGGCTGACGGATCTCTCATCTGATGGTACCTGCATATTTCCAGGACCAATACCCCTTGGCAGAGCCAGCAGCATGACACCAGTGATCTTTTAAGGTTTCCTTCACACGGCCATATGCATATTGTCTGCACAGAATGCAGGTTCTTTCTGGCAGAGATCCTGAGTAAAATCTTGCCTAATGTACTCACATATAGACACATACAGATCTTCTAATGGCTTAAGGCAAGCCAAGCTTTATGCAATTTTCTTACCATCAATCATGGGTTGAAGGAGAAAAATGGCTCGATCTCCCCATCAATAAAGTTAGTGTTGATGGGGGAATCTGTGCATACTAAATAAATATATAACAACCTTTCATATTACCTTTACATTTCATATCCTTGACAGTTCCCTGTGTATGCTGGTAATGCTGGTGCTGTTCGACCAGTCCAGTGCAACTGTATAGTGCCACAGCGTTTGTCAGCACCTGGAAGTTCCTTCAGCTAAATATTCTTTCATGACGTCTGTGGCAGTCGGACACTTTATTGAACAAACCTGCAGAATAGTGCCCACCTTTAGACCTGCTCCACTCGGTTCTAAAATTATTCCTAGAATTTGTAGTGAGAGCTAGGGGTACTTCTGGGCATTACATTGGGCTTAATGATAGTCTCTGCCCAATGCCCGCAAGTGCTGTGTGGACATTTCTTATGAATGTTCTTTCCATCTACTTAAACCCCTCGCACGAACCCTCCTTGTAGCCCTAACACTAATCCTCACAGCTATCTTCCCTGTGAATAAACCTCACAAACCTTTTTTGTAACCTGGGATGTCCACATCACACATTGCAGTAGGCAGTGTTCCAGTAGGACAAAGTACTGCACGATTTTAAACTCTACGCATGCGCAGACACACCACAGGATTTAAAGACCTGGCAAAGCTTTCTGGCGTGTTTACGTATGTGCAGGATGTGAATTCCATGCATGTGCAGACATGCTAAAAAGTTCTGCCAGTTCCCAGAGGCAACAGAGACATGTGGGGTGTCTTTACAATATGTGGAATGAAAACCAGGAAGGGGAGTTTCAAGATGGCAGAGGGGAAGCAGAATAGTGCAAGGAGAACATCAGCTACAAGAGAGATAGTACTGCACTGCGTGAACTACTTACTATGTTTTTTTAATAATGCTCAAGGACAAGTATTAGAAAGATGAAATTCATTTTACTTAGATAGGTTCTTCAAGTAACCCCTTTATATTTGCTTCTCAAGAACCAGTTTTCCTGTTCCAGAAGATACTGGCACCCAAGTCCCAGCACTGGGATTTCCTGCTTTGTGGAAATACTGTACATATGGGGAACACAACCTAACTGATGGAAACACAATAAATAGCACACAAAGACAGCTCATTGCAACAAATGCACCAAAAATATATACACATAAAAGTAATATTTCACCAGTTCATGCGCTGATCAGATGACACTGAAAGGCTTGCTGGTGGTCTTTTTTGAATGCACGCTTTTCCAATGTCATTGCAGCTCTCCTTGTTTCCACTGGGTGGTAGACAACGAGTCGGTATAAGAATTACAAAAGGAGACACCAGCGCACAGCCGCCCTCGCATAATAAAATTTTAATTGGACAACATTTCTAACAGATACACTCACGTTTCAAGAAGGCACATACAACGGTAGGTTCCCTTTCTTCCTCTCTCCCCCGGATGTCCCCTTCAAATGCTATGGAGCTCGAACGCCCCTCCTGAAGTGCCTGATGACCCGAATCCTCCTCGCTACAGCCCCGGCGTTCACAGCCCAGTGCACCTGTGCCTGGACCAGCCGGCTAGTCGCCACTACACATGGGTGCCGCGGCCCTGCCAGAAGGCTATAGATGGAAGGGGAGTAAGGAACAGGACGACATAGCATGCTTGCTAGGTTGCTATGACAACGCGTTCGGAGGCGGAGCCTCCTTCCTCAGGTCACCGAATCATGTTGTCATAGCAACCTAGCAAGTGTGCTACGTCGTCCAGTTCCTTACTCCCCTTCCATCTATAGCCTTCTGGCAGGGCCGCGGCACCCATGCGCAGTGGCAACTAGCCAGCTAGTCATGGCACAGGCGCACTGGGATGTGAACGCCGGGGCTGTAGTGAGGAGGATTCGGGTCATCAGGCACTTCAGGAGAGGCGATCGAGCTCCATAGCATTTGAAGGAGCCATCCGGGGGAGAGAGAGGAAGAAAGGGAACCTACCGTTGTATGTGCCTGTTATCTTCTTGAAACGTGAGTGTATCTGTTAGAACTATTGTCCAATTAAAACGTTATAATGCGAGGGTGGCTGTGCGCTTGTGTCTCCTATTGTAATTCTTATACATTGCAACAAATGTAATTCCTCCTTTCATTACCAAGGGGGAGGGACTGAGACTGAAGAGAGAAAGTGTAGGGATGAAGTGTCGCACTGTTGTGTCCAAGTACACAAATTAGTTGAAATCTGGAAAGGCACCAGAGACAAAGAAGCTGCACACCCCAAATGTTGTATTACAAAAGAAAATCAAAAGTTCCCCCGGGTTTTTTCTTGCAGCAAGCAGACGATCAAACAAATTGAAATATAAAAAAAAAAAATTATTATACAAATATTTAAAATCCACCAAGGTTTTAAAATATGAGCTCTGGTTACATAGATTCTTGTCATGACCCATCAATCATAACATGCAAAATAGGCATATTTAGGGCAACTTTTTACAATAAATTCAACGGGGGTGTTGGTCTGGGGCAGGATCGTTTATTGTAAAAATTTGCCTTGCGTATACCTACCTATTTTGCATGTAATGGCTCAAAAAAGAGAGCGGCACTCACGCGTCTTGAAAGGTAAACGCACAATGATAGTTTTAATCAACGTTTCGACGAGGCACAAGCTCGTCTTCCTCAGGCCCATTTTCTATCCCTGATTTGTGTGTGGGGGAGACCATTGGATATTGCATGTTATGATTGATAGATCATGACGAGAATCTATGTAACCAGAGCTCATATTTTAAAACCTTGTTTAAATATTTTTATAATAAAATACTTTTTTATATACTTCAATTTGTTTGATAGTCTGTTCGCTGCAAGAGAAAACCCCAGGGGAACCTTCTATTTTCTTTCGTAGTACACAAATAACTTTATTTCCGCAAAAGATCAGACAAAAATAATGTAAGCGGATGTACAGACTAGCTGCTGAAAAGCATGCCTGTAAGCTATTGTTATAGTATGATGGACGTACAAAACATTGTAACTACCTGCTTGGAGTTTGCATGTTCTCCCTGTACCTGCATGGGTTTCCTACGAGTACCCAGGCATCCTTCCACACTCCAAAAACAAGCTGGTAGAATAATTGGCTGCTGTCTAAATTGGCCCTAGTATGTATATGAATGTGAGTTAGGGACCATAGATTGTAAGTTCCTTGGGGGCAAGGACTGATGTGAATGTAGAACATATATGTAAAATGCTGCTAAATTGATGGCACTATATAAGTACCTGTAGTAAAAAAAAAAAATTAAACTGAAAGTTACTCAAATCTCTCATGCACTGCAGGCAAAACAATCCTTTTCTTCTGGGCCAATTCATAACTATAAGCTCTGTTGGACAATTACGGAAACACATTTATTATCTGTGGACTAAGTCACAGATTGGTTAGCTATGCAGCTGCTCACGGCGCCGCTGCTCACCGGTCAGTCAGGAGAACTATTTGCAGGCAGGCAGACGGAACATGTGGGACGGATGTCGGGCTCTGTTCTGCTACCTTCTACAACCACTGAGTATCGTACGTTCGGCGATGTGACTATCGCCCGCGCTCTATCGTTCAGCCCTACCTATGAGTGTAATGTTTTCAGTGGGGTGGCAACAGGGGTGGCAAGGACTTCGTCTGGGGTGGCAATTGCCACCCCAGCTAGACCTCTGGCTCCGCTACTGGTGGACTTTTGACACAACATGTGACACTTCAATGATATACTTTCACTTTGCAGGTTTGTATTGCGGTGTTCAGGTCTGGGAAGTTTTCTCTCCCTTCCTTTGTATCTGACAGAAAGCAGAACGAACAGAAAGTGATGGGATTTTCATTGGACAGACTGTAAAAAACAAACAAACTTTTCTAGTAGAGAGGGTAAGGGCTCTTTCACACGGCCGCTCCAAATTTTTTTTTCCCGCTGCGGCACTTTTTTTTTTCACGGACACAGATGACACTTGTGTCATCCGCTCCGTATGTCCGCATATCATCCCATCCGTTTGCGAATGATATACGGACATAATGTATGTCTTTGTGGATTGCGGATGTCAGCGGATGACAGCGCTGACATCCGATTTTGCATCCGTTACATTTTTTAAACGGAAGAAAAATAGGGTTCTGTTCCGTTCCAAAAAACAGAACAGAGCTGAAAGGACGAAAATCGGATGTCAGCGGATGGTCATCCGCTGACATCCGCAATCCCATTGACATGCATTATGTCCATTTTTCATCCGCAAAAAAATGGGATGAAATACGGACATCCGGAGCGCCCGTGTGAAAGGACCCTAAAGGTAAAACATTTAACAGGTTTCTATTTGCTGTTTGCGTCCCCATGTAAAACTCTCTTCATTTACTGTCACATAAAGCAGGGGACACTTACAGCATTTAAATCCAAACAGAGGTTCTAATCTTTCCTCACTTTATCTAAAATAAAATAAATAAAAAAATAAATAAAATTTTGCCTGGAGCTGAACATTAAGTCTGCCTTAACACACAAGTATTTAAAGTGTCATTTTAGATAATCGCCACAAGATGGTGCCATGGCCAAAGTTAATTAAATCGCAGCCATTACAATCCATAAAACATAAGAACATTTCTGGAATTTTCAGCCTACAAAAAAACAAAAAATTCAAACAAAAACAAACAGCTACATTATAATACAATCTTAAAATCTTTGACTTACATTTTCTATTACAAATGTCCATTCTTTGTCTTCAAACTCTTCTGCATGTGGGTCCTAAAACAGAAAGAATGATTTAAAAGGGTATAGGTGGAATGTATTCCTGAATTCTAATGTAGAGGTTGACTGGGTGTAAAGAATCCTCCAAACTTTCAGGCTTGCTTAACATTACCAGGAGGCATGCCCTCGGATCAGTATGTATACAACCTGCTTTGACCCCAATACTACGAGTTTAGTTCATGGGAGAAATTCCTGGGCAATAACTTGGACTGGCCTGGACCTGGACTATAAACATGTCTTGTGACAGAGGTACCAGTGTCATAGATTGCCTCCTCAGTTCTTCACAGAGTGGAAGTTGCTTCTGGGACCATCAAGGGGTGCATTGGACTTGCAGTTGACCTCCTAAGCTGATTCCGTGCTAAAAAGTAATTTTATGTTCCTATTGACTTGGACAACAGCCCTTACGCAATAAAGCATAGAAAATACAACAGAAATGATCTACAACACTTCAAGGCCAGGCCACCCATACTCTTTCAATTGCAGTCCAACAGCCAGAAAGCACGATTGTTTGCAATTATAAATGAATAGGAGACGTACAGTATACAGAGAGAATTTCCGAGAGCTGCCACGATAGACATCCTCAGAAAGCCATTTGCCTGGCTAACTTCACACTTCATTACTTTCTGAATTCCTGACCTGGGTAAAGTCAGAACTTTGGCTCTGCATAATTGTTCTGAAGGTACTGAAGCCAAGACGATTACCATGACAGCCAGGAAACTAGTATTTTATAAAGCCTAAGCATTTCTTCCAGTTCAGGTTCATGATCACTGCCTTCTGAAAAGGCTAGATAGATGCCTGACTGTATCTTCTTTACTTCTGTGTGACTCACCAGAAAAAGGAAATAAAAGCCAGAGAAATGTCAGTATGGTTAATCCTTGTTCTGAATCAGGGACTTGAAAAGTAATGAAGCCAAAGTATCGCCATGATGGCCAGGCTACTAGCTTTAGAAAAAGTGGTCATCCCATAGTAAGCCTACACATTTCACTTATGGCACCCTAAAGAGGGAAGTTCCACTTTATGCCCCCCTTCTCTTCTAATTTTGGCTTTTTTTTTTTTTTGAGGGGTTTGGGGGGGGGGGGGGGACAGCAGGTACCTGGTTTTGACCTGTACCCGGTCCAACTTCCACTCAAATCACTGCAGCGATCCACCGGAAGTACTCCCCCCGCCCGCAGCCTTGTGGGACATGTCACAGGTCCTAGAAGGCTGCGGGACTATTCACACAAGTGCAGTGCGGCCTTTGCGTACGCAGTGGTCAGCCAGCTGTGAAACTGCAAGGAGTCCCAGCCAGCTACCCATAGTATACATGCTCGTGCCAGGGACCCGAAGAACGGTGAAGAAGAAGCAGTTTGGGTGAGGATGGCACTGGACCCCTGGACAGGCAAGTGTCCTTTTATTAAATGTCAGCAGCTACAGACTTTTTATTTTTTTTGTACAAAGACTTTAAAGCATCAGTCTGCCCAAATGCTGGCAGCCTGTAGTTTTCAGTATATGACAGAAAACATAATCACCCAGCATCCCCATTTCAAACTGTAAAACTGTAACCATTATGTTGGGAGTCTCTTGCTCCCTGCAGGCATTTTATTTTTATATTTTATTTATTTTAACATACAGAGGGTACAGCACAAAGACTCAGAATCCCAGCACTGCAACAGCAGTAATGAGACTAAAGCGAGGAGGTAGAGCTGAAAACAAAACCAGGCAGGTGTCACCAAAGGAGTCTCTGAGACGTGCAAGAAGCCAATGGGATTTTCCCATTTGCAACATCCAGCATCAGCTTTGCACCAGTAAGGTCATTGAAGTTTAAAGAGTCCTACAGTGCCTTGAAAAAGTATTCATACCCCTTGAGATTTTCCACATTTTGTCATGTTGCAACCAAAAATCTAAATGTATTTTATTGGGATTTTATGTGATAGACCAACACAAAGTGGCACATAAAATGCATCAACCTGAACCCACCGTGAAACATGATGATGGCAGCATCATGTTGTGAGGACGCTTTTCTTCAGCAGGGACAAGGGAAGCTGGTCAGAGTTGATGCAAAGATGGATGAAGTCGAATACAGGTCTGGGGCTACAATAGAATGGTGTAGATCAGGGATATGCAAACTGTGGCCCTCCAGATGTTGCAGAACTACAAGTCCCATGAGGCACAGCAAGACTCTGACAGCCACAAACATGACACCCAGAGGCAGAAGGATGATGGCACTTTAAGTTTTGGAACAGCTGGAGGGCTGCAGTTTGCATATCCCTGGTGTAGCATATTCATGTGTTAGAATGGCCCAGTCAAAGTCCAGACCTAAATCCAATTAAGAATCTGTGGCAAGACATGGAAATTGCTGTTCACAGACACTCTCCATCCAATCTGACAGAGCCTGAGCTATTTTGCAAAAAAGAATGGGCAAACATTTCATTTCAAAGCTGGTAGAGGCATACCCAAAAATACTTGCATCTGTAATTGCAGCGAAAGGTGGTTCTACAAAGCATTGACTCAGGGGGCTTAATACAAATGCACGCCACACTTTTCACATATTTGTAAAAGAATTTTGAAACCCATTTATCAATTTTCTTCCACTTCACTATATGCCACTTTGTGATGATAAAATCCCAATAAAATACATTTACGTTTTTGGTTGTAACATGACAAAATTTGGAAAATTTCAAGGGGTACGAATTAGGCTTGTGACGATATCAGATTTTCATGCTGCGATTAATTGATTAAGGTTTAGCCACGGTATACGGTATTATCACGGTATTCAATTATTTAATTTCTACCTCACTTGAATTTCATTGCTGAATTTAGGGACTTTGGTTCACTTTTGCACAATATTATATAGTCAGTCAGTCCAGACTCTGTGAACCAGGCCTAAAATAATCCATCAAGCAGTGTCTGGCCTAACTGGTGATGACTGGTCCTGGCGATCGGCTCCAATCCGATGGCCTGGTCATTAAGGGGGCAAATCCTTGTGGTCAAGAAGTGGTTAAACCTGAAAGAGGACCGGTGTTGTTATTTATAAATTACTTTACTATTGCTTTAGGCCTGGTTCACATGTATGCGGGTTGGCGGTCCACATCTGCACAGGCATAGCAGCCCATGGATTTGAACGGGCTGCTAAGCCCTCATTTTCTGCAGAAAAAAGGTGCATGCAGCATTTTTTTAAAACTCAGTGGTCTTGAAATCCATCCTGTTTTTGCACCATGCGACTAACCTGCAGTTCCTGCTCTGGTAAGCTTTCTTGCGTTTTTTATATACGTGGGCCCAGCATTTAAAAACACAGTTTGCATGTGCAGCAACTGCAGGTAAGTCGCATGGTGCAAAAGAAGGATGGATTTCACTGCCACTGCATTTTTTTAAATTCTGCATGCACCTTTTTTCAGCCGAAAACGCAGGCATAGCAGCTCAAGCCCATTCAAATCAATGGGCTTCTATGCCTGTGCAAATGTGGGCTGCCAACCTGCATACATGTGAACCAGGCCTAAAGCAATAGTAAAGTCATTTATAGATAAAAACACTGGTCCCCCTGCACGTTTAACCACTTCTGGACCGCAAGGATTTGCCCCCTTAAAGACCAGGCCATCGGATCAGAGCGCCAGGACCAGTCATCACCAGGTAGGCCAGACACTGCTTGATGGCTATATAATAATGTAATGTGGGCTGCTATGCGTGTGTGTGTATATATAATATGCTGCTATGCCCATTTATGTATGTAGGTATGCGTGTGTGTGTGTGTGTGTGTATCTCTATCTATCTATCTATAATATATATCTAGATCTATCTATCTCTATCTAATTCTATCTATCTATCTTATTCTATCTGCATAAACTTGCTTGTATTAGCAGTGTTTCTGTGTCTGAGCCCTGGAAGAAGCATGGGGGTGTGTACCGAGTGGGAGCCGTCTGATTGGTTACAGGGAGGAGCTAAGTCTCTCACTCTAGGATCATATTACCAGAGCGGTTTCTATTGAGTGAGTGAATGAGTCATCCAGCTCACTGAAATGTATCAATTGTAAAGGCAGACTTAAGGAGCAGATAAACACGGTATTTTAAGACCCCGTTCACACTGGGGCGACCTGTCAGGCGACCTGGTTGCCTGCCAGGTCGCCTGCCAGGGAGAAGCTGTGGACCCGTTCTAATAGAAGCGACACAAGTCGCTCCGACTTAGAAAAAGGGTCCGGAGCTTCTTTGGGGCGACCTGGAGCGACCTGCATTGACTTCAATGTTATGAAGTCCGTGCCGGCCGCTCCAAGGTCGCAGTGCGAGCAGCGCACCGCGACTTGTGAGGTCGCCCTGGCAAGTCAGATCGCCCCAGTGTGAACGGGGTCTAAAAATGCCACAATAACAATACCGTGGGCATGCAATACCGCGATATATCGAATTACCGAAAACCGGCATATCTCTAGCTACGAATACTTTTTCAAGGCACTGTATATCTGGCATTACTCTGTATTATGCATATTACTACACACCTAAAGGGGGGAAAATCAGAGAGTAGCAAACTCTCTCCTGCTACTGAACCATCTATCATCAAATGCAAAAAAATCCGTTCAGATCTGTTTTTTTTTTTATATTGGATATTTTAGTGTTTTGCTCAGAAGTTCACATTCAAGTACTTGGCTTTACTAAATGCTAGATGACACAGTAGATGATATACTTGAAAACGGGAAAGGGAAATTGGTATTTTTCCAACAAGATTTCAAGTACAACAAAATACTGACTGGAATAATAGATGTTTAAAGGCTCCCAAGTGGCCTATGTCTTCCAAACATAGAGCAGAGCTACATCAGCAGAACAGCAGTGTATGATGTAAAGACAGGAAGCATACGGCAGACTGATGCAAACACACAAACACCGTGCCAGCTGGTGAATTACCAGAAATATATGTGCAGTGACTTGCGTTTTTCTGCACCTGATCAACGCCAGTCACCAGAAGGGAACAATTGTTTTCTATGTGCCCTGTTTATACCACAACACTGGTGTTATGTGCAGTACAAAAAATGCAGACATGCTGCACCTTTAAACAGTGAATCGGATGGCAACACCAGACTGAGGAGTGCCAAGACTTGAACAGAGTGTTACTTTGCCCAGTCTCAAAAAAAGGAATAAAAAAAAAATGTTCACAGTACAATGAGCAGTTACAACGCATTGCACCAGCTTCTCATCACCAGGCAAAAACAGACACCAGCCTGCATGTTTTTTTGTAGTGTGTTGCTAGTGTGAACAGGCCTCAAAAGTTTACCAGTCACAAACATCCAACAGAACACTGTAAGGGCTCTTTCACACGGCCGCTCTGCTGCTTTTGTCCGCTGCGGGACTTTTTTTTTTTTTTTCACGGAGCGGATGACAGTTGTGTCATCCGCTCCGTAAGTCCGCATATCATCCCATCCGTTTGCGGATGATATGCGGACATAATGTAAGTCTATGGGGATTGCGGACGTCAGCGGATGACACCGCTGACATCCGATTTTCCTTCCTTTCCGTTTTTTGAACGGAGGAAAAATAGGGTTCTGTTCCGTTCCAAAAAACAAAACAGAACTGAAAGGAGGAAAATCGGATGTCAGCGGATGGTATTCCACTGACATCCGCAATGCCATAAACTTACATTATGTCCGCAAATCATCTGCAAAAAAATAGGATGATTTGCGGACACACAGAGCGGCCCTGTGAAAGAGCCCTAAGGGCTCTTTCACACGGTCCGCCTCCGTAGGCGGATCCGTGTTGCTCAGCGGGGATCGATCCACGATCCCCGCTGAGCCGGGGGATGACAGCTCCGTCTCCGCTTGCAGTGCGGAGAGGGAGGTGTCTCAGCACCCACTGCCCTCTATGGGGGATCGGATGAGAGCGGACCGCTTGTCCGCTCTCATCAGATCCGCTCCGATTACTGAACGGATGGAAAAATAGGGTTTCCATCCGTCCAGATTTCAGCACAGGATCGGATGCGGATGGCAGCGGGTGTCAGCGGAGGTGTCTCTGCTGACACCCGCTGCCCCATAGAGCTGCATGGAGGATCCGATCAGATTCGCCTAAAAAACTGACAGTCGGATCTGATCGGACCGCCCGTGTGAAAGAGCCCTAATTCAGTTTTGCTTTTCTGCATTTGAAAACCCAAGTCAAAACCTGGGCCACTATGGGCAGTTTTACGTTTTTTTAATGAAGTCACCAGATACTCCAGATTGAACTGGGCTAGATCTTCCATTTTACCATTAGTCCCTGAAACTAGAACATTAGCAGACCCGGATTTCCCTCTGAAACGGGTGACTAGCCTAATGTATCTAGGGGTGTGAATTACAGCAAAGGTTACAGACTATATGGCCCAACTATGCTGAAACAGAAAACAGAAGCTTGGAAATGTCTACCATTGTCTTTAATAGGCAGGATTAATTTTTTGATAATGAAGATCTTACCGGTCATCCTTTATTTTCTAAGACATGCCCCCATATAAATACCACGCTCTTATTGTAAAACAATCAATAGATTATTTAGCTCTTTCCTTTGGCCAGCCTCACATTGGACTTGGGGCACTACAGGAACCTATGGGCCAGGGCACTACATGATCTACATAAGCATTTTTTTGGCAAGGACAATGGTCTTTGCTCAAAGATGGCTGATGGGGGATGATGGTGATGCTGCCACTTTTCTGGAAGCTGCCCTAACAGGATCTAATGAAAATCTAAAGTATTTATAGTTTCAGGGACCCAAAACACCGCATTGTGTCACGTGCTCCGTGAAACTTGCCGTAAAAGTATGGGATCAGACTCAATAAATCTTGTACCCAAGGGGAACTGAAACATCACTTTATTCCCCATTTTGGTATAACCCCCAGCTTCCCCATTTCCTGGAACATCTATGTCCAGTTGTATGGGCAAATAGGAGGATTAAAACAATTGCAACTTTGGCAGGCAAATTTGTGACATTTGACAAACTAAGAGAAAACATGCACTCCCCAATTGGTACTTTTTTCGGTATCTACAATGCAGTCACGCCCTTGTGTCACAATTTGGTGTGTGCTCAACCCTCTCATCTGAAAACGCTATTATGTTCTAATTCCGTGGTCAAACTATTATCAGTAATCTACAAGTTGTTCCCAGTCAGGCCTCCCTATATTGAATGCTGTAGAATGAAGTGGTAGTTGATGTCTCTGATTTACAGGGGAGTGACTGGGATAACATGTGGAATTACCCATTTCAGCAACTATTGTCCACTAAATACAGACTGATTCAATTTAAGTTCTTCACCATATTTATTTTATCCCTGCCAAATTGGCTGGCATTTAACAATCCCCAAGCACAATCATTGCTGGCATTGTACCTTTGCCCAGGCCGATTTTTCACATATTTTTTTCACTGCTCTTTAATCCAAAATTTTGGGCAGATGTCACTAAATTTATGCTGGAGACCACAACTCTCGCTGTCCCCCTGTCCATCTTGGTGTGCCTTCTGGGTCCTGTGGAGGGATTGGCCACCACAGTGGTGCATAAACCTCTGAATATACTTCTGTTTTACGTTTGTAAAGCGATTGTATTACATTGGAAAAAACCTATGCCCCCCAACACTGCAGTTCTGAAAACGATTAGTGAACTCGGCGTTACCATTTTAGAAGGCTACATTTGAATTGGAGCAGTCCAAAAATATTCGAAAATGTCTGGGGTAGTTGGACATCTGAAGCTGCTGCTATTGGATAGTTCGCCATCCATAATTGTATATTGATCAAGTTTGCTGATCCATCTATCTGAATCTCTGTCCCATGAGGTTCTGCAATTATTACATTTCTTGAAACTGAGATGCTCATTAAAGGTTTATAACTCTAACCATTTTAGGATGTTTGATGCTATGAGGAATGGATGGTCTCTATTATGGTCAAATAGGTATATACCAAAGTCTGCGATCCACGCACTATGGTCTTCCTATAAACAGTAATCACTTGTCCTGGGAAAATGGGGAGTACTGCAGGGGAGAGGGCTAGGAGGGGTGGGGGTTTGTTATGGTTTGACATTTTTTGGTTGGCCCTACATGGCCAACTGGGTGTCAGTTGTTGCCTTTAGATTTCTATTAGGCCGGCCATAGATGGATCGAATCTCGTCCGTTAAAGCAGGGACTAGCTTAGATTGGAACCATCTATTGGCAGGCTGGTTGTACCCAAGACCGTCCATCAATAGACTTGGGTACAACCACCCTGTTGAAATTTTGTACATGCAATCACTGCTGATGGCTATAGCCACTAGCAGTAATCGTGTTCTGCCAGCCGGGAAGACTCCCCATGCCCCATCACCATTCCCAACCAGTCAGCACAGCCTTTTTGTGATGTGGTATCCAATTTAATGCATGTTATTGAGTAACACTGCAATACAATGGAAAACACTGCATTTTGTTTTTTAGCATTGCCAGTCTACTTAATACACAGGCAGAAATGACAGTTTAAAAATTAATGACAAGTCTGCTATATTTTGTGACTGGCTCAGGACAAGCCTGCCTTTTCCATGATGGCACGCAATAAATAAAAATCTATATAATGGTCACTGGTTTTTGAATATCTACTCACATAAAACTGGGTCACTGTAAAAACATCAGTTGAAGCTTGACGCGTTTTGTGGTTGGATGTCATTACACTGACACAATTTGATATTAATGACAATCTGAAGATCATGGTCATTATGAGCAGATTGTGATGTCTTAGATACACAGGCAGCTTTTGTTGGGATGTTTCTTTTGCAAGGTATGTTGTCAGAAACAATCCTTTGCCGTTTAATCTGCATTAATGGGATAAATACTTTGAAACTGACCTCCAGGCACACATTTAAATTTTTAAATATAAAATACTAATGCAAAAAGTTTGGCAGTCTTGTTTAGCTGCCCCAACCAAACTCTACAACCCCGTGTTAATAAAGCAAGCATTTGCATCATGATGTAAAGCAAAAAGCCCTGTGGACACAAAGCAGGCACACCTTCAGGGTTTCTGATCACTGTACCATGGTTGCCTGATACATCAAAATGTCTGTGTACAGGGCAAATGTGCACACGCCCTTCCTACAATGCCGCATTGGTGTCTTGTGTGTTTCATTGGGTCTTTGGGGCAGAAGGCAAGAATTTTAAGATATTAGGTAGCACTAAAGGGAGCCTGTGATGCATATGCTAGGCTATTCTTCTTTACAGTACAATATAACAGGTGTGCTTTAGCTTAGGTTCACACTGTAGCCGGTCCAGGAACAAGTTTAACCACTTGCCTACCGGGCACTTTCACCCCCTTCCCATCCAGGCCAATTTTCAGCTTTCAGTGCTCTCACGCTTTGAATGACAATTGCGCGGTCATGCTACACTGTACCCATATGACATTTTTATAATTTTTTTCACACAAATAGAGCTTTCTTTTGGTGGTATTTAATCATCTCTGGGTTTTTTATTTTTTACCAAAAAGAAAAAAACAAAGAAAATTTTGAAAAAAAAAAAAGTTTTTCTAATTTTCTGCGAGTAAATTTTGAAAATAAATACATTTTTCTCCTTCACTGATGTGCGCTGATGAGGCAGCACTGATGGGCACTGATAGGCTGAACTGATGGGCACTGATGAGGTGGCACTTATGGGCACTGATGAGGTGGCACTTATGGGCACTGATGAGGTGGCACTGATGAGGAGGTACTAATATGCCGCACTGATGAGCACTGATAGGCGGCACTGATGATCACTGATAGGCGGCACTGCTGGGCACAGAGGCGGCACTGATGGGCACTGGCGGGTGGCACTGATGGAAACTGACGGGTGGCACTGATGGAAACTGACGGGTGGCACTGATGGAAACTGACGGGTGGCACTGATGGAAACTGACGGGTGGCACTGATGAGCACTGATGGGCGGCACTGATGGGCAGAACCATCAGTGCCCACACTCAGTGCCCATAGTGCTGCCAGTCAGTGATGGGCACTGACTGGCAGCACTATGGGCACTGATTGTGGGCACTGATGTTGAGCACTGTGGGCACTGATGGTGGGCACATTGTTTTTTTTTTTTACCTCTGTAGTAATCAGGGCACTGGTGATCAGTGCCCTGATTACATTCCACTGTGTCCCCGACGGCTGATCGGCTCTCCACCTTCCTCACACTGCAGTCTCCGGGTGAGGAAGGAGCGCTGGCGATGAGAGATGATCTCATATGTTTACATATGAGATCATCTCAGATTGCATGGGCCGATCACGTGATAATGGCCGCTGTGATTGGCCATTTACCACGATCTGTGATTGGCTGTGTCCAAGGGACACGGCCAACACAGATTTTCCCCGATGCGCGCTCGCGGGAGCGTGCGGGGAGACTGTCTCTGGGAGGCCATATAAAGACGGCCTCCCGGAAATTTGAGTCCGCGCTGTAGCCGTACTTCGGCTATAGCGCAGATGGCAAGAAGTTAAACCACACACATTCCCCGATCCACAAGCAAAACAAACTTCTTTTTTGCAGATGCTCGGGGTGCTATTAATTCTAAACGGCATCAGAAAACGCAGTGCGTCTTTGAGTGCGCAAAACTGCATGGTGCCACAGCAGCAACCAGACAAGTTTTTAAAAAAGGGACTTCAAATGAATGGGTTCTGTGCCCAAGCAAATACGTCACACAGAACCCCCTACAGTGTGTGAGCCTAGGCTTAAAGTGGTTGTAAAGTGAGAAGGTTTTTTTATCCTAACCCATTGTATGCATAAAGATAAAAAGCCTTCTGTGTGCAGCAGCTCCCCTCAGCCCTCCTAATACAGGCATACCCTGTTTTAAGTACACTCACTTTACATACACTCGCGAGTACAGACACAGCCTGGTCAGCTTGGCATGGCACTACTCCCGGTTTTTAACTTTGGTGTCTATGGGAAATCTTGGTCAGTTTGACATGGCACTGCTCCCAAACCATAAGTGACAGGGATAACAAACTTAGGGAGCACCAAGAGGGGACCCAGGACTACAACATATCCTATTTGTGGCCAGCCAGCTTGCCAAGGTAATCTACCATATCATAGTCCTGGATCCCCTTAACATGCTCCCCAAGCTTGGTGTCCTTGTCAGCAGTGCCATGTCAAGCTGACCCAGATTTCCTATGGAGCTAGTGTATTTACATGCATTGAGAAATTAAAAAATGTATTGCTTCACTTTAAGTACATTTTCGTTTTACATACATGCTCTGGTCCCATTCTGTACTTAAAAGTGGGATATGCCTGTACTTACCTGAGGTCTATCTGAATCCAGCCATGTTGCAGAAGTGTCTCGGCTGTCCCAGACTCGCCTCCTCATTGGCTGAGAGAGCAGTGCGGTGCCATTGGCTCCCGCTGCTGTCAAAGTTAGTCAGCCAATGAGGAGAGAAAGGGGCGGGGTCGGGCCCTGGCTCCGTGTCTGAATAGACACAGGGAGCCATGGCTCAGCTCAGGTGCCCCTAGAGCAAGCTGCTTACGCTGGGGGCACTTGGCAGAAGAGAGGGGCCTGAGAAGAGGAGGATCTGGGCTGCTCTTTGCAAAATTACTGCACAGAGCAGGTAAGTATAACATGTATGTTATTTTTAACTAAAAATTAAAAAAAAAAAAAAAACTTTATTACCACTTTTAGCAGTATAGGTAACTCAAGGACCTGCCAAGAGTCTGCTGATTGGGCACTGATGGGGCAGCACTGATGAGGTAATCACCAGAGCAGCACCAAAGAGGATAGAATCCAGCGCAGTGGAGGGTGCCTTAAAAGGACCACTACCACAGTTTACCAAGATTGACTGGACATGACCAGGATCAAGCCAATATCGATGGAGGGTGGTGGTTTTTAATTGTAATGAAAAGTGCATTTGATTACACACAAAGGTGAGAATATTGGGAGCACATAGGTGTCACAACAGGGTGGAAGCACACCATTTGTCCTCATGTTGTCATGCAGAAGTTGATACCTTAGAAGAAAAGGAATTGTTTGATTCACCACTGGATATGAACTATTATGCACTTTAATATTCTGTGTGCACTATATTATGGACTACACCTTATAGGTGATTTTGACTGTTTTGTTACCTAATACGTTTATTGATTGTTTTCATTTTATATATGTATTGATACTATATAAAAGTGTTCGCAACACCAGATATATACGTATATAAATCACCGGCTTCATTTACTATAGTGTTTGACAGCATGGTGCACAGCTAAAGAGGCACTGAAGCTCTGAGTGATGACCTCCCAATTTAAGTCTTGTTATATAGTTGATTACAGGAAGCCAAGAAAGTGATCAGATAGTTACACATGTGCATCTCATAAAATTAGAATATCATCAAAAAGTTAATTTATTTCAGTAATTCAAGTCAAAAAGTGAAACTCATATTATATAGATTTATAACATACAGTGTAACACAGCGTGATCTATTTCAAGCATTTCCTTCTTTAAATTTTGATTATTATGGCTTACAGATAGTGAAAACCATCAATTCTGTATCTCAGAAAATCTGATTATTACACAAGACCGATTACAAAATGATTTTTACTACAGAAATGTTGGCTTACTGAAAAGTATGTCCATGTACAGTATAGTATTCACTCAATACTTGGACTGGGCTCTTTTTGCATGAATTACTGCATCAATGCGACATGGCATGGAGGTGATCAGCCTGTGGCACTGCTGAGATGTTATGGAAGCCCTGGTTTCCTTGAGAACAGCATTCAGCTCGTCTGTATTTTTGGGTCTGATGTCTCTCATCTTTCTCTTGACAATACCCCACAGATTCTCTATGGGGTTTAGGTCAGGCAAGTTTGCTGGCAAAACAAGCACAGCATGAAGTGCTCTGGAATTTCCTGGTAGAGGGCTGCGCTGACTTTGGACTTGATAAAACACAGTGGACCAACACCAGCAGATGAGATGGCTCCCCAAATCATCACAGACTGTGGAAAATTCCAAGGTCCCAGAGTCTGGAGGAAGAGAGGAGAGGCCCAGAATCCAAGTTGCATGAGGTCCAGTGTGAAGTTTCCACAGTCAGTAAAGATTTGGGGAGCCATGTCATCTGCTGGTGTTGGTGGCCCACTGTGTTTTATCAAGTCCAAAGTCAGCACAGCCATCTACCAGAAGCACTTCATGCTTCCCTCTGCTGACCAGCTTTATGGAGATGCTTGTTTAATTTTCCAGCAGGACTTGGTACCTGCCCACACTGCTAAAATTACCAATACCTGGTTTAATGATCATGGGATCACTGTGCTTGATTGGCCAGCAAACTCACCTGACCCAAACCCCACAGAGAATCTGTGGGATATTGTCAAGAGGAAGAGGAGAGACACCAGACCCAACAATGCAGATGAACTAAAGGCAACCATCAAAGAAACCTGGGCTTCCAATACCACCTCAGCGGTGCCACAGGCTGATCGCCTTCATGCCACGTCACATTGATGCAGTAATTTATGCAAAACGAGTCCCGACCAAGTATTGAGTGCACATTATACTATACATGGACATACTTTTCAGTAAGCCAACATTTCTGTAGTAAAAATCCTTTTTTTTTTTTTTGGTCTAATGTACTCTAATTTTTTGAGATACTGAATTTTGGGTTTTCACTAGCTGTTAGCCTTATTCATCAAAATTGAATGATACAAATGCATGAAATATATCACTCTGTGTGCAATGCATCTAAATAAAATATAGGAGTTTCACTTTTTGAATTGAATTACTGAGATAAATTAACTTTTTGATGATATTCTAATTTTATGAGATGCACATGTAGTATGTTTAACCACTTCAATACTGGGCATTGTCATCCCCTTCCTATCCAGGCCAATTTTCAGCTTCCAGTGCTGTCGCACCTTGAATGACAATTGTGCGGTCATGCAACACTGTACCCATATAACAAACATCTTTACAATTTCTTTGTGACAGATAGAGCTTTTTTTTGGTGGTATGTAATCACCACTGGGGTTTCCTATTTTTTGCTATACAAATAAAAAAAGACAGAAAAAAAAAAAAAAAAAAAAAAAAAAGCCTTTTTTTGTTTCGGTTAGAAAATTTTGCAAAGAAGTAATTTTTCTCCTTCACTGATGTGCACTGATGATAGTGTACTGATGGGCAATGATTGGCAGAGATAGGGCTGCACTGATAATTAGGGCACGGATGACCGCACTGTAGCCATATTTCAGAATCTGCTGCAGCTCCCAGCGCGCCATCCTTACTGCCCATAGAGCCAGTGCCCAGAGCACGTGTCCATTCTGCCCACCCCTTGTCCCGTCTCTGGGCAGAAATGCTAATCACTTAGCTATTGTGCTGCCCATTACATTAGAAAAACAACAGTATTGTGCTTATGGGCAATATGCCCTTATAAGGGGATTTAATTAAAGTTCAACTGGGCCTCCTAAACAAAACATTTCGATGTAAACAAAAACAGAGTGAATGTTGTAAAAATAATACTTATAACTATCAGTATCCAAAATTTGGCTTTATAGGTAAAAACTGTACTTGGTAGCCAGGGAAATAGACTGATACCACTCTCAGCATCCACACTGTTAAAAGTAATGACAGATAGAATACGAACCTTAAAGAGGGTCACAGTGATTTCCACATTCTCAGGAACAGGCCACACAACTACCCCTCGGTATGGGTTCTTTATTCCAGGCTGCCAACTGTGTGCCTGTAAAAAAAAGAGGAAACAGATTAAAGGACACTTCTCTGCATTTACAATAAGTCTTCATAAATGTTTTAGAAAGATGTAAATAAAATCATGATAATAAATGTAATATTCAAGCAGTCCATTAGTTTGTGGATCTTCGTCAACAAGAAAGTACAAAAATATTAGCGGCGTGCAAAGTGTTGTAACTTTGAGCAGCCAAACTAGTTTACAGCAGATAGATCAGCTAGGATGGATCACTGGCCTTTGTAGATCATTACTGTTCTTTCAATGACCATACAGAGTAAGCTTTAATGCAGAGAGGCTTCCAGTTGTCAATACTGTTAGCCTATAAGAAAAACTGGATTTTTGTACTTACCGTAAAATCCTTTTCTCTGAAGTTCATTAACAGACGCAGCTCCATAACTTCTTAGACCATTGGGTTATGCTCCTCCCATCAGGAATAAGACACTAGGCAGGTCCATCAGGAATAAGACACTAGGCAGGAAAAAGCTTTACCACACCCTATGGGGTTGTCCTTGTAGGCATAACCCCACACACTCTGCTACAGCACTTCGTTTCGTTGCAAGCAGTGTTTAGAAGACAAAAAAAAAAACATTTCACTCACAAGTAGAGGGGTGGGTGCTGCGTCTGTTAATGAACTTCAGAGAAAAGGATTTTATGGTAAGTGCAAAAATCCAGTTTTCTCTATCCTGCATTGACAGACGTAGCTCCATATCTTCTTAGACCATTGGGACATCCCAAAGCAGTATATGCATGAGGGGTGGGAAAAACAACGCAAAGAAGAACGTAATTTCCCAAAGGCTAAACTTAGCCAAACCAGGTAACATGGAGCTCAACCAGGAACAACTGGAGCTCACCTAGAAAAACATACACCCTCAAAGAGAACAAACCAAAAAAAATTCTCTTTTAAACAGCAGCCTGCAAAACATTGTGGCTAAAAGAAGCATCCGAATATGCCAGCACATCTACTTTGTAGAATATTTCCTTTTAAATAGCGAAGACCGAAGTCCCAGCAGGGAACTAGGTCCTACTCCTAAACTAGGCAGAAACAAATTAAGTGCTGTAGCAGGGTGTGTGGAGTTATGCCTACAGGGACAGCCCCATAGGTGTGGTAAAGCTTTTTCCTGCCTAGTGTCCTATTCTTGATCGGAGGAGCATAACCCAATGGTCTAAGAAGATATGGAGCTGCGTCTGTCAATGAACGATAGAGAAATCAGTTGTGTCTTTAGTGTGTTACCAAACCTTAATACAGACCTGGTTAAATCTCACAGAGATCTAGTAGCCAGCTGAAAAAGTTAGGAGCTAGCAAACTACAGCCGAGTGCCCTGGTGATCAGTATTTACCAATCTTATTTTATATATTTACAAAAATGAACCTTGATTTATAAGCTACACAGGAAGTGTATGGTTTTCAGTTAGTTGGCAGATTGTGAAAAAGCAGCAGTAAACCAAAATCATTCAATATAAAACTTCAAAGATCTATCATTTAGCTGTAATATATTTGCCATATCAACATGTACAAGTACATACACTCAGCATCTGATTAGAAATCAGCTTTGTTAATATGAAAGTTCATTGTATTAAGGCGTTACTGTGCATTTTGTCACAAACTGAAGAGAAATTGATCTACACATTAAATACACAATCTGTAATAAACACAAGCACATATAGACTTTTGGGTTAAATAAATATGCCAATAGGGATGATCCAAAACAGCACAAATATATTATTATTACAAATAACCTAAAATACAAATACTATAAATAAAAGGAAGACAACACAGTTTTATTATAAACCATAACCACCACCCCCACCACTTGTATATATAAATGTGTCAAAGCTACATAAAAAAAAATTAGAATGCACTGATTTGCAAATCTCAAACTCAAGTCGGGCCTGGCGCGTTTGGCTGTAGTGCTGTAGCTGCAGTGCTCTGGGGAGGTCAGGTGACTGGTCTCGAGTCGACTCTCTTGTAGTAGTCGACTCCTCACGTCGGACGTCACAGGGCATGCCACGCCAGACGCCACACAGGCGGGGCTCCGTGAAAACCAGAAGTTGGGTAAACGTCCCTGCCTCACATTCTCGTTTAGTTTTCGTTCGTTAACAAAAACGGATTTGATTTTCGTCATAGTTGTCGTCATTTGACGAAAATGTGCTATACTTTGCGTCTCGTTTTCGTCAGTTGAAAAATGCCGGTGACGAAAGCGGTGATGAAAACGTTTTTGTTGACAAAATTAACACTGCTGTAAACTCCATTGGCTGTAATGTCATTGCACATATTACCTGAATATATTACCAACATTAAATATTAGGGAAAAATATAAGAAAAGCCTTTTTCTTAATTGTTTAGTTTTCAGCAGCTTAGTAGATGCTCCTTACTTATGCGTATGCGGTGGTGCAATACATGTTTAAACTTTAATGTGCTATTATTACATGCTCTGGATAGAATTGTGTTGCCGATATAGAAATGGCCAGCAGAGGAGTGTTGATTTTGATGATGTCAATTTTTTATTTAGTTTTAGTTATAGTCTTATCATGACTAAAATGCCATTTTAGTTTTAGTCGTATTTTAGTCATCTGAATTGTTTTAATTTTAGTCGTATTTTAGTCAACTAAAATTGTGTTAACACTGACTTAAATATGCTACACAATAATTAAAAAAAAAAACAGGCAAAACATAGAATGGCAAGGAGCCTCTATGTTTATGTAGATGTATTTTTTATTTTTTTTTAATTATTGTGCAATACGGTAGTATTAAATAGAACTACCCAACAGAATGGCAAAAGACATCTAATCTGTTTCATGTAAAATGTATTTTCCCTTTAATTGCAAAGTTACTGTGCAAAACAACAATAAATAGAACTAACCAACAGAATGGCAGAAGGCCATTATTCTGTTTCATATAAACATATTTTAACTTAAATTTAAAATGATTCTGCAGAATTCAAAATAATTATGCAAAATAGTATATAAGCTAACTCATTCACTAACACAGACATAGTCCGCGTTTCCTGGTAGCAGAGTGATATGATCAGATTAACACCTAGAGTGGGTGTGAAAACTGAGAGCGAAAAAAAAGGACTAATCAATTTTAAACTAAACCCCAGCTATAAATTAAAAAAAAAAAAAAAGAAAAAAAAAAAACGGGGGGGGGGGGGTGACTACAATTAACTTTTATATTTACTCCTAAATTATCTGTACTTCCAGCTCTCACCTCAGCAGACTTTTTTACTGACTGGAAAGGGTCCTGTAAAAGGAGGTCACAGCGGCATCCCTCAAAAAGAAGCCTGGTTATTGGGGGCGGGCACTGGCAGTGACCACTGAGACAGAGTGGTGTCCGCGGAGGCTGCATATTACGGCATGGCACTGGCTGTAATCCACATGGGGTAAGCTAATCGTTTTGGCCATTATTGACACTTTTTTTTTTTTTTTTTTTGTATTGGCAAAACACCAATAACCCTATTTTCGGGCGATAATTAGGTATGCTCATGTGAATGAGGCCTTGGCCTATACTTCCACTTGAAGTCAGAGTTGTATTTTTACAGCAATTTCACTTTCCCATAAAGGATAATGCCCAAATCAGAATTTTATTTGGCCAGTGGGGAATTCTGCCTCTTCTTGACCCCTTCCCAGTGACATCACACCTCCAGCATACAGAAAGGTATTTTCCCAGCTTAAGATCACACCTCCTGAACATGTACACACTGGTCTGTCCTTTATAAAAGATTTCACCTCCAGCACACACACATTGTGCTTTTCCTAGTAAGATCACATCTCCATCCTAAAGACTGGTCTTTTCCCTGAAGATCTCACGTTCTCTCTGGAATCAACACAGAGTGCCTGTGATCCTCCTATTTATGGTCACAGGTCTCTGTGTCGATTCCACAAGTCCCTCCCCCATACAGTTAGAAAGCACTCCCCTAGGCTCACACTTAACCCTTTGATTGCCCCTGGGTTAACCCCTTCCCTGCCAGTCTCATTATTACAGTAACAGTGTATATTTTTAGCTCTGATTACTGTAGTAATGTCACGGGTCCCGCCAAAAGTGTCAAAAATATCAGTTAGGGGTCCGATCTGTCCGCCGCAATGTCGCAGTCCCGCTAAAAGTTGCTGATTGCTGCTATTCGTAGTAAAAAATAAATAAAAAATAAAAATGATATAAATCTTTTCCCTAGTTTGTAGACGCAATAACTTTTGCGCAAGCCAATCAAAATACGATTATTGGGATTTTTTTTTACCAAAAATATGTAGAATACAAATTGGCCTAAAATGATGAAATAATTAGATTTTTACATTTTTTTGTTGGGAATGTTATATAGCAGAATGTAATAAATACAGTTTTTTTTTTTATTTAATTGTAGCTTTTTTGTTTTTGCTTATAGAACAAGAAATAAAAATTGCACAGGTGATCAAACACCACCAAAAGAAAGCTCAAAGCTCTATTTATGGGGAAAAAAAGAACATCAATTTTATTTGGGTACAGCGTCGCACGACCGCGCAATTGTCAGTTAAAGTAACGTAATGTTGAATCGCATAAAATGGCCTGGTCATTAAGGGGGCAAATCCTTTCTGGCCAGAAGTGGTTTAAGTGCCAATTAAATCTGTTTTTTAGAAAAAAATTGTATTGAAGTATGATTTTTGATTAAAATTATTTTGTGTTGCTCTCAGCCTCCTCCAAACCTCAAAATTCCTTGTTTGCTGGTTTGATCCAACTTCCTGTTAGAGGGTGGCTACGTCCATTCTCCATGGTCCCAGTGTATGTAAAAATGTAGTCACCCTCAAATATGTTTTTTTTTTTTTTTGTAATAGATTCAGTATGACATTCTGTGGGGCTTTGAAGAAACAGCACAGCTGGATGCTAATTCAAATTGAAGCACCAGCCGAGATATGCATTACAAAGCAAGAAATGGCAGCAATTTAGGGATTGTAAAAAAATAAAAAAATAAAAAACAAAAAGAAAAAGGGGAAAAGAACATCAATTACCAAATAAATGAAGCACTTCAAGTGTCACGTGCAGCAATATTCCTCCACGCTCATTGAGCCTATCATGTAGCTAATGAACTGTGGCCTTTCATATTTAATCACTGCAGTGATTTTTATAGCTATTCAGATCATTACAAATAGCCACTGGTGAGTTATTACAATAAAATATGAACATAATTGTTGATGAGCAAACTGACAGGCCGATCCGGTGGAACGCAAAGACAATGATCCAATAAAAAAGCAATTTTCAAGAACACCTGTCGCGAAAAAAATATGCAGTTTACTTTTGTTGACCTATACTATGCTAGCGAGTATACAACAGTTGTCCCTGGTCAGTGACCCATAACTCTGGCATGCGTGGCATTCTGTTCTTTAAACACAGCACTAGGAATTAACCACTACCACACAACTATACCACAAAACTGCCCTTTTTAACACATTTGTTTAGATCTTTAAAGTGGCATTAATCCCCAAACCAAAAATGTTATACGTTGCAGCTTACCAATCATTAGATATGGTGGCCACATTCGTTTTCTTCTCTGGCTTTTTTCCCCTCTGCTTTCACCTGGTCATCTGGCCAGTATCACACCTTGAATATTAGTCAGACACAACTCTGGAGGAATGAGCAGGGGAGGCACAACATACTTGTCAATCAGGGGGATTGGGAGGAAGGGGAGTGCTAAATGTAATGGAAGATTTAGAACTAATAAACTGAAGCCAAACTCCAGCTCACACTTTACAATCATTTGCAGCCAACCATTCTTTTACCTTTTGGGATAAAGGTTTGGCATGAATAAATAAAAGCTGATCATGTTAAGCACCTCTGTCAGTGTTAACTGGTTTGTCTCATCCATGTAAGCTGATACATTCTGCTGGAGAGTTAGTACTGTGGAAAACAACAGACTTGATAAAAATAAAAGAAAGAAAGGCTAAAAAAAAGGCAATACAGTAATCACATTGAAGAATTGGTAAGCTGCAATATACAGTACTACATTTTTGTTTTTGGGTTTAATATTGCTTTAATGAAAAACTGATTTAACAAAAATCACTGAAAAGGCTTTGAAAACATAATTTGTAATTAGTAGGACCACAGCTATTGCAAAGTCTTTAAACTTGATTTTGTCACTCAAGGTTAAACATTGGCAAACATCCTGATATATTCTTTTACTGCAAACTTTTTTGCAGTTATTTTTCCAGTGTCGTGCTCAGACTGCTTTAAATCATGCCACAGTATTTCAATGGGCTTGAGGACAGAACCCCTAGTAATTCTAAAACATCACTGTCTGTTCATTTCTTTTCAAATGGTCCTCTTATTGATTTACAATTAGGTTTTAGATCACTGTGTTACATGACCCAAACTATTTTTATTTGAAATCACAGCAACTCAGAAATTGAGTTTTCTCGTACACTTACAATTCATTTGATCCTTCATAAAAGCAAACTGTTTAGATGCCAAGGCCAAAAAAAAAGAGTCCTATGCCATTATGCTCCCTCCAAATATCCATCATAGCTGGGGAGTCGGGGTCAGCTTTTAGTGTCCGTATGCAGTGTATTTTTTTTTTTTTTTTTTAAATTAAAATATATCTGTGTACTTTATCTTTCCAGAAAACCCTGAGCTATCCAGGTCCATTTTCTTTAGACCAGTAGTTTCCTCTATAGTAACCTTCCACCACTTTTTGTCTTAAGGTACACTCTAGAAATGGGAATGTAAAGAGCACAAGAGATCACTGCATACATTTAGATATAGTTTTTAGCTGTTTGAATAATATATACCATTCACATAGGGTGATCTTTGTAGGACACCCAGCCGAAAGGAGGGTAAAAATTGTAAATGGATTGAATTCCATTTGTAAACTACCAGATGAAATCCCAACTTCTAAGGAATTCTTCTGTGAATCTTTACAATCTAAAGAGCTTCAAAAACTCCCATTCCGAGAGGTCCAACGAAATCTAATTTGATCGGGTCATACTACACTTTAGAGTTCTGTTGAAGATGGATGAATGGATCCCACACTCAACCTGGAACAACTCCCAGTACTTTCTTTAAATTGTCTAAAGGTGTCACCAATCATTTTTCCATTATGACCTTGATTGTTTCAACCATTTGTTCAATAAATATAATATAAAATGATAAGTAACTGTTAAATAATGAAGACTTGAGAGACATCTGATCACATTTTAGGAGCCATTTATGCAAAAGGGAAGAAAAAAAAAAAAAAAAAAGGGTTATCAGCCTTCTACTTGAAATTCTATTATGTACAGCACAGGCCCTATACTGTACTAGGGATCGACCGATATCGGTTTTTTGTTGTCAATACCGATATTTTGGTCATCGCATATCGGTATCGGCCGATATTTTGTACATTTAAAGTTTTGCAAAATAAACACAAATTTCGAACATTAACATGTTACTAAACATGTTAATGTTTATTTATTAACTTTTTTTTAACATTAAGGGCTTGTTCTTTACACCTTAACTGCATGAAAACTGATAGGAAAACTGCACTTGCAGGGACATCAATTTCACATCATCTGATTGTGAATGATGCATAAACTGCTGCAGTAGTGCCCTCACTCACTGCAATAATTTTAAATCACTACTGCAGCAGTGCAGTCAGTGGCAGCAAAACTGCTAGAAACAAGCAAGACAACAGATAGACAATGGATTGGACTGCAGTCAGTGGACTACTGCTGCAGTAGTGCACTCACTGCAATGATTTTAATCACTACTGCAGTCAGTGCAAAACTGCTAGACAAAAGCTAGACAGTGGATTAGAGTGGACACTACTACAACACTTTTCAATATTCCCAGTTAAGTAAAATAATATTATACTGCAGGAAGCAGAACATTTCAGCATGTTCATTTTCACCTGTTAAAACGGCTTTTTTTTTTTCATATAATGCTGCCACTTCATTAACATGCTCACTTGGTACAGGAGGAGAGGGGACAGAGGAGCAGAGAGAGAGAGGTATCTTCTAGCATGGAAAACAAGTCTTTTGTAGTGTGCCTCATTTTCTTTCCACCACTGAAGAGGATCACCACTTCTTCTGTCAATTACTGGTTCCTTCAAATAGAGATGAAGTTCATCATCCAGGCTCATTATTGCAGATTCAGAAGAATCCTCCACACGAGGCCCCAATAAAACACTGAAAATATCACGATCAATTCGACCAGGATGAAGAAGATTCTCTTCTGTTTGTGGTCATCTTTTTGGACATTTTTCTGTTTTTGCAGCATGCTCCTCTTTCAGATTATGAAAATGCTGTTCTGGACTTGTCTTTTTGGCAGGAACCTCCTGCACCTCCTGTTGAATATCTTCTGTCAGCCATTGCTTTGCCTTGGCCAATACATCATCAGAAGAGAAAGCATGGTTCTTGTATCAAGGATTCAAAAGACTTGCCAGCACAACATTTTTAATCTCTTCATGCTTCTCAAAACATATATCAATCAAAGCTCTCTGGCTTGATAGACCATCATTTGAAAGTTGGAGGGTGTTGTGTGCCATAACACTGAGGTCTGACATATCAGCAAGTCTTATTCCTTTCCGCATGTTTGCTCCACTGTCTCGAAGGAGCACAAGCATCACTTGGTCTTTGGTGATTCTCCATTCTTCAAACATGCCAAGAAACATTTCTCTACTGTACTCCCCAGTGTGGGATCCTTGCTTTACTTTTGTATTCAAAACCAATTGCCTTTTTGTCCATCTGCTGTCAATGAAGTGGCATGCAAGATTCATTAGTGACTCTGTTTGTCCTTCTCCTGACCAGCAGTCAGTCGTGAATGAGAGTGAGTTGCCAGCATTCTCTGGTTGCAGCATAGCCTTTACTTTCTCAACTACCTTTTGGTGAATCTTTCCCAGCATTTTCGGTTCGATAATAAAACTCTTCAGTGTGTGTGTGTACCTTGGCTCAAGTATGGACATCAACCGCTTAAATCCTGAGTCAGACACCATTGTAAATGGCTGGTCATCAATGACCATCATCTCTGTGATTACTCTGTCCGGCAGTTGGGATCTTCCATCTGAATCTAGACTGTGACACCTGTTTTTTTTTCTGAAACATATCTGTTGTTGTTGCCTGGGATAGTGGAGGAGGTATTTCAAAATCACATTGATATTCATTTTGTTTTTTTCTGTGCTGCATGATTTAATTTAATATGATGAACTCTTAGATGGGCCCAAAGATTTGACGTATTTTTGTTTTTTGCAGTTACTAATCCCATGCTTATATTGTTTGTGCATGTGTTGCACACTGCTGCTTTTCCTGGAGATGGTTGAGACGAGAAATAGTCCCAGACCACACTTTTACTTTTTCTGTCTTCATCCATCTCCATTGCAATTTGAAAGGGACAAAAAGGTTAAAAAAAAATGACTGGCTGGCTGCTGGCACCCTGCCCTGCTGTGGGTGGCTTGCTGTCACCCTGTTGTGGGTCGGTGGCTGACGCCTGGCAGTGTGGGTGGCTTGCTGGCTGCTGGCACCCTGCCCTGCTGTGGCTGGTCTGGTGTCACCCTGTTGTGGGTGGCTAACTTGGTGTCACCCTGTTGTGGGTGGCTGGCTTGCTGGAACACTGTGGTGACTGGCTGGCTTGGTGTCACCCTGTTGTGGGTGGCTGGCTTGGTGTCACCTTGTGGTGGGTGGCTGGCTTGGTGTCACCCTGTGGTGGGTGGCTGGCTTGGTGTCACCCTGTTGTGGGTGGCTGGCTTGGTGTCACCCTGTTGTGGGTGGCTGGCTTGGTGTCACCCTGTTGTGGGTGGCTGGCTTGGTGTCACCCTGTTGTGGGTGGCTGGCTTGGTGTCACCCTGTTGTGGGTGGCTGGCTTGCTGGAACACTGTGGTGGGTGGGTGGCTTGCTGGAACACAGTGGTGGGTAGGTGGCTGGCTTGGTGTCACCCTGTTGTGGGTGGCTGGCTTAATGTCACTCACCCTGGCCTGTTGTGGGTGGCTGGCTTGCTGGAACACTGTTGTGGAGTGGGTGGCTGGCTGCTGGCACCCTTTTGTGGGGTGGGTGGCTGGATACTGGCCTGGCACCCTGTTTTGGGTTGATGGCTGGCACCCTGTTGTGGCTGGCTGGCACCCTGTGGTGGGTGGCTGAGGCCAGGGCCTGTGGGTGGCTGGCTGGCACAGAGACCGGACTGCAGCTGCACACACTGTTCAAGGCTGTCCGAGGCGGTCTTAGAAGGCAGAGCAATGACGTCACGTGTGCGCTGCAGACAATATCCGCAACTTCCAGTGCCGATTCCGATATATCGGGGAAAGTGCATATCGGCCTTGCCGATAATCGGTCGATCCCTATACTGTACACACTGAACACATCAACAGGTAGCAATAGAAGCCAAATGCGTTTTCCATCTTCCCTCTGCATCAGTGAAAGAAATCCTATGCTCATATAAGATCATTTGGATCAAGAATATTTACAGCAGCATGCTGCACAACGTCCAGTACGTCCAACGTACAGTAATATATATACAGTATGTCCAGTGGGTGCAAAGCATCAAACAGGCTCCGAACACTATTATGAAGTAATAGTATCTAAGGCATCTTGGATGCACAATAGGGTTGCACTGATACCATTTTTGTTTTTTAATCAACGAGTACTGATACTTGTGCTCAAGTACACGCCAATATTGAGTACCAATACCTTTGCTGTGTGATTTGAGCCCTTAAAAAATGAATGGGCTCAAATTGCACTGGAAAGAATCACATGCGATGTGAACAGGAATGCAGTGCAATTTCTGTCCGAATCACATGCGGTTCCCTGCACTGCTCCTGTGTGAACCCAGGCTGAAGCCACTAGGACAAGCCTGGGTTCACATGAAACTGCATGTGTTTCGGACAGAAATTTCACCGCATTCCTGTTTAAATCGTATGTGATTTGTAGTGCGATTTGAAACCATTCATTTTGTATGGCCTCAAATGGCAAACCAACAAACTGGATTTATTTTGTGCTGCAATGCAAACAAAGGTACATAGTGGTACACTGCAAAGTAGGCTGAACAACAGCTTCAGGTATCCTGTTGCTGTGAAACGGATGAGGGGCAGGGATGTTTGAAACTGTTGTTCAGCTTGACTCCTGCTGCTAGCATTAGTAACGAGATAGAAAAGTATATCAGTTGTACTTGCTTTAAACATTTTTTACATTTCTTCAGTTACTTTCTGATTTTCAGGCCTAGGCAAATGGTGTCATACATTCCAGAAATCTTCAGAAGTGGAGTCTTGGCCCTTTTCTTCCACTAAGGAGAGTGGGGAGTATTCTTTGGATAGAATTCCTCGACAGGGATTCCATCTATCACCCCCCGCCCCCCCCCCCCCCCCACCACCACCAAATCAGATGGTGAGACTGGAGTGGGCAGATTTACTTGTCCCAACAACATAACTGAGGCCGTAATGTTACGGACACTAACCCAAATCTTCCCATGACTTTGCTGCAAAGCCTTGGTCGATATAATTTCTGGGATTATCTCCACCCTTGTGTCTTCTCTCTGGCCATCAGCCTCAAAGACGATGAAAGGGCCTGGTTGCTTTAAACTTGACAGATGCTCTTAAACAAGCCACCTTAACTGTCTGTAACACCTTCTCACACCGGTCCAGGCACCATATCTTCCCCACTCCTTCAGCTGGGGCCTTCTGCTCTTGCACCAGGCACTGGTAGGCTTGTCCCAGCAAGGGGTGTACCCCTGTGGTTGAAGTGCCAGGCTCCAGATCAAGAGGGGTCAACAGCCTTCTGCCAAGATCAGTATTGATCCCTATGATCAGGGAACTCTGGCTGGCCCCTGGTGGGTGAGGACCAACCACTGCCAGTGTGTTGAACATCTCTGTCTTTCCAGCCACAGAAGGGTCAATTGTTAGCTCCATGGGTAGATAACTGTCATATGGGAAATTTTGGGTCCCAATGCCCCATATCGCTAACTCCTCCAACTTCTGCAATGACAGGTGCTTAAAGCGTTTGTTACCCTGAAAAAAAAAACACAGATCCTGTTCCATTCAAGCATGATATACAGCACAGTGCTTGTGCTGTGTAATTTTGCCCCCTGTATCACCTAAAAAACCTGGCTGATCCTGCCAGTGTCTACCCTCCCCTCTGTACACTGACCATGGTGTATCATGGCTGCTGAGCCCTGACACCGTGGTCAGTGTATGTGCCTTCATCATCCGCAGCTACCTGCAGCTCTCCTCTGTCTCCCCCCCCCCCCCCCGCCTGTCAGCTCTCACTAGCGCCGCTGCTACAAAGCTATGTTATCTTTACACCATCCCCTCTGTTAGATTACAACCGATATCCTAGTTGCTGTGCTTTATTTAAAAAAGGTTATTTTTACCTGTTTTCACAGCTCTCTCCTCTTTTCCTCCCCGCCTCCCCAGCTGATGTTAGAGGAAGTTCTTGGCCCCACCCGCTGGAGATGTCAGACAGGGAGGGAAGAGAGCCGGGAGTCACGTGAGCACCTAGAGGAGCTGTGAAAACAGGTAGAAATCTGCTATTTTTTAAAAATAAAGCACAGGAACTAGGATACAGGTTGTAATCTAACAGAGGGGATGGTGTAAAGATAACATAGTGGCTTAACAACCACTTTAAGATGCTGATCATAGAAGTCTCGGTAGAGAAGGGTCACTTGTGTTCCAGTATTCAGGTCCCATACTGAAGAAGGTCCCATGAGCTTGGCAGGGAACTTGCCGGACATGGTAGCCTTAGCCTGTTCTGTGGCCTGTATCTGCGCTCCTCTCTTGCGGGAATTCTGATCCAGGTTGGGTCTCTGTTGAGTTCTGGGAATACTTCCCCACAGCAATAACATTTCTTGGATGTGGGAGAGGCAGCATCCCTTCTTTCAGTTACAAGGGTGGACACTGTCTGTTTCACTTCTGAGAGCGATTGTTGCATATTAGCATGGGCTTGCATTACTTGCCCTGCTGTCTTCTGAATGCTACAGAATGTTTGCTGTAAACTAGTTTGCGCTTGTGCTAGCTAAACTATGGCTTGTGTCAAAGTGTCTACAGGGGTATAGGGCCATTCCCCTGGGCTGGTCTCTAGTTCAGGTCCAGACTGTACGATGTAAGCTGTAGAACCATGTTTTTTCGGCAAAGCACACTCTCCTGCCAGCATGCATGAGATAAGGGCAGATGGATTCCAGGAAGTAAATGCAACAAGAATCCTTACTCAAGATGGCCATGACTAGAAAAGCTAGGGGGTGTTTTTCAAAGGGATTTCTCAGCAAAATAAAGCATGGCGACATGGAGAGATGGGTGGGAGAGTTTGCTTTAAATATAAAAAATAAATTAAATAGCATTTTTGATTTTTGGTGCTCAGATAGTTCCACTTTAAGTAAATCGACCCAAATACGCTGATTAGTGGCTAGGTACCAAGAAATTCAGTTGAGTTCACACCTCATATAAATTCTCTAATTCTAATTCTTAGTATGATTTTTAGAAAATAAAAAAATGATTCCATAGATATTCACAGTTCATATTTACAGTTTTGAATTTACCAAAAACGGTGACTGCTGTTTGAACAACAAATATATACTATATTCCCTATACATTTATATCTAATAAAATTTACGGCTATATCATAAAATACACATGTTCTAAAGCTGCTAAGATGAAAATAAAAAAGCACACAGATTCTAAACACATCTCTTGGGAAATAACAGATAAAAATGACATTATTGGAAATAATACATAAGATTGCCTATGGAGAAACAAAACAATAAAGCGGATATACATGAGATTACGGGACTTCTAAAATAGGCTTCCCAAGCACAGTGACAACTTCCAATAGCAGTTGTTGGGAGGCCGAATCTTTCAAAGACACCTGAAAGTGATTGTAAAGTTTTTTGGGGTTTTTTTCCCAATAAAAAAACAAACATGTTATACTTACCTGCTTTGTGCAGCTGGTTTTGAACAGTGCAGCCCGGATCCTCCTGTTCTCAGGTCCCTCCATCTCTCCTGGCCCCTCCCTCCCTTTGAGTACCCCCACAGCAAGCAGCTTGCTATGGGGGCACCCAAGACGAGTCATAGCTCTGTGTATCCATTCAGACACAAAGCTGAGGTTCCGGCCCCGCCTCCCGCATTTCTGTAGATTACTTTGATTGACAGCAGCACAACAGCGGGAGCCAATGCCGCCGTTGCTGTGTCTTAGCCAATGAGGAGGGGAGTCCTGGATGACTCAGACAGTTGTGGTCAACGCTGGATCAAGATGGGGCTCAGGTAAGCATGGGGGGGGTTGTTTTCTGAGGGAGGTTGCTGCACATAGAAGGTTTTTTTAAATGTATATATATATATATATATATATATATATATATATATATTGCTAAATAGCTTTTCTAATCAGCAGTATAAAGCAGTCTTGTGACTTCTATTAGTGTCCGGCCGAGCACTGGTTAAAGCTTGTAGGAGGAGTTTTCATTCTCTTCTGACTGGCCTATGAGGCTTCGTGACCCCTGACTTTGTCTGGACAGTGCTGGTTGGCCCTGTGTTGATAAACATGCACCCTCCCAAAAAAACAAAAAAAACTCTCTACCAATACACACGAAACTGAGCATGTGCAGAGTGCCTACAATGCTCTGTACTATCAGGAGATGGATTGGGGACAGTGGAAGAAGGGAAGGATCAGAGAAGACAGAATCAAACAGCCTCTTTGCTGAATGTGGAGGATTAACCTCTTAGGTTCCACAGTGAGTATAACAAGCATGTTTTACTGCATATTCTTCTAGATTGTAAGCTCTAACGAGCAGGGCCCTTTAGTTCCTCCTATATTGAACTGTATTGTAACTGTATCGTCTTCCCTCAAATTGTAAAGCGCTGCGCAAACTGTTGGCGCTATATAAATCCTGTATAATAATATTCAGACTGGTTTTACTGTTGTGGTAGGGATGGGGGATGGGGGGGTGGGGTGGTACTCTTGCACTCCCGGATTTAAAAGGGGGGGGGTCTGCTGGACACAACCAGATGAAAAGAGGGTGAGGACTTCTGGATGTGTGGAGGAGGACTTATTAAACAATTTAAATTATATACATTCAAGCCCCAAAACTGATTTTTTTTTTTGACCTGTGAATAATTCTAAAATATATGATGTGGCTCTCATACTAAGTTTGGAAATCTATAGCAACCAACGCAGCTCAACAGCCATGGAGGGGATGAGCCCTTACTGGATCCTAGAGTCTCCAGAGCTTCTGTCACATGGCAGTGTTCTATTGAAGTAAACCCTCTCCAAGTGTACCATGGATAAACTGCAACAACCTCCACCTATAGGAAAACAGGTAATGTGCGCAAAGCACATTAGACTTCTACTGTATTGTAAAGCACACAGAGCACAAGAAAAGTAGAGATATAATGACACATGGACCATAAGATGCAGACATTGTAGGACCATAGTTGCCATTATAGTCACCAGCAGTACTGCCATCACTAGCAGTACTCCAATCAATGGCCAACGATTTTCATACTCAAATAAAGACTCCAGTGTTAATAAAGTTGATTTTTTTTTTTTTTACTGTTGGATTTCCTTTTATTTCCAATTCGATAGAACCTTTTCCTTTTATTTCCAGCACAATTTCCGACAGTCGCCGCCTCTTCATATTCGTCACAATGGGGTTATGACCTTTGCTCCATAGGAGTAGCTAGGCAACAGAATATGTCAATATTAAGGCTTTTAACATATCCCACCCCCAGGGGGTGGTCCCCTCAGTCAATACCCTCCTACTTCCTGTATCCATACCTCAGTTTCAGTGGAATAGCAGTAGAGTATACAACCAAACCCCAAAAGAGGGGCGGGGGCGGCGACTGTCGGAGGACTCAGAGAAAGGAATTTTACAGGTAAGATTTTACAAAAATTCCGTTTTCTCTTACGTCCTCCGACAGTCGCCGCCTCTTCATATTCGTCACAATGGGGACGTCCCAAAGCAGTGCAAACATGAGGGGTGGGAAACGCAGTCGCGCCCAAAGGCAACGCCGTCTCCACATCAGAGAAAGGAACCTTACCAAGGGAAGGAAACCAGCTGGGCAGCATGAAAAAAAGGTGCTCAACAGGAGCAACAACCCAGGAAAAAACAAATAACCTAGGGATAAAATTATATCCCAAACAGCCAAGGGCCCAAAACAAGGGACCCTAAGGAACTGCCGCACTAAGAACCTTGCGGCCAAAGGAAGCATCAGCCGATGCCTGAACATCCACCTTGTAGAGCTTCGTGAAGGTGTGAACGGACGACCAAGTCGCCGCCTTACACACCTGGGCCACAGAAGCCCGATGATGACAGGCCCAAGACGTACTCAGAGACCTGGTAGAGTGTGCCTTCACAGGCATAGGAGGAACTTTTCCCTTCAAAGCATATGCCTGTTCAATGGTCTGTCTGATCCATTTGGCGATGGTAGAAGCCGACGCCGCCATGCCCTTCCGAGGACCCTCCGGAAGGACAAATAAGGAATCCGACTTGCGAAAGGATTCAGTCGATTTCAGGTAAACCCTGATCGCCCGAACAACATCCAGGGAGTGCAAATCCACCTCCTTCGGATGCTTGGGCTTCACGCAGAGCGAAGGTAGGACAATATCCTCATTGAGGTGAAAATCCGAAATCCTCTTCGGAAGAAAAGAAGGATTAGGTCGCAAGACCACCTTATCCAAGTGAACGACCAGATACGGAGACCTGCAGGACAACGCTGCCAGCTCCCACACCCGGCGAGCCGAAGTGATCGCCACCAAAAAGGCAACCTTCTTGGACAACATGGACAACGAGATCTTTCTGATCTGTTCAAAAGGGAGCATGTTGTAACACGGACAGAACAAGATTCAAGTCCCAAGGAGGCAGGGGTTCCCTCCTAGGAGGGACCAGATGTCGCACCCCTTCAACAAAAGTGCTAACCAAGGAGTTAGATGCCACAGGACGTTGAAAAAGAACGGCCAACGCAGACACCTGACCCTTGATCGTAGCCAGCGCCAAACGCTGGTCAACACCCGTTTGAAGGAAGGACAACACCCTAGACACCGAGTACGTGCGAGGGGAATGCCCCCTGGACTCACACCAGGCAAAATAGGCCTTCCAAGTACGGTAATAGACCTTCCCCGAGGAAGACTTCCTCGCGTTGATCAAAGTGTGAATGACCTCAGGGGAGAGGCCCCTATCCTTCAGGACCTCGGTTTCAACAGCCAGGCCGTCAAAGCCAGCGACTGTAAAGCAGGATGGAATATCGGTCCTTGAGACAGGAGATCTTCTCGAAGAGGCAGACGCCACGGGGCGTCGACCGCCAGATTCACGAGGTCTGCGTACCAGGACCGGCAAGGCCAGTCCGGTGCCACAAGTATCACCGTGTGCGGTTCCGAGTTCAACCTGCGAAGGAACCTGGACAGCAGTTGAATCGGTGGGAATGCGTACAGCAGTCGGTACTGATGCCACGGAGCTACCAACGCGTCTGACGCGTCTGCCCGAGGATCGCGTGTCCGCGCCACGAACCTTTGCACCTTGTTGTTCAGACGAGACGCGAACAGGTCCACATCTGGAAGACCCCACTTCGCGCACAACATCTGGAAGACATCCGGGTGAAGTGACCATTCCCCCTGGTCCAGGGTCTGGCAACTCAGATAATCCGCCTGCCAGTTCTCCACCCCCGGAATGTGAACTGCCGTTATCGCCGGGACGTGTGTCTCGGCCCAAGACAGAATGTCGGCCACCTCCCGAGCCGCCCGGGCACTCCTGGTGCCCCCTTGATGGTTGATGTAGGCCACCGCTGTGGCATTGTCCGTCTGCACCCGAACCGGACGGCCCTGCAGCCTGTCCATCCAATGTCGAAGGCAGAGATTTACCGCTCGTAGTTCCAGAATGTTGATCAGAAGGGAGGATTCCTCCACCGACCAAGTTCCCTGGGCGGACAGAACGCCCAGAACACCACCCCAGCCCGACAGGCTGGCATCCGTGGTGACCACCGTCCATGAGAGAGGACGAAAAGACTTGCCCCCCGACACCGTCGGGGACTGGAGCCACCACAGAAGATCCCTTCTGGTGCGATGACTCAATGAAATCTGGAGTTCCAGAGATTGCGGTCGCCCGTCCCACCTGGACAGGATCTCCGCTTGGAGACCCCGCGTGTGAAACTGGGCGAAGGGAATCGCCTCGAAAGCTGAGACCATTAATCCCAAACAGCGCATGCACGTCCGGATGGACGAGCACGGAACGTCCCTGAGGGACCTGACTTCTTCCTGAAGAGACCTGAGTTTGTCTCCCAGCAGGAAGACCTTCGCCTGGACCGAGTCCAGAATCATCCCCAGGTAGGGAAGACGAACCGACGGGCACAGCATCGATTTTGGAAAGTTTATCGTCCAACCAAACTCCTGCAGAGTTTGCATCGTGACGGACAGGGCTGACACCAGACCCTGGTTGGTCGCAGACCGAACCAGAATGTCGTCCAGATACCCCAGGACAGAGATGCCCTGGGCTCTCAACAAAGCCAGAACCGGTGCAAGCACCTTGGTGAACACCCGTGGAGCCGAAGCGAGCCCAAAAGGCAGCGCCACGAATTGGTAATGATCCTCCGCAATGGCGAATCGAAGGTACCTCTGGTGACCCTCGAAAATGGGGATGTGAAGATACGCATCCCTCAAGTCGATGGAGGCCATGAACTCCCCCGGAATCAGGGCAGCCACCACCGACCGCAGGGATTCCATGAGGAACTTGTGAACCCGCACAAAGGGGTTCAGAGCCTTCAAGTCCAGAATCGGACGCACCTTGCCCTCCTTCCTGGGCACGGTGAACAGATTGGAATAGAACCCCCGAAATCTGTCCCGATGAGGTACCGGAACCACTACCCCCTGAGCCCGCAGGTCCCGCACCGCCAAGTGCAGATCCCGCAAACGCTCCGGAGACAGTTGAAGATTTGAGGGAAAAAATCTGCTCTCCGGCCGAGAGAGAAACTCGATCTTGTAGCCAGATCGAACGATTTCCTGAACCCACCTGTCCCAAACACGGGCCAGCCAGGGTTGAAGAAAACCGAGCAAGCGCCCCCCCACCCCAGAACCGGGTGAGGGCGCCCCTTCAGGCCGCACTGTTGTGGGCAGCGGATCCGGACTGGCCGGACTTCTGCTTACCTGTCCACGGCTTCTTCTGGGAGCCTTGGCCTTTGAACGGCTTACCCTTATAGTGCGACCGAAAGGCACGAAAGGAACCCTGAGAGGGCCGAAAAGAAGCGGTCTTCTTACCAGGAGCCGCCTTAGCCTTGTGGGATTGGGGCAAGAGCGTGCTCTTACCACCCGTGATCCCTTTAATCAGTGTATCCAAGGAATCGCCAAAAAGTCGAGATCCGTTATAGGGTAGATTAGCCAAGGTCTTGCGCGAAGACTGGTCCACAGACCAACACTTCAGCCAAATCAGGCGGCGTGACAACACCGCCACACTGTGCACACGTGCAGCCAACGGAACTGTATCCAAGTCAGCATCACACAAATACATGACACCCTGATGGATTTGATCCACCATAGCCAACGTCTCTGGAGGGGCAGAGTCAGCCACCAGGACGTGCCTAAGCACCTGCGTCCAATTTGCGACAGCCTGAGCTGCCATAAGTGAAGCAAAAATAGCTTTGAGCATAGAACCGGTAACCGAATAGGTATGACGGGTAAGAGACTCCAGTCTCCTGTCCGTGGCATCCCGGAACACCGGCGTATCCTCAGCAGGAATCGCAGTAGACTTATTCAAAACCGCTACCGCGTGATCCACCGGAGGTGGCACACACCAACGTTCATCTGTAGCGGGCGTGAAAGGATAACGCAGCTTGAACCTACTTGGTACAGCAAAAGGCTTCCGCAGATTGCGCCACTGTTCGCTAACAGCGCGCTGAAAATCATCAGTGCAAGGAAAAACCTGTGAAGACCTGCGTCTCCGCTGCGTCCCATAGGAGGCTAAAACAGCAGGAGGACATGGCTCATCCTGCAAATGCAGTGTTTGTTTGATAGAAGCAACCAATTCATCCATGAGTGCAAGCTCTTCAGACGAGCCAGAGGGAGAATTATCAACCCCTTCCACCTCAGCCTCCACTTCTGATCCCACAAGATCCAGGGAGGAACGGGACCCCGATAAGGAGACCCCAGCCATAGCAGCCCCATCACCATCACCCTCTGAATCAGAGGAAATTGAAACTCTGGGCCGTTTAGTGGATTGAGCAGCCACCAGCATTTGCACCTGAGCAGCAAGGTTAGCCACAACAGCAGCCAAATCGCCCCCTGGGGGGGAAGCAGCCCCCTGGCTTCCCACCAAAGTGAGAGGAGATTTGCTTTCCTGAGAATCCATGCCCCAAAAAAAATTTTGCAGGAGAATAAAGGGTAACTGCCCCTTTAAAAGCGCGGTCAGCGCAGCCCACCGCACTCACACACCAGCACAAGCCGACCCCCACAGGGAAAAGCACAAACTCAGGCAAGGATTCAGGACAGAGGATAAAACCTGCAGAGACCACCGCTGCTGCTGCCTCGATCGGTGCGCCCAGGAGAAGAGGAAGTGATGCAATACAGGCCGCTCTATTGAAGCCTATGGAGGGCTACAAGAAAATGGCCGCCTGCAGTGTCAGCATGAGGCCGGAGCGATCGCCGCCAAAATGGCGGCGCTTGGCGCCGAAAACGCCGCTCCCGCCCACAGTGAAACACCAGGACACATGCAGTACAGTAAAAAACAATGGCGGACCGCAGCAGCGGTCGCCGCAAGTATGCACAACATGATCCACATCATGCCCCGCAGCACAAAGCCTGTCACACAGTAAAAGACAGCACACAATCTGACACAGAGACAGTGCAGTATAGCCCCCCTCCTTGCATTCCACAGAGTGCAGCTAAGACAGATAGGGAGTCCAACAGTGTGAACAGGGGCAGGGTTACACAGTCCCAGACTGACACCCCCCAAACAGACAGGTCCCCACACAGATACACTTACCTCCTAACTGGCGTGGGGAACCCGCACAAGCGATCAAGCCACTGCACATGGGACAGGGAGAGTCGCAGCCAGGACGCAGGAGAACTGCAGAGCGATACCGCAAGGCGTCCAGTGAGGTAGCCACCTCACCATAGCATCCCTGCAGCGAACAGGGATGGGTCGTTCATTATGCCAGGAAAAATACCTGACTGAACGCTCGATGGCAGGCTGGGAAGCCACTGACCCACAACCTGTGACCAGGGGGGTCAGCCCGAGACCCAGCCCGCATGATCCTCTTCATCAGAAGGACTAACTAATGCTGACAAAAGTAACAGCTAAGTAAAGAGAGAGAAAAAAACTCAAATAAAATCAAAAAAAGAGAAAAGGCTGAGACAAAATGCCCCAGCATAGAGACATCCAGCTACTCCTGACAAGCTAGACATTGAAACTGAGGTATGGATACAGGAAGTAGGAGGGTATTGACTGAGGGGACCACCCCCTGGGGGTGGGATATGTTAAAAGCCTTAATATTGACATATTCTGTTGCCTAGCTACTCCTACGGAGCAAAGGTCATAGCCCCATTGTGACGAATATGAAGAGGCGGCGACTGTCGGAGGACGTAAGAGAAATTCTAGATTTACTTTATTTTCAAATAGCAATGGTCTTTCCCCCTTTACCTCCGCTTTCAGGGGACACCCCAAAAAAAAAAAAAGGCAGTGGTTCTAATCGCCCCAATTATAAATCCAAAACTAAATAAAGTTTTGGTTGGTTACTTTTTTAATATAGAGATATGCAGAAAATCCACTAGATGGAGGGCCGTCTGCCTTTGCTAACTGTGGGGAGAAGTATCGGCCACAAGGAGAACATTATTTGCAATGAGACAAATTACATTTTAAAAAGCCATATTAAATAAATCACTGAGCAGAACTGTGAAGCAAGGCACAGAACCTGCGTTATGTAATGAGCAAATATGGCAGCCCCCATGACCAAGGTAAGCAGAAAACGGAATTTTTGTAAAATCTTACCTGTAAAATTCCTTTCTCTGAGTCCTCCGACAGTCGCCGCCTCTTCATATTCGTCACATATGGGGTATTAGACTTTGCTCCGAAGGAGTAGCTAGGCAACAGAATATGTTAACAATAAAGCTTTAACATATCCCACCCTCAAGGGGTGGTCCCCTCAGTCAATACCCTCCTACTTCCTGCAACCATATCTCAGTTTTAGTGGAATAGCAGTAGAGTATACAATCAAACCCCAAAAGAGGGGCGGGGGCGGCGACTGTCGGAGGACTCAGAGAAAGGAATTTTACAGGTAAGATTTTACAAAAATTCCGTTTTCTCTTACGTCCTCCGACAGTCGCCGCCTCTTCATATTCGTCACATATGGGGACGTCCCAAAGCAGTGCAAACATGAGGGGTGGGAAACGCATCCGCGCCGAAAGGCAACGCAGTCTCTGACAAGCTAGACATTAAAACTGAGATATGGTTGCAGGAAGTAGGAGGGTATTGACTGAGGGGACCACCCCTTGAGGGTGGGATATGTTAAAGCTTTATTGTTAACATATTCTGTTGCCTAGCTACTCCTTCGGAGCAAAGTCTAATACCCCATATGTGACGAATATGAAGAGGCGGCGACTGTCGGAGGACGTAAGAGAAACAAGGTTTTCCAAAACAATACTACACAAGATAAGGTTATCTACATTGAGCTGATCTCAAGCTTTATCTAGGATCTGAACTAGCCAAGTTCCAACAAAGCCCTGGTTCACGCCAGTGCGGCTTTGAAGTGGCGCTACTTCAGCGTGACTTCAAAGCGGACTATCAATGTAATTTCCTGTGTGGCTTGCTACATCTGTGAGACCTAATTTAACAGATGTCAATGCAAGTCACACTGGAATCGCGCTGCTACTTGAGTCGTGGCGATATGAATGGTTCCATTGCCACAAATTGGGTGTGACTTGTCATGCAACTTTGAGCTGTCAAGTCGCATGACGAGTCGCACTGCTGTGAACCAGGGCTAAAAAGGACTGTGCTCAAACTGATATTAACCGCTTGCCGACCGCCGCAATTACATATACTGCGGCGGTATGGGTACGTCACTCGCACGTGAGCCAATAGGGGGCGAGCTCCTGCCCCCGCTCGTTCACGGATACCTCCGCGCGAGTGACCGGCGGACCCGATGTCCGCCGGTCACTCACGATCCTCCGTTACAGAGGGAGAAAGGCAGGCGACTAATGTAAACAAAGCCGCCTGTCATTCTCCCTTGTGTAACAGCAGAGATCATACGGTCCTGCTATGTAGGATCGTAGATCTCTGTTGTTACATGAAAAGCCACATCCCTGCACAGTAAGAAGCACGCCCCTAGGGACACACTTAGTCACTGCATCACTAATAAAGTTAACCCCTTCCCTGCCAGTGTCATTTTTTACAGTAACAGTATATATGTATAGCACTGATTACTGTAGTAATGTCACTGTTACCCCCAAAAGTGTCAAAAATGTCAGTCAAGGGTTCGATCTGTCCGCCGCAATGTCGCAGTCCCGCAAAAAAAAAAAAAATGGCAGATCACCATTACTCGTTAAAAAAAAAAAAAAAACAACAAAAATGACAAAAATCTTTCCCTTAGTTAGTAAACGCAATATCTTTTGCGCAAACCAATCAAAATACGCTTATTGTGATTTTTTTTTTACCAAACATAGGTAGCAGAAAACAAATTGGCCAAAAATGTTAAAAAAAATTGTGTAATTTCATGTAAAAAAAATGTGAATATTGTTATTTTTTCAAAATTGTGCTCTTTTTTTGTTTATAGCGCATGATCAAAAAATCGCACAGGTGATCAAATACCACCAGAAGAAAGCTCTGTTTGTGGGAAAAAAAAGGACATCAAATTCGTTTAGGTACAGCGTCGCACGACCGCGCAATTGTCCGTTAAAATCACACAGTGCCGAATCACAAAATAGGGCCTGGTCAGGAAGGGGGTAAAATCTTCCGGGGCTTAAGTGGTTAAGGCAATCCAGGATTGAAAGTTACATTTTGATTTGCCCTGATTTGTTAATAAAGACGACAGTAAACTATCCTACAGTATACGTTTCATACATCAACACTATTATATCTACTTGGATCACTCTCTGATAAAAGTTGGAAAAAATAAAGGCTCATTATATAAACTTTATTTAATACATTGTGCACTTGAAGAACACACTTCAAGTCAGAAGTACAGATCGTATTGTACCATTCATTGCATGTTTACATTGCTGCCACAGAACAGGAAGGCTTATAGAAAAGTAATACCCCCTGTAGGATAGGGAAATATAAACTAAAGAAAAGACACACATTTTCTTATGAACAAAAGTAGGCCTGCACGATATTGGAAAAAAAATATATTGCGATATTTTTTTTCAACGATATATATTGCGATATTGAGGGACCCGTCAATCCAGCCTTTCTGACCATACAGGGTTAATATATGTTACTGTAGGGAATGGGATTCAGTGCACACTGCAGCCTTGTACCATAGGGTTAATGTTACTGACACTGTAGGGATTGGGAAGGATGCTGGGAATGGAAATCAGGAAGCATGCAGGCAGCCTTGTAAATTTTAATTGCAGATACAGGGCACTGGGCAGGTCAGGGTTAATATGGTAACATCAATTACTCAGTGACAGTCAGTCAGTGTGGAATCGATCAGAATATTCAGTGACAGACAGTCTCTCATAGTGGTGGTAGGAGGCTGGAGCAGTGGACTAGGAGCCAGGAAAGGATCACAGCACAGCCGCATACATACATTACTCACTCTTGCACTGCAGCCCGCCCCACACATTCAGTGAGTCTCACTCTCCGCCCTAGTTTTCTCAATGGCACATTCAGGGAGCCAATCCCGCCGTGAGTAGCGACACAGCGGAACCAATCAGGTGTGCAGGCACGCGTGATTGGTTAGCTGTGCAGCTAATCACGGCGGGATTGGCTCCCTGAATGTGCCATTGAGAAAACTAGGGCGAGAGTGAGACTCACTGAATGTGTGGGGCGGGCTGCAGTGCACGAGTGAGTAATGTATGTATGCTCACCGCTGAAGTGTCCCGGCTTCCCCTGCCTAACACGGAAGTCTGTGAGTCCTCCTGTCCTCCTCCGAGTCCCTTCCCCCTGCCTGTGCAAATATCGTGACCTGGGCGATATGAATATCGCCTACGGCCACAGAACGATAGTCGATATCATATCGACTATCGTTCAGCCCTAATCAAAAGGATGCTCAACCCTTGAGTGCCGTCGTCCGGGACTCTGCCTCCTGATTGCCTGAGACACAGCAGCGGTGCCATTGACCAGGTCATTTAGCCAATCAGGAGACAGAGACGGCAGGGCTAAACTGGGGCTGTGTGTCAGAATGGAGCAGCTGCAGCTCGGCTCAGGTGCCCCCATAGCAAGCTGGTTGCTGTGGGGGCACTTGACAGGAAGGAGAGGCCAGGAGCACCAGAAAGGGAACTGATAAGAGGAGGATCCAGGCTACTCTGTGCAAAACCATTTCACAGAGCAGGTAAGTATAACATGTTTATCATTTTTTTAAAATGATTATTTATTTTAAAAAAGTGATTGGAAATGCAGACATGGGCCGCATTCAGCATATGGATAGTCAGTGCGAGTTCTTGTAGTGGTGCAGAGGTACTGGATTATTATGGAACAAGTATCCCAGGGGGGTTTTACCAAGGTCCATGGATGTCAAATGGAAAACCTATTTACACATTTTTATGGTGAATATAAATGTGTTAGATCATCAATGTCACGTTATGGATACATGTTTTTATCATCACAAGCAATTCATACAGTCTTATATATTTCTTCTCACCTTAGATGATTTCCTTCGGCTCCTTCTTGTCCACACCACAACCAGTTTGTCCGGCTGCCTGCACAAGACAAAAAAACAGTTCAACTTCAGTATCTTGAAGACATGGGAGGACATGTATAAAGCTGGCTATATATATATGATTTCAAGTAACCATCCTAATGAAAATTCTCAGTACATTCAACGACTTGACATATGTTGTACTTTAAAAGTTGTTTTGCTTCTAAAAGGAGAAGGTTGGGCACAAACTACATATTCACCCTCCATGCTGCAACATCTGAAGCTATCCCCTGCAAGGTCTAGGTCCAAGAACAGAGCGATCACCCAACCGTTGATCACTCAGTTCTTGGTCACTTCGGAGAGCAATGAATGTCGGTCACCAATCTCCGCTCTGCCCCTCCAGCACTCAGTGGGCCGTTGGGCTGGAATAGGGTTAAGAGCAACTGGCTTCGACTTTCGGGTGCTGAGAACCAGAGCAAGCTGTCAATCAGGTGGCTGAGTGGATGCCGGCAATATGGTTAGGATCCTTCCAGAACCGGGTTGCGGTTCTGTGATGTCAGCTGGCTTTCAGTGGACTCTGGGTCACAAGAAAGCAAAAGTAAGTGCACTCCTGTGACATATGGCACTTTTCCACTGCAAGTACCGGTTTGGCTCTACTCGGCCCTGCTTGGCCCGGTTTGCTTTTCCACTGCTGGTACCGCATGGTACGGTGTTGGAACGGTTCGGTACGGTATGGTTTGCTTTTCCACTAAAGTAGTACTAAAGTTAAGTGGGTGGGATAACAACGATTCTCTGACCAATCAGTGGCTAGTAGTGACTGCATGCAAAGGATTGTGGGACATGGTACCGGTATGGTACCTCTTGGAACCACAATCGAGGTGGTACTGTTTTTGAGAGCCGTACCGTTTGGTTCCATGAAGTGGAAAAGCGCCGCCGTACCGTACCGAACCGTTCCTACACCGTACCATGCGGTACCAGCAGTGGAAAAGCTCAAAAGCGAGCCGAACTGTTCGGTTCCATGCAGTGGAAAAGTGCCAATAGAAGAGCAGTATAGCCAGAAAAGCTTTTGCCATACTTCTCTTTTAACATTCAATTCTCAAATAAATGTAATTTCCTGAATGGAAAAAAAAAATTCCATCCTGCCTCTCCAAATCTTCTGGTCCCTACAATCAAAAATGATCATCAATTTGACCCCACTAACAATTAGAAAATCAAAACCAATGTTCTTAAAGTGAAGATTTTGAATAAAGTTCCTTTTTCTAATGGTTAGTGGACAATCGTTTTCAACTGTAATAAGAAAATTCGAAGGATCAGGATTGACATTTTTCTGGAACAAATTAAATTTTAACTGTGAATTTGGTTTTCATCAGGAAAAAAAAAAAATCACACATTTCATAATGAGCATGTTCTAATCATGAAATAAACCTATTCAGTATGTCTTGGATTTCACTGAAGTAGCAGGACTAGAAAGGTTTTAAGGTTTTTTGAACAAAATTAGTTGGCTTAATGACAGCAAGATCAAATGCTACGAAGAAGAATTTTTCAGAATTTCCATAAAAACTTTCAACTGGTGTATGGCCAGCTTAAAGCGTTTGTTACCCCAACACTTCATATTCCTGATATGTGCCTGCTGTACCTACCATGTACATGTATGAAAAAGTATCCCTGTTCTCTTTGTTTTGCTTCCTTTATGTTAAATCGCTGCTGTTCCTGCGTGTACCTCTGCTTTCCTATGAAAAACTGACCACACTAGGCAGGCGAGCACATCGTGGTAAGTTTTCCAGCTGTGGTGGGAACTCTTGTGTGCTCTCCTTCAATGATCAGACTTATCCTGACACCCTGGCTGCACAGCCATTCACAGTGAAGCTCAGTGTGTTGCTGCTTCTCCTCCCCCAGCTCTTATGTAGCTGAGAACAGAGGGAATGTGATCAATTATAAAAAAAAAAAAAAGGAAAAACATGTTTTCATGTTTTTTATAACTATACAAAAATGTTGTGCGTTTCATTTCTATTTTAAATTGAATGAGTTGTTTTACAAGGTGATCGTTTACAATCACTTTAAAGTAGTTGTGAACATACAATGTTAAATCCTCTTTTAAATACCTGCCTTTGCTGAATTTCAGAAAAGATCTTGCTTACCTTTTTTTACAAGGTTCAAAAGCTCTGTCATGTGACCATGCATCTCTCCTTCCCGATTGAGGGGGTGGGGCTACAGGACACTGTGCAGACACACACTGTGCCTTGTATTCTATAGTGTGTTCACCCTGAGACAATATGCAGACTGTGCATGAGCAGGGGGTGTGTTCAAAAAGCACGCTGTGATTAGGAAGGGGCATGTGCCAGAGAAAGGCTGTGATTGGTCAGGGGGTGTGGTGGATGAACAAACTACCCAATATAGGCATGTTGTATCTGCAGAGAGTTCTGTCCTCTGAATGGCCAGCCAACTGATGTAAACTGACCACACAGATCAGCTTTTGTGCTTTGTGTGGTCAGTTTAGAACAAGGAAGAAAGGTGACTGGCAGGATCAACCAGGTACTTTAGATATAAGAAGTACACGAAAATGATTGAGACAATGTTTTATAAAAAATACATATATGTGAACACACGCACACACAAAAAAATAAATTTGTAGGTTACCATACGCATAAAAACAGAACTAAGCCCTTTTAGTCCCGGGTCACACTTGTGCGATGCGGGAAGGCTGCGAATTCGCAGCCTGTTCCCGCATCGCAAATGCACATCTGGCAGTTCACACTGCCATATGCGATACGCAGGGGGTGTCAATGTAATGTTAAAGACACCCCCAGTTTCATTGCATATCGCAGTGCAATCTGACAGTTCGCACAGAATCGGATCGCACAAGTGTGAACCACTGTGCGATCCAATCCTGATGCGGCTGGAAAAAAGGGTCATGTACGAGTTTGGTGCGGATACAGTGCGAATTCAGCCATACAAAATGTATGGCTGAATTCGCATCCGCACATCCGATCGCATGTAATGAAGGAGCAGTGCTCTCCGAATTACATGCGATCGCCGCACTCGCAATAATGTGAACCGGCCCTTAAGCCCGGTACACACTATTTTTTTTTTTTTTAATCAACCCAGCAGGCTAAAAAAAAAAAAAAAAAACTGAGAAGCTTGCTGTATATTAGTACAATACAACGATCTCCCCGCTGAGCTACTGTGTTCTGACAGGGGGGACTCCCCCCCCCCCAACCAAGGAAGCTCCCATGTTAGCTTCTGTTTAATCTGCAGTTGCCATGGTGCTGCACATGTGATTAGTTATGACACCATTCATTTGATGGCTTGACAGTTTGGTTGAGAACACAAGCAACTGTGACAGTTATTCATGGTATCCTTTAAAAGTAACAGTTTTGGAAAAGAGTTAAATTATTGGGTTTAGTTCTGCTAATTCTGTCTGCTTGCAGTAGGTTGCTGTACTACGCTCACTGCACTGTGAATCCAGCGCATCCCTCAGTGCCATTTAATCTTTGTCATAACTTTGTGACCAAATTGAAAGCAATTAAGAGTCATGACAGTGCAACATGGAAATAGATCGATGCATTAGTCACAGCGGGATCATCATGTAACACAGGAACTGATCAGAGTGTTTCATCATGTAACCCAACAGGATCAATGTACTGCTCACAGACACCACAAGGGAAAGATCAATGCATCATTCAGACAGAGATTATCATATATCAGGGAGATTACTATGAAACACATAAGGGAAAAGCGGGTGAGAAAAGAGAAATATGAAGGCTGTAAGGGTGATCATCTGGAAAATGCCAGTTGCCTGAATGTCCTGCTGATGCTTTGGCTTCAATAGTCACTGACACAGAAGTAGTATTACGTGACTGGATGCAGGGGAGCCGCACTGCCGCAGTAATATTACTGTGGGCGATCGGCAAGCGGTTAACAGACGTCAATGCAAGTTGTGCCGAAGTCATACCAAAAGTAGTGCAGGAACCTTCTAAGTTGGAGTGACTCAAGTAGCTCCTATTAGAATTGTTCCATTGGACTTAAAGGGGCGAAACTTTGCTCTCAATATATGCTTAAAATTAGCAGATATCAGTACATAGTTATAGTAGGGCATCTTAAAAACCCAACGCGTTTCGTGTGCTTGTCTGCTCACTTCTTCAGGAGTAGATGCACATGAGACAAATCAATTGGTAGAGCCGAAATGGCCATGTTGGAACTCCCAACTGATGGTGGTCAGGTATGTCTTGCTCAGGAGCTGGAGCGATGGAATCAGGTAAGCCCACAGGACAAAGATGAGGGTGGATGCAACATAAAAATGTGTCCATCCGTAGGTGTCATCCCAAGTGATAACATGAGTTGAGTAGACACTGCTAAATCCAGAATGTACCTCCATGTGAGAAAAAACTCCCATGGGCCTAACTGGTTCCACCCTTCCAGCTCTCGGGCTAGACGTACCTGACCACCATCAGGTGGGAGTTCCAACATGGCCATTCCGGCTCTACCGATCGATTTGTCTCATGTGAATCCACTCCTGAAGAAGTGAGCAGACAAGCTCACGAAATGCGTTGAGTTTTTAAGATGCCCTACTATAACTGTGTACTCATAGCTGCCAATTTTAAGCATATATTGCATAATGTGCCCATTACCAATCGGTTTGACCTATTCATATCTGTATACTCATTGGATGTTCCTGCACGTTTACTGTACGGCGTTTGATACAGTTCCCCATAAGCACTTAATTTATAAAATAAGGTCTGCAGGTATCGACAGCAGGGTTTGCTCTTGGATACGGAACTGGCTAAAAGAGCGTGTCCAAAGGGTGGTAATAAACAGCCCATACTCAGACTGGTCTGAGGTGGTAAGCGGGGTCCCCCAAGGCTCAGTCCTAGGACCAACCTTGTTCAATTTATTCATAAACAGCATTGAGGACCGGATCAGTAGTTCATTATCAGTTTTTGCAGATGACACAAAATTAGGCAGGGCAATAACTGCACAGCATGAAGCAGATATCCTACAGAATGACCTGGACAAAATAACAGAGTGGGCAACGACATGGCAAATGAGGTTTAACGTAGAGAAGTGTAAGGTTTTGCACTTGGGGACTAAAAACATAAAATCACAATACACGTTTGGAGGGGAACCCTTGGGAGAATCAAAAATGGAGAAGGATCTGGGAGTCTTGGTTGATGATAGACTAGGCAACAGCATGCAATGTCAAACGGCAGCTGCCAAGGCCAGCAGATTATTAGCATGCATAAAGAAAGGCATGTATTCCAGAGATAAGACTATAATCCTACCACTTTATAAAACTCTGGTCCGACCGCATCTGGAGTATTCGGTCCAGTTCTGGTCGCCAGTCCTCAGGAGGGATGTGTTGGAGCTGGAGAAAGTCCAGAGAAGGGCAACTAAACTAATTAGGGGATTGGAGGACCTTGATTATGAGGAGCGTCTGCAATCGCTTGATTTATTCTCCCTGGAAAAGAGACGCCTGAGGGGGGATATGATAGCAATTTTTTTTAAATATCTCAATGGGGATCTAGGCTTAGAAAAAAAGCTGTTCAGTCGAAGGGATTGCATGAGGACTCGAGGACATACAATGCGATTAGAGGAGAAGCGTTTTAACCTCAGGCAACGTGGGGGGTTCTTTACTGTTAGGGCTACAAGATTGTGGAATTCTCTACCACAAGAGGTGGTTTCTGCGGGTGGTATGGTGGCTTTCAAAAGACTACTAGACGTACATCTCAAGGATCAGAACATTCAGGGGTATGCGAGATGATTACAGCCACACACACCTACACAGGTTGAACTGGATGGACTATTGTCTTTATTCAACCTCACCTACTATGTAACTATGTACTTACCTCTAATAAATTTAGTATTAGGTTTACCTTTCTAGTCAGTGGCTATGTGTGTCAGGGCAAATTTGGTCTTTTTGTGCATCATATACATCACACTGAAGCAGAGACTCATAGATAGGATCTTCCTTGTTTGGCTTAGTGAAGGGATGATTTTCTCCACCCAGATAAACCCTGGAAAACCTCAGGTCTATCAAATTCAGGAGAAGGGTAAACTACCTTTCCCAGTGCCTGGTTTACACATTTCTGTAGACTGGTAATGCCCCATCTATCATGGACAGCCAGGACCTTTGGTGAGCACATCTCAATGAGGCATGATGTACAGAGCAGGTAAGTATAACTTTTTTTTTTTTTATTAAAAAAAAATACATTAAGATCACTTTAAATCTTTCCAGTGAAAACTGGAAGTACAGGGAAGACAGCAGGAGCAAGCAGCATTGAAAGTTGTAAACTGCAATTATCGGGGTAAGATTTAAAAAAAAAATAGTTTACTATGGAAATGTTTATTTTATTGTGCTCTGTGTTTTAAAGAGGAGGTCCAGGCCCCTGCAAAAAAAATTAAAAGTCAGCAGATACAAACACTGTGGCTGCTGACTTTTAATATTAGGACACTTACCTGTCCAGAAATTCCAGCGGTGTTCCTCACCCGAGCTTATTTTTCAATCGGTTATCAGGTGCTGCCACTGCCATCTCCACTAAGGCAAACAGGCAGTGAAGCCTTGCGGGTTCACAGCCGGTGCTCTACTGCGCATGCACGCTGCACTCTGGGAATGGGCCGCCTGCGGGGGAAAGAGAAGGGGGCCCGAACGTCTGGCTGACTTTGCAGTGTTGAACTCAGCTGGAAGTGGGAGCAGGTACCTGACTAAACCAGGTACCTGCTCCCCCCTCCTCCCCAAAAGGTGCCAAATGTGGCAGCAGAGGGGGTGGGGCTGAGACAGACAAGCCAAGCTTTCCCTTTTCGGTGGAGCTCCGCTTTAAGTGAATAAACACTACTTTATTTGTATATTTACTTACCACTTCATGATTGAATACAAGAAATCTGCGTGAATATATCATTAATTTACTCTTCGGGCTCTTTCACACGGTCCTCCTCCGTAGGCGGATCCGTGTTGCTCAGCGGGGATCGATCCGCGATCCCCGCTGAGCCGGCGGATGACAGCTCCGTCTCCGCTTGCAGTGCGGAGAGGGAGGTGTCTCAGCACCCGCTGCCCTCTATGGGGGATCGGATGAGAGCGCACCGCCTGTACGCTCTCATCCGATCCGATCCCCGGGACTGATGGAAAATAGGGTTTCCATCCGTCCGGATTTCACGGACAGGATAGGATGCGGATGGCAGCGGGTGTCAGCGGACATATCACCGCTGACATCCGCTGCTCTATAGGGCTGAATGGGCATCCGATCAGAGCCGCCTAAAAAACTGACAGGCGGATCTGATCGGACCGCCCGTGTGAAAGAGCCCTTACAGTAAAGGCCTAGAACCAATCAACGTAACTACAGGTCATAGGATTATTGTGATCAACAGTCAAACTGGTTACAGTACAAAGCTTATTTTTCCTTGTAGCTAGAATGCCCTTCTTCCTGTCAAAACAGTTTTAGCAGTGATGCCTTATTTAATTTTGTATTTTCAAACTGCCTGCATCTGGGGAGCATGTTTGACGTTTTCATCTATTATGATCCATTTTCACAAGTGTCCTATTGCATTTTGATATGTTCATTTTATGGTTTGTATTTGTCTTGGTGGATAACAGCTGATCATGATCGGCCCTGATCATGACAGGGTGGGTGAGACATATACAGCTCCATGTGCCTCTCTCTTAGGCCCCATGCACACGGGACGTTTTTAACGCCGCTGTAAGCAGCGTCAGGCGTTTTCTTTTTGCAGCCTAAAAACGCCCCTCCATGTTATTCTATGGCCTCATGCACACTCAGACGTTTTTGAGCTGTAAGTGGCTTAGACGTTTTTAGGCTGCAACAAGAACCCACCACCTGCGCGTTCTGAGGACCAGCGTTACAGCGTTAAAAACGCCTGACGCTGCTAAAAGCTGAATAACTTTGCTATAACGTTGCTTAACGTGCGTTAAGCCACGTTATACGTTTTTTTTTCTTCCATTCAAAATCAATGGTTCCCTATGGGATCCTATTGATTTGAATGGAGGTCGCACCGCAACACCGCAAGTCGGATCCGACTTGCGGGGTGACTTGCGCTGTGGGAATCTTGAGGGGGAACGCCACGCCAAAATGGGAAAAAAACGGCGTGGGGTCCCCCCCAGGGTTCCAAACCAGGCCCTTCGGGTCTGTTATGGAATTTGAGGGTAGCCCCATGCCGAAAAAAACGGCATGGGGTCCCCCCCAAAATCCATACCAAACCCTTATCCGAGCATGCAGCCCGGCAGGCCAGGAAAGGGGAGGGGACGAGCGAGCGGCCCCACCCCCCCCTGGACCACACCAGTCCACATGCCCTCAACATGGGGGGGTGTTGGTGCTTTGGGGCAGGGGGAGCTCTGCACCCCCCACCTCAAAGCACCTTGCCCCCATGTTGATGAGGACAAGGGCCTCATCCCCACAACCCTGGCCGGTGGTTGTGGGGGTCTGCGGGCAGGGGGCTCATCGGAATCTGGAAGCCCCCTTTAACAAGGGGGCACCCCAGATCCCGGACCCCCTCCCTATGTGAATGGGTATGGGGTACACTGTACCCCTACTCATTCACCACATAAAAGGCAGTGTATGGAAATAACGACAAGAGACGTTTTGGAAAGTTTATTAAAAATCTTCATCCGACTCTTCTTGTCTTCTCCTCTCCGGGGTCTTCTGCTCTTTTGCTGTCCCCCTCTTCTTGTGTTCTTCTCTCCGGGGTCTTCTGCTGTCCCCTCTTCTGCTGTCCTCTCTTCTTTTCTTCTCCTCTCCGGTCTTCTGCTCTTTTGCGGTCGGCTGTCAGCTGTCTTCTTCCTCCGGTCCTCCTCCTCCGACGTCTCCGCTGATTATGCCTATCTCCGGTCTCTTCAGCTTATTATATAGCCATTAGGGGCGTGGCCCCGATGACGTCATCTGGAGACCCCGCCCCCTCATGTCACATATGACGTCATCTGTGACATGAGGGGGCGGGGTCTCCAGATGACGTCATCGGGGCCACGCCCCTAATGGCTATATAATAAGCTGAAGAGACCGGAGATAGGCATAATCAGCGGAGACGTCGTCGGAGGAGGACCGGAGGAAGAAGACAGCCGACAGCCGACAGCAAAAGAGCAGAAGACCGGAGAGGAGAAGAAAAGAAGAGAGGACAGCAGAAGAGGGGACAGTAGAAGACCCCGGAGAGAAGAACACAAGAAGAGGGGGACAGCAAAAGAGCAGAAGACCCCGGAGAGGAGAAGACAAGAAGGGCGGACAGCAAAAGAGCAGAAGACCCCGGAGAAGACCCCGGAGAGGAGAAGACAAGAAGAGTCGGATGAAGATTTTTAATAAACTTTCCAAAACGTCTCTTGTCGTTATTTCCATACACTGCATTTTATGGGGTGAATGAGTAGGGGTACAGTGTACCCCATACCCATTCACATAGGGAGGGGGTCCGGGATCTGGGGTGCCCCCTTGTTAAAGGGGGCTTCCAGATTCCGATGAGCCCCCTGCCCGCAGACCCCCACAACCACCGGCCAGGGTTGTGGGGATGAGGCCCTTGTCCTCATCAACATGGGGGCAAGGTGCTTTGAGGTGGGGGGTGCAGAGCTCCCCCTGCCCCAAAGCACCAACACCCCCCATGTTGAGGGCATGTGGCCTGGTGTGGTCCAGGGGGGGTGGGGCCGCTCGCTCGTCCCCTCCCCTTTCCTGGCCTGCCGGGCTGCATGCTCGGATAAGGGTTTGGTATGGATTTTGGGGGGGACCCCATGCCGTTTTTTCGGCATGGGGCTACCCTCAAATTCCATAACAGACCCGAAGGGCCTGGTTTGGAACCCTGGGGGGGGGACCCCCACGCCGTTTTTTTCCCATTTTGGCGTGGAGTTCCCCCTCAAGATTCTCACAGCGCAAGTCACCCCGCAAGTCGGATCCGACTTGCGGTGTTGCGGTGCGACCTCCATTCAAATCAATAGGCTCCCATAGGGAACCATTGATTTTGAATGGAAGAAAAAAAAACGCTGCTAAAAGCAACGTGGCAAAACGTGCAATAACGCCAATGGAAAAAGCTACTGAAAGCACGTTTTTACAGCTGCTTTTTCCGGCGTCAGAACTAACTTTGACGTACGTTTTTTCTAACGCCCCGTGTGCATGGGGCCTTAATGATCAAAACACCTCTTCTGCTTCAAGGAGCGTCTTGAGTTGAGCCTTCAAGGATCAGGACACCTGTCTCCATAATGAACATGTAATCATTTTAATTTGACAGTGCAAATAAATGCAATAAAACTACAACATGCAAGATTTCAGATATGTAATTACGGGCCAGTCCCACTGAAACATATCAAATTGTATGTGTCATGAAATTTAAACATGTATTTAATCACTTGCCGACCGCCCACCGGCTTTTTACTGCGGCAGGGCGGCTCGGCTGCGTCCAGTCACGTAGTGCTACGTGACTGGAGTGCATGTGGTTTCAGCGGCGCGTGCGCGCCCCTGGAGCCGTGCTGTTGCTGTGGTTAGACATAGCAGGAGGCGGACCACGGGAGGAGAGGCGGCAATTGCCGCCTTCCACCCACAATCATCCGGGAAATGGAGAGAAGACCTGCCTGCTTATGTAAACAAAGCAGGCGGATCTTCTCTCAGACAGGCAGGGACAGATGAGCAGTTTCAGCTAAGCTAAAACTGCGATCCGTCTGTGCCTGTCACAGGACCCCCCCCCCACACACACACACACACACACACACACAGTGAGTAAGCACATAGGCATACATTTAACCCCTTTGGTCACCCCAAGTAATAAACCCCTTCCCTGCCAGTGTCATTTATACAGTAACAGTGCATATTATTTAGCACTGATTACTGTATTAGTGTCACTGGTCCCCAAAAAGTGTCAAAATGTCAGTTAGGGGTCCGAACTGTCCGCCGCAATGTCGCAGTCCTACTAAAAATCGCAGATCGCCGCCATTACTAATAAAAAAATAAATAAATAAAAAGTCCAAAAATCTATCCCGTAGTTTGTAAACGCTAAAACTTTTGCGCAAACCAATTAAAATACGCTTTTTGAGATTTTTGTTTACCAAAAATATGTAGCAGAATACAAATTGGCCTAAACTGATAAAAAAAATTTAATTTTTTTATATTTTTTTATTGGGAATGTTTTGTAGCAGAAAGTAAAAAATATGGGTTTTTTTTCAGAATGGTCGCTCTTTTTTTGTTTATAGCGCAAAATCTGAAAACTGCAGAGGTGATCAAATACCACCAAAAGAAAGCTCTATTTGTGGGGGAAAAAGGACATCAATTTTATTTGTGTACAGCATCACACGACCGCGCAATTTTCCATTAAAGTAACGCAGTGCCGAATCGCAAAAAATGCCCTGGTCAATAAGGGGGCTAATCCTTCCGGTCTTAAAGTGGTTAAAGGGTAACTCCACTTTTGTGGGGCAAAAAATAAATTTTAAAAAATATAGCATATACAGTACACCCAATCAGCCATAACATCACGAGTAGGTCCTCCTTTTGCCTCCATAACAGTCCTGACCTATTGCAGTGTGTACGCTACTAGACCTCTGAAGGAATGCAATGTTACCGGTCACCAAGTCATTAGTAGCAGATCCTCTGCATCCTGTATATTGAGAGGTGGGGCCTCCATGGATTGGACTTGTTTTTCCAGCACATCCCACAAATGCTCAATTGATTGAGATCTGGAGAGTTTGGAGACCAAGTCAACACTCCAAACTCATTGTTGTGTTCCTCAAACCATTTCTGAACCATTTTTGCAGTGTTGTAGGTGACATTATCCTGCTGAAAGAGGCCACTGTCACCAGGCAATACTGTTTCCATGAAGGGATGTATTCGGTCACAACAATATTTAGGTAGGTGGTGAGTGTCAAGTAACATCCACATGAATGGCAGGAGCCAAGGTTTCCAAGCAGAACATTTCCCAAAGCATCACACCGCCTCTGCCAGTGCGCCTCCTTCCCGTACTGCATCCTAGTGGCATCTCTTCCCTGGGTAAATGATCCACACAAACACCCGGCCGACCACATGATGTAAAAGAAAATGTGATTCATCAGACCTGGCCACCTTCTTCCATTGCTCCATGGTCCAGTTCCGATGCTCACGTGCCCATTGTAGGCCCTTTTGGCTGTGGACACAAGTCAGCATGGGCACCCTGAACGATCGGCAACTACGCAGCCCCATACACAACAAACTATGATGCCCATTTTTTCTGCTTTCAACACAAACTTCATGGATAACATGTTTACTTGCTGTCTAATATACCCCACCCACTTTCAGATGTCATTGTAACAAGATAATAATGTTATTCACCTAATCTGTTAGGCCCCGTTCACACTGGGGCGACGCTACTTTGCCGGGCGACCTCATAGGTCACAGCGCGCTGCTCGCCTCGCGACCTCGGAGCGGCCGGCACGGACTTCATAACATTGAAGTCTATGCAGGTCGCTCCGGGTCGCCCCAAAGAAGCTCCGGACCCTTTTTCTAAGTCGAATCGACTTGTGTCGCTCCTATTAGAACGGGTCCGCAGCTTCTCTATGAAAGGCGACCTACAGCGACCTGTCAGGCGACCAGGTCGCCTGACAGGTCGCCCCAGTGTGAACGGGGGCTCAGTGATCATATTATGGCTGATCTGTGTACAATTGCTACATAAGCCATATAGCAGTTTAATGTTAATAAAAAAATGTATTCTGCAGCCCTGTCATTTTCTGTAAAATTCAATGCAATGTGCCAACCCGAAGGCCTTTTGTATACAGTTGCTATAAAGAACTTAAAACATGCAATTCCCTGCTTGTGTGATTGGCTCACTGATTTGAACGAATATAAAAAAAAAGTCAGATTTTAGGCATTCTTTGCAACAAAAATGTATTTTTTGGTTAGGTATTCCCAAACGGTTAATCACTTCTGCAACTTTCCTCATTAGAACACTGTAAGTGCATCAGCTGACTAGCAATGGAAAAGCCACCCCCATTCAGAATTACTTTGACGTAACCAAACAGCTTTTGTTTCAGAGCAGAAACCGGTAGAAATCTGTGAGTAAAATGTGTTTATATCCTTACAATGTACATTAATTACCCAAAATGGATTTTTATTTTTTTTTTTTAACAAAAACAGAGTAATGGGCAATACACACTATACAATTTTCTTTAGATTTTTTCCTTTAGATTTACTAAAACCATATGATAGGAGGTCAAATCTAAACACTTAATTTGTATGCAATCCGGCAGGCCCTTGCACTACATAGTTGAAGGTAAATCTAAAGGAAATCTAACAACAAAAGTTGTATAGTGTGTATCCAGCTTTACTATTTAAATGTATGGCAAGTCTCACAGTATAAAAGACCTAAATAAAGGGTGAAAAATTCCACAAATGAATAATTCGCTGTGCCATCAGTTAAATAATAAACATATAAATTGGGCAACAGCAATGCTTTTTCTTTTACCAATATTAAAATGTATTTATCAAAAAAAAATATATATATATATATATTTTATATATAGTATTTTCCGGCGTATACGATGACTTTTTAACCCCTGGAAATCTTCTCAAAAGTCAGGGGTCGTCTTATACGCCGGGTATCGTCTTATAGGCCGAAACTGGAGAATATGCGGTGGAGGAGGGAGCTCAAAAACATTTGCGGTATGGGGAAAAAAAGAGAGAGAGAGCGTGGCGATGTGACCAGAGTCTGACCCGTGACCCGCCCGCCCTTGTATCCTATTACTCTACCTTCTCTGCGTCCCGCTCCTGAGGCCTACTAGGTCTCCCTGTGTGATTGGTATCCCTGCCGCAACAAGCCGAGCACCGAGCCGATACAGCCGCATATTAACCCTTAGATGGCGGAGCTGCATGGATGGATGGCTACAGCAGGCAGAGAGGAGAGGAAGGTGAGCGGTGTGGAGTACGGGGAGATGGACACTGGATCAGCATAAAGGGATAGCAGCGCTCATGGGGATACACAACTTCATGGCTACAGCAGGGCAGAGAGGTAAGGAAGGTGAGCTGTATCAGTTAGCATATTGAAATCAAATCTGATGTTTTTTTCATTTTTATTTGGTGTGTGTGTGCATTGGAAGAGGGGTAGTCTTATACGGCGAGTATATCCCAAACTCCATATTTTAACTGGAAAAGTTGGGGGTCGTCTTATACGCCCAGTCGTCTTATACCCCGGAAAATACAGTAGGGTTTGTGTAAATGGCACTTCTAGGAGAGGGTCCAAGCCGAGTCTGCATCAGGCCATGCGTGCAGCACAGCACAGGTAGAGCTCCAACCTGCTACATAGAGCGCTCATATAAGATGCCAAGCGCAGTCCAGAACATCTGAATAGGCGTGTTCTAGACAAATCTATATGTCCCTTTTCAGGTGTGTTGCACTGCACTCAAAACAGCATGCATAGGGACCACAAGTCTCACACTGACCATACACTAGTAGAATTTAATTTGAGATTTAAAATATTCGTTCCACTTTCTGATCATTAGCGGGGTCAAATCAATGCTCATTTTCAACTGCCGTAATGAGACAATTCAAAGGAGCAGGGTGGAAAAGTTTTCTCAAACAAATTAATTTCTAAATGTGCTTTTAATTCGGAAAAACCCATTCTTTTCCAAATAAAATGTTAAAAGTAAACAACAATATACCTGTCAGACATAAATTGGTAAAACGCCCATCCAAATCTCCAGTTATCTCTATTAATCTTGGTGGCCACAATAGTTTAGCAAAAAAAAAAGACTATTTCCTGCATACCATAAAGCTAGGAGTACACCATTCAAAGTCCTAACACGTAGAGGAATTTTTACCAATGCAGTCTTGCATGCCAGTGATATTTATCACTTTTTCTAGGTATTCTTTGGCTGTACACACTACAAATTATCACTTAGTATGTTGTATATACACACACATATACACAGTAGGGCCAGGAGTAGTTGAAGATGCCCTGGATGTTGGAATGCAGCATTACTGGGAACAGGCACAGCAAGCCTCCCAGATAGACAGCTGCAGAATCTGGACAGCTCATTACTGTAGAGGGAAGGAACATATTAGAAAAACAGTTAAGTCTTGTAAGGTCAGCCAAATCCAAACATTTGAAAAAAAAATGAAAAAAGTAGTCTTTTGAGGACAAATAAAAGGAGGTCAAAATAGAATTCAAACTTTGAAATGAATTGTCCACAATTCTAAACAGTTCTTGGATATGCAAAATGCATGTTAGAAGCATTGAGGGTAGGCCACGACCCTTGATCATCTTGATTTGGTGGTGCAGAAGTCCTTTATAAAGTCAGAACAACCTGGATATACCAGACTATTCCTGTGCTTTATATGTTATGTACCAATACATAGGTTTTACTATTCTAAAAGGAACTTTTTTAAAAAACCTTTCATATTTCTTAAAAAAAAAACAAAATGTGCTTCGTTTTCAGCAGGTGCACAATTTTGAAATGTTTTAAAACATTCTGCAAAAGGATAAATCGACCCAAGAAGACCCATAAAGACATGGGAGGAACTTGACTGGCCTGCACAGAATCCTGACCTCAACCCGATCGAACACCTTTAGGGTGAATTAGAGCTCAGACTGCAAGCCAGGCCTTCCCATGCTATTAAGAGTGCGCCGAGTCACCATCGGATGGTTATGCACTTGTTTGGGTGACTCCTGATGGGACCCGTGATGACGGAAGCAGCAGGTCACTGGATCAGACTACACGCCTATTTGGAATGGCCCGGGGCGGGGTTACAAATAGGTTCAGACTCATGTATATTGGTGTCTGCAAAGGTGGTGTTTTAGCATCGCCCGACAGGAAGTTCCCAGTCTGTATTCAATTTCCGGTTTCACCAGGCGAGTTGTCCTTCTGGGTGACCTGTTTGCTTCACCATTGGTTGTGACGCCGTGAGGCGAAGCATAAATAGATCGGGAGCGCTTGTCTGGCCGCGCCCCCAGTTGAAGTCAGGAAGTGACGAAACGCGTCGGGTGTGGCCAGACGACGCACCCTATCGCGGACTACGACAGCGGAGGACTTCCGGGACTACCCGATCTGGCGTGGAGCCACATCGTAGTAGCAGTGAACGTTCCGAACCTGCCATTATATGAGATAAGCTTTTACTATTTTCTTCACAAGTGAGTGCAATGTATGCTGTGCTGTTATTTCTTGAATAAAATTTTATCAGACATATTGCACTAGTGGGGAATGTTTTTTATGTTTTCCACGCACATGGGAGCATGAGAGGAAGAGAACCACTGGACCAATCTTGGATTTAACTCTTGCTGATCTCTACTTACGTGGGCATTTTTTATATGCGAGGTGTGCTCACTTATGAGAGTGAGTGAGCAACATGATCTGGTGAGTGGCCATTTCCTATTGTCCCCCTGCACTTGGTGGTGGAATAGTGGTGACCCTGGTGAACTACACTAATGATTTGCGGTTTGTGAATTGTTGAAGGTTTGAAGTCTCTGGGGACGGATGTTCTGATTTACCAACATTGAATAACCTTGCAGGACTATGCTTCATATGCTGGGAGGAGTTTGACACTAACCAGACTGGCATCTTGGGGGATTCTCTTGGTTTTATTTTCAGAGACTTTTTAAATATTGTTTCAAGCGCTACTATTATTCTTTGTTTATTCCCATAGACACACTCCTAAACCATGTGGACAGCCTTCCCAGAAGAGTTGAAGCTGACATAGCTGCAAAGGGTGGACCAACTCAATATTGAACCCTATAAATTTAAGACTGGGATGCCATTAATGTTCATGTGCGTGTAAAGGCAAACACACACACACACACGCCTCTAAAAAAAAAAAAAAAAAAATAAAAAAAAAAATAGAATATCATCAAAAAGTGAATTTATTTTAGTAATTCAATTCAAAAAGTGAAACTCATAATTTATAGAGATGTTTTACACACAGAGTGATATATTTCAAGAATTTATTTCTTTTAATTTTGATGAATATGGCCTATAGCTTGTGAAAACCTAAAATGTAATATGTCAGAAAATTAAAATATTACATAAGACTAAATAAAAAAAAAAAAAAAAAGGATTTTTAATACAGAAATGATGGCTTACTGAACAGTATGTCCATGTACAGTATAGTACAGGGCTCCTGCATAAATTACTTTTAGGGTTTAGGTCAGGTGAGTTTGCTGGCCAATCCAGCACAGTGATACAATGATCATTAAACCAGATTATTGGTACTTTTGGCAGTGTGGGTAGGTGCCAAGTCCTGATGGAAAATTAAATCAGCATCTTTATAAAGCTGGACAGCATTGGGAAGGATAAAGTGCTCTGGAATTTCCTGGTAGAGAGCTGCGCTGACTTTGGACTTGATAAAACACAGTGGACCACCAACACCAGCAGATGACATGACTCACAAAAAAGGGGAGGGTAGACTCCTATAGGTTGCCACTGGATAAGCCATAGACCCCTCTAAGTTACACCTAATTGGTGGCCGTTGACGGACAACAGTAAACACTACAAAAGGCAGGAGACACAATAGTTCTCCTAGAAAATCAACTGGGGACACCAAAGATAGGTGAAAAAGAGGGTAAACTTTATTCATACAAAAGAAAATGTTGACATGACTCCCCAATTCATCACTGATGGTGGAAACTTCACACTGGACCTCATGCAACTTGGATTCTGTGCCTCTAAACTCTTCCTCCAGACTCTGGGACCTCGATTTCCAAATGAAATGCAAAATTTACTGAGCAACAGTCCAGTCCTTTTTCTCCGAAGCCCAGGTAAGACGCTTCGGACGTCGTCTCCGGTTCAGGAGTGGCTTGGCACAAGGAATGCGACAGTTGTAGTCCATGTCCTGGATACGTCGGTGTGATGGCTCTTGAAGCACTGACACCAGCCATAGTCCACTCCTTGGTAAATTCCCACAAATTCTTGAATGGCCTTTGCTTCACAATCCTCTACTTTTGTATGTACAGTATCTCACAAAAGTGAGTACACCCCTTATATTTTTGTAAATATTTTATATCTTTTCATGTGACAACACTGAAGAAATGACACTTTGCTACAATGTAAAGTAGTGAGTGTACAGCTTGTATAACAGTGTAAATTTGCTGTCGCCTTAAAATAACTCAGCATACAGCCATTAATGTCTAAACCACTGGCCGAATTAGCCATTTTCCCTCCCCGGTGTCATGTGACTTGTTAGTGTTACAAGGTCTCAGGTGTGAAAGGGGAGCAGGTGTGTAAAATTTGGTGTTATCGCTCTCACTCTCTCATACTGGTCACTGGAAGTTCAACATGGCACCTCATGGCAAAGAACTCTGAGGATCTGAAAAAAAGAATTGTTGCTTTACATAAAGATGGCCTAGGCCAGTGATGGCAAACCTTGGCACCCCATATGTTTTGGAACCACATTTCCCATGATGCTCATGCACTCTGCAGTGTAGTTTAGTATCATGGGAAATGTGGTTCCAAAACATCTGGGGTGCCAAGGTTCGCCATCACAGGCCTAGGCTATATGAAGATTGGCAAGACCTTGAAACTGAACTGCAGCACGGTGGCCAAGACCATAAAGCAGTTTAACAGGACAGGTTTCACTCAGAACAGGCCTCACCATGGTTGACCAAAGAAGTTGAGTGCACAAGCTCAGTGTCATATCCAGAGGTTGTCTTTGGGTAATAGACGTATGAGTGCTGCCAGCATTGCTGCAGAGGTTGAAGGGGTGGGGGGTCAGCATACACCGCACACTGCATCAAATTGGTCTGCATGGCTGTCATCTCAGAAGGAAGCCTTTTCTAAAGAAGATGATGCACAATAAAGTCCGAAAACAGTTTTCTGAAGACAAGCTGATTAAGGACATGGATTACTGGAACCATGTCCTGTGGTCTGAGGAGACCATGATAAACTTATTTGGTTCATATGGTGTCAAGCAAGTGTGGCGGCAACCAGGTGAGAAGTACAAAGACAAGTGTGTCTTGCCTACAGTTAAGCATGGTGGTGGGAGTGTCATGGTCTGGGGCTGCATGAGTGCTGCCGGCCCTGGGGAGCTACAGTTCATTAAGGGAACCATGAATGCCAACATGTACTGTGACATACTGAAGTAGAGCATGATCCTCTCCCTTTGGAGACTGGCCCGCAGGGCAGTATTTTAACATGATAACGACCCCAAACAAACCTCCAAGATAACCACTGCCTTGCTAAAGAAGAAAACAAGCATGTCTCCAGACCTAAACCCTATTCAGTATCTGTGGGGCATCCTCAAACAGTCTCCAAAATCCACCAGCTCTGTGATGTCATCATGGAGGAGTGGAAGAGGACTCCAGTGGCAACCTGTGAAGCTCTGACGAACTTCATAACCAAAAGGGTTAAAGCAAATAATGGTGGCCACATAAAATATTGACACTTTGGGCCTAATTTCGACATTTCCACTTAGGGGTGTACTCACTTTTGTTGCCAGCGGTTTGGACATCGAGGGCCGGTTCACATTCCTGCGAGTGCGCCGATCGCATGTAATTCGGAGCGCACTGCTCCTTCATTACATGCGATCGGAGGTGCGGATGCGAATTCAGCCATACACTTTGTATGGCTGAATTCGCACTGTATCCGCACCAAACACGCACAGGACCCTTTTTTCCAGCCGCATCAGGATCGGATCACACAGTGGTTCACACTTGTGCGATCCAATCCTGTGCGAACTGTCAGATCGCACTGCGATATGCGATCAAACTGGGGGTGTCGTTAACATTTCATTGACACCCCCTGCGTATGGCATATGGCAGTGTGAACTGCCAGGGGTGCGTTTGCGATGCGGGAACAAGCTGCGAATTCACAGCCTTCCCGCATCGCACAAGTGTGACCCGGCTGTGTGTTGAGTTTTTTTGAGGGGACAGCAAATTTACAGTTATACAAGCTGTACACTCATCACTTTACATTGTAGCAAAGTGTCATTTATTCAGTGTGTCACATGAAAAGATATAATAAAATATTTACAAAAATATGAGGGGTGTACTCACTTTTGTGAGGTATAGGTAGATATATATATATATATATACATATATACATACACACACACACACACACATATACATATATATATATATATATATATATATATATATATATATATATATATATATATATACCAACACACACACACTATATACAAATAAATAAAAAAGAGCAGAAAGGTGTCTCAAAAATGAATAAAAAGCAGCACAAGGTGCTTGTCTGACACAAACTAAATTATACCTTCACATAGATTTTAGGAATAATGTGCAGCCATTTTTCAGAATTCATGGAGTTTCCATGGAGTATATGAATCACAAGGGAAACATTTTCTTCAACCTGTGCTTCTTTATGCAAAAAAAAGGAAATAAAAAAACCACTATGCTTTGGATGAATTAAACAGGTATTTCCTCTTGTCATTTAAAGTATGACCCGCTACCCAGAGGCTAAAACAGTTGCCAACATATGGAAAACATTAAAAGCAGAACATGGTGGAAAAACCTGTTATAGCCTTGATACTTTCCCACAACCGTACTGTTTTTCTTTACTACAACAAAATAAAATGAAATGGGAAAATCTTTTGATGCTGTATGGCCCGTCTGACCTTAAAATAAGCCTATTGCAAACCCAGACAATAAAAACTGTGCATATGATGGTAACAAGGTTATCTTTGGTAGGAGTTACAGGTGACTTTATATTAAAGTCCAAACTTTTCCTGTAAGGCCTGGTTCACATGGCTGCGACCTGAAAGTTGCGTGACAGTGCGACTTTGCCACGAGTTTGAAGCAGCTTCAGGGAATGCATGTGTAGTCTTCCTGTAATGTCGGATCTAAATCACATCAATTAAGATGAGGATCGGACTTGGAGGTGACTTCTAAAAGTCTATGGGCAAAAGTCGGATAGAAGTCGCCTTGAAGTAGTACAGGAACCTTTTCTAAAGTCAAAGTCGTAGTATTGACTAAAATGGGATTTCACATTTCACACGACTTGGGGTGTCACAAGTCGGATCCTAAGTCGCAGCAGTGTTAACTGAGCCTAGGAGTCAAGCTTAGCCCCTCCTTTGCTTGGGATTTCTTATTTGTCCTTTAGGACAAAAATCTAAAAGTGGAACTTCTCTCTCCCAATCAACCTTGAATCCTCATGCTGCCAGCCTTAATAAATAGATAGGAAAGTATATTCCTATCAGATTTACTTGTTCTAAACTTTTTTCTCATTCCTTCTGTTACTTCCTGGTTTCTGGCCTAGGCAAATGATGTCATACATCATGGGTGTCCAACCTTTTGGCTTCTCTGGGCCACATTGAGTGTAGAGAAATGTTCTCGGGCCGCATATAAAATATATACTATAGTTAAGGTATATAAGTAATAAAACGCTGCCGCAACCTTCTCGCGCTGCCGCCCCCCCAGCCCTCATTTAACACAACTAGAGGATGATCCCTTCTGAGGCAGCCTCTGCCTATAGTTAGTTGGAAGCCGCTGTGGCCGTGCCCCCGACCCAACTTCCTTCCTCCCCAGCAAAAATAAATAAAAATTGTCAGGAGGCAGTGGGCCGCATTGCCTGCGGTTCTGGGCCGCATGCGGCCCCCGGGCCACAGGTTGGACATGCCTGTCATACATCCCTGGATTCTTCAGGAGGGGAGAAGAGGAGGGAGGGGTTTTGCAGCTAAGCACACTCTCCTGCATGCATGCTTGAACTAAAGGCAGATGAATTCTAGGAAGTAAATGGTACATAAAGCTGGATACACACTATACAACTTTTGCTGTTCGATTTTCTTAAGATTTACCTTCAACTATGTAGTGCAAGTGCCTGCCTGATTGCATGCAAATTCAAAGTGTTTAGATTTGACCTATTATATGGTTTTTGGTAAATCTAAAGGAAAAAAAAATGAAAGAAATTTGTATAGTGTGTATCCAGCTTAAATCATTTGCTCTTACTCAAGATGAAATGCTAGGGAATGCTTTTAAGTGATTTCTAAACAAAATAAAGCATGGAGACATGGGAGTTTGCTTTGAATATTAAAAATGAAGATCCACTTTGATATGGAGTTTGGAAAGGATGGGCAAGACTACTTTAATCATTAGAAAAGTGGGCCATTTTCCCACAACTTTTATTGACACAGTGCAATCTTTCCTCTAAAACGCCACCTATGTAGGACAGGAATGGTCCCACTGAGCTGACAATTCTCTGCCTTTCTCTGTAATCAGGCGAGAGGTAATCTTCCTCTCAAACTGGCTTAGGTTTATATTTATCCCCCGACTATGGAACTATTGAGGTGGGGGGGGGGGGGGTCACCTGTCTCTCATTTAATAAATGGTCCTGGGGATAAGGCCAAGGTCAACTGTTAAGAAGCTCCTGTACTTTTTACAATAAGTGACGCGCTACAAGCAACAGAGCGTATTCATGCAAAGAGGTGTCATTTTAATAAATGGAAATTTACTTGTTGAGGGTTGTCATTCTTAGGCATAAATGCAACAAAACTCTAAGCCTCGGTTCACACTACAAACTGCACATGAATCACACAGGAACTGCACCACATTGCTGTTCAATTCGCATGTGATTCAGTGCGGTGCGACTTGAGTCCATTTATTTTGAATGGGCTCATATCGCACTGCATCGCACCAAAGTCATACATGAACCTGTTTTGGAACCACATTGCAACCGGGACAGGGCCCTGAACTCAACATATAAAACATAATCTGCCAATTATCCCTGGGTCCGTCATACTGACATTTGGTTTTCACCTACAGAAATGACTGCTTGTGCATATTTTTTCCCCCAATGCGCAATATGAATTGACTAAATTTGTGACAGGGTTACTTTAAGGGGAACTCTTCTAAGGACTAAAAAAAAAAACTGTACATAACTGAAAAAAAATAAAATAAAAAAAAAATGTTTGGTTTACAAAATTTAAATTGCATGGGGGTCCCTATGTCTATCTCAAGATTCACGAGGTTTGAGTATTTGTTCCCACGCACGTCTCCAATGGCTCTTCAGAGTATAGAGCAGAAGAAGTACAAAAAAATGTATTTGCTCCCATCAACAATATACGTCTTTGATAACTCCCAAATGGGAGGGCGAAACGCTATGAGTGGCCGGAGCCGCCATGACGTCACTCGCGCATGCGCGCGGGAGTTCACTTTCCGGCTAGGAGCTCTGAAGGTCCGCCGGACCTTCAGAGCGCAAGCGCCACTGGTGTCAGCGGCTGCACGCAGGGTGATTATCTCCTAAACCATGCAGGTTTAGGAGATATTCATTTTACCTACAGGTAAGCTGCCTTATAGGCTTACCTGTAGGCAAAAGTTAAAAAGCGGAGTATACTACAGCTTTAAGTAAAGGAGGAAGTCACATTTAGATAAAATTCAATATATTCTTTATGTAGGTTTTCAAAACAATGCTCAAATATTGGTTATATAGTATAGGAAGATTTCCCTTGGGATATGTTTCTTCTTTTTAAATATTCCTTTTTTTTTTTTACACTTAAAAAAAAAAAAAAAAAAAAAAAAAAAAAATCACACTGGTCAGCGCAGGGCTCTTTTTCTCAAAGAATAGGTGCAGGAACTCCCCCTTTCAGAGTCACCTTGTTTCCACCCCCTACCCACCTTCAAGCATTGTCCCTTGGTTCCAACCCCTACCCACCTCTCAGTACCGCCCCTTTCAGAGAATAAAGAGCCAAGTAAAATTCATGGTGCTAAGTAATTTGTATGGAATTTGTCAATAATAAGTCAATAAAAGCAAAAAAAAAAAAAAAAAGCAGTAAAAAAGATCCCCTGCAGTCAGCAACAATAGACCCGTTCCCCCATAAACAACAGATCCCCTAAGCAACAATGAACCTCTTTCAAAATCATACCCCCCAAGCAACAATAGACTCCCAGCAGCAACAACAACAAATCTCCCAGCAGCAACAACAACAAATCTCCCCGCAGCCAGCGCCAATAGACCCCTTCAGCAGCCAGCAACAATAGACCCCCTCCCCTCAACAGTCGACCCCCCCAGCAACAGAAGACCCACTCTCAGCAACAATAAATCCCCCGTCAGCAACAATAGACCTCCCTGCAAAAACAGAACCCCTCTGGCGACAATAGATCCCCCAGCAGCCAGTATCAACAGACCCTGCAGCACATCCCAGCACCCCTTGTCATTAAATACATTCAGTGCTGGAGGTCCTGGAACTGCCTTCCTGCCTTCCTGCTGAAAAAAAAAAAGCCCTGGGTCAGTGCTCATCGATTGCTGATAGGCTGCTGGATAGGCCAAATGTCGACTGCTTTATGGTGAATGGGCCATGTGTACCAGCCTTAACTGTGTGTGCCTACGGCCTTTTTTACCACATTGTGCTGACTTACAGCACAGCTTATACAGAGCACAGGAGGGAAAACTCTATGGTATCTAAGAAAGCTTCCCCTTCCGATTGAGTAGATTGGCCACACACACACAGCTAAAAAAAAATTTCACTTTTCTACATGTTTGACTGTATGAGGCAAGTTAACCCCATGCATAAAGCTTTTCTTTTAAAGCTGAACTCCAGCCACACAAAATCATTTAAATACCATATTTATCGGCGTATAACACACACCTCAATTTTAAGAGGGAAGTTTCAGGAAAAGATCCTAAATTTTAAATAAAGAACTTTAAACAAAAAAGTTCTGAGCTACCCTCATTTTGCTTCAATCAAATGCAGCCTCACCAGTGCCCATGAATGCAGCCTCACCAGTGCCGGGCCCATGAATGCAGCCTCACCAGTGTCCATGTATGCAGCCTCACCAGTGCCGGGCCCATGAATGCAGCCTCAACAGTGCCCATGTATGCAGCCTCACCAGTGCCGGGCCCATGAATGCAGCCTCGCCAGTGCAGTGCCCATGAATGCAGCCTCCCCAGTGCCTATGTATGCAGCCTCACCAGTGCAGTGCCCATGAATGCAGCCTCGCCAGTGCAGTGCCCATGAATGCAGCCTCCCCAGTGCCTATGTATGCAGCCTCACCAGTGCAGTGCCCATGAATGCAGCCTCGCCAGTGCAGTGCCTATGTATGCAGCCTCACCAGTGCAGTGCCCATGAATGCAGCCTCGCCAGTGCAGTGCCCATGAATGCAGCCTCCCCAGTGCCTATGTATGCAGCCTCACCAGTGCAGTGTCCAAGAATGCAGCCTCACCAGTGCAGTGTCCATGAATGCAGCCTCACCAGTGCAGCGCCCATGAATGCAGCCTCACCAGTGCAGCGCCCATGAATGCAGCTTCACCAGTGCAGTGCCCATGAATGCAGCCTCACCAGTGCAGTGTCCATGAATGCAGCCTCACCAGTGCAGTGTCCATGAATGCAGCCTCACCAGTGCAGTGTCCATGAATGCAGCCTCACCAGTGCAGTGTCCATGAATGCAGCCTCACCAGTGCAGTGCCCATGAATGCAGCCTCACCAGTGCAGTGCCCATGAATGCAGCCTCACCAGTGCAGTGTCCATGAATGAAGCCTCACCAGTGCAGTGTCCATGAATGAAGCCTCACCAGTGCAGTGTCCATGAATGAAGCCTCACCAGTGCAGTGTCCATGAATGAAGCCTCACCAGTGCAGTGTCCATGAATGAAGCCTCACCAGTGCAGTGTCCATGAATGAAGCCTCACCAGTGCAGTGTCCATGAATGAAGCCTCACCAGTGCAGTGTCCATGAATGCAGCCTCACCAGCGCTGTGTTAGTCAATGAACAAAAGAGTAAATACAAGAAGTTACTCTTTGAATGGCAGAGGTACAGGCGCACGTGCCCTCCTGTGTTCAGTATACAGATGGCAAGTCCCTCAAGCAGCACCCTGAAGGGACCAAGGCTGAATGTATGCAGCACAAGCTACTACAGTGAATTTCTGTAACCCCAGCAGCTCTCTAAAGGTGATATAGGAAGAAGTAGATTTTTACCAAGCTGGACAAATGTAATTTTTAAAATGAAATAAAAATTCCTGGAGTCTAGCTTTAAAGTGACATTAAATGATATCCTTATTTTCCAAAATTATTTTATACAGATCTGCTACTTAAAGTGGTTGTAAAGCCACTGTATGTACTTAATAGATTCCCCTATGTTCAATTACATTATGTGCCTCAGTGTATACCTTATTTCAGAGAACCGCGCAGCGCTCACGTGACTACCTGCCTCACTCCTTTTCCAATCTGACAACTACAGCGGTAGGGGCTGAGAATCCCCCGTTGATGTCAGCCAGGAGGAGGGGAGGAGAGGAGGAGAGCAGTGGGCAGTCACGTGAGCGACGTGCGGCACTCTGAAATAAGGTATACAGCTACATATTTTTATATAGAGCATACACTGGGGCACATAATGTAATAGAACATAGGGGAATCTATTAGGTACACAAAGTTATTTTAGCAGCAGGAGGGGAGGGGAGGGGTGGGCACGGACACTAGCTGACAGGCAGGAAGAGGAGAGAGGAGTGAGAGTGGGATAAAGGAGGCACATAAACTGACCATGGTGTCAGGGCCCAGCAGCCATGATAAATTCACTCAGTTTACAGAGGAGAGGGGAGGGAAGCACCAGGCGGGATCAGCCAGGTATTTTAGATGATAGAAAGGGCCAAATGAAACAGCACATTCATGCAGGGGTGGGGAACCTGCAGCCTACAAACTCATTTGGTCTGGCCCCCAGTGCTGCTAAGTCTGTGTCTTTCTCAGCTGAGCTGTCAGAATGGAGCCGATGTTTCCTGTATAGTTCTGTCTCCGTCCTTACAGTCTGAGTGAGTCACAGGCGGAGTGATATCAAATGCACTCCACCTGTGAGTAGACTGACCAATACAGGAAGCATTGCCTCTTTCTTCCTCCAGCGCGGAGCCGCTCCTGAGTCTCTAGCCAGCATTTGCCACCAGGAGTACCAGCCAGCACTACCAGCTTGAGCCAGCAGTACCAGCCAGCATTACCAGCCTGAGCCAGCAGTATCCACAGCAGTACCAGCCAGCAGTGTACCAGCCTGAGCCAGCAGTACCCACAGCAATACCAGCCAGCAGTGTACCAGTCTGAGCCAGCAGTACCCACAGCACAGTGCCAGCCAGCATTACCAGCCTGAGCCAGCAGTATCCACAGCAGTACCAGCCAGCAGTGTACCAGCCTGAGCCAGCAGTACCCACAGCACAGTGCCAGCCAGCAGTAACAGCCAGCAGTACCCACAGTACCAGCCTGAACCAGCAGTACCAGCCAGCACCCACAGCAGTACTAGCCTAAACCAGCAGTACCCACCAGCAGTTCTTTTACTTACCACCGCAAAGAGTCGACTGCGCTCCAGACTGACCAACGCAAACCTGGAAAACCAGTTGCGAGTAGCAACATCATCAATACCAGCTTACCTCACACACCTCACCAAAGAGAAGCAGTTCCAGCCATCACATTAGGGGTGAGTTAATTAAATGTTTGACCAAATATAACAGGCTAATTTTTAAGTTGATAATTTTGTACGGCCCCCGAATGATGTTATATATATCCAAATGGCCCTTGGCAGAAAAAAGGTTCCCCACCCCTGTTTTAAAGGAACAGAATCCATTTTATTTATTTATTAATTGCCCTGGAATCTTTGTAGTGTGCCCTATGCACACTACAAATCTCATAGTCCATCTCAGGAGTGAGCAAGAGAAGGCTCTACGTTCCTACATACAGTGGGACCACGGAGAACAAACGTAGTCACCCTCTAAGGCGGAGAGTAATAAAAAGGTACTCAAATCCACATTGACTTCTTTAATCATTATGATACTAGCATTAGTTAAAGCGGAGTTCCGGCCTCGGGGGTCAATTTTAGCTAAAAATACCCCCGGGACAGTCAGGGCTAGTACATTCTATAATGGATAGCCTCTGAACTGTCCCGGGTCGCACTTACCTGTAAGAAGAAATACTTACCTTGAAAAGTTCTTCTCCAGCACTGCCATCTCAGGTGTGGGCAGCTGAAGCCGTAGAGTCCCTCTTCATGTCCTCTTCCGTGACGTCGGAGTCCCACAATGCGCTGCACCGACCCGCTCGTCACTTCCGGTGCAGGCGCGGCATTCCCTGCACAGCTTCTGGGCATGCCCAGAAGCTGTTTAGCAGGGAATGCCGCAGTTGCACCGGAAGTGACGAGCTGGGCCGGTGCAGCGCATTGTGGGACTCTGGAAGTGATGAGCGGGGCCGGTGCAGGCGCATTGATTCCTGGGAGCGATGACGTTCAGCTCCCAGGAGTCATTGCAAACCGGAAGTGACGGCGCCGGCCGCAGAGGGAGGAAGTGGAAGGAAGGTGAGTATATTTTCTTCTATAAGGCAAGTAAACAAAAAAAAAAATCGGCAGTATCCATTTCTTTTTCAGGTTGCAATCAGCAAGCGGAGGGCCCAAAATCGATTTTTTTCGATTTTGAGGCCGGAACTCCGCTTTAAAATGCTAGGGGATGTTTTTTAGTGATTTCACAGCAAAATAGAGCATGGAGTCATGGATGGATGGGGGAGCTTGCTTTAAATATTAAAAATGAATTAAATAGTTTTTGGTTTCAAATGCAGTGTGGTTCCACTTTACCAACTGATACATACTTAAAAACTTAACTACAGTTTATTGTTACTTGAACTCTGGATACCTCAGCCATAGGTAATTGCTGATGAGATGCATCCATCTCCTAATGGCGGACCACACAAGAACCTGATTTTGTTTGCTGGGACTGAGCCAAAGGGAAATAAGATTCAGAATGACAAGTGCAGCAAGTGGATGGGACCTGCAATATATCTCAAAGAGTACAATGCCTGCCACAAAGGATACCGGACCATCTTTAATAGGTAACTCCCCTTTTGTGGGGGGAAAAAAATTAGCAAAAAAAAAAAGTAGCATAAACCACTGCGATGTGAAATGCAATATGGCAACCTGGAGACATTCTGTACAAAAATGGTATACAGAATGCCCCACAAATATGTCATTTCCTGCTTGTGTGATTGGCTCACTAATTTTGCCAGACGTCTGCAATAAGATACAAATCAGATTTTGGGCATCCCCTCTAACACAAACGTCATTTTTGGTGACCTTGCCACGATATTCTAAAACCACTCCCATACAGATTCACTCTGAACATGGACACAGATAAACAAACAGCTATTTCTTCAGAATACCAAAATGTAGGAATCTGCAACAACATTTGATAAAATCCCTGCAATGTACATAGGTCACTCAGAGGGAAATGTTTTTTTTTTTCTCAACAAAAGTAGGAGTTACGCTTTAAACTTATGGAATAGTTTTCAGTGCTGCCTTTAACTACCCCATTGTGAAGGTAACTGCTGATTTCTGTTTATGTCCAAGTAAGGAAAGTATGTTTTGGCTGGGATATATGGCATTCTTTTTTAACATATCCACTCCCAGCACAGAAGAAGTTCAGGCATGAGCCCGGCCCTGTGGGGTGGTGATGTCCCTGTGGACACTGCTTTTCTACTCTTCTTGTTGCCTTTGGATTTACTTTACATAGTTAGCAATTCCAATATAGCCAGGAGAAAACAGCAGTACTAGTTGCTGTAATGGTAATCTTACATTGATCTTATCCACAAAGCTGGAGAACCGTGTGAGACATCACACCGACTCCTGAATGGCACACTCATTTTGGGGCAATAGCATTAGGCCAGCTATAAATGGAGTGGATTTAAAGCGGAGTTCCGGGCACAGAAGTCATTTTTTAATAAACATACCCCCGGGACAGTCAGGGCTAGCACATTCTACAATGGCTAGCCTCTGATCTGTCCCGGTTCGCACTTACCTTTTAGAAGAAATACTTATAAAATTTCTTCCACAGCGTTTCCATCTCTCTTGTGGGCAGCTGAAGCCGGCGCGGTCCTCTTCTGTGTCTTCTTCCGCGTCTTCTTCTCCCAGAATGCCCCTCTCGTCACTTCCGGTGCGGCGCCGCATTCCTCCACAGCTTCAGGGCATGCCCAGAAGCTGTTTAGCAGGGGAATGCGGCGTCGCCCGGAAGTGACGAGCGGGGCCGGTGCCGTCGCATTGATTCCTGGGAGCAATGACGTTCAGCTCCCAGGAATCATAGCGAGACAGGAAGTGACGGGGTGAGCCGCGGCGCCGAGGGAGAAAGTACTCTGAGGTGAGTATTTACGATCTTCAATTAAAAGGTGAGTAAACAAAAAAAAAAAAAAAAATAACTATCCAATTCCTTTTCAGGTAATGTCGAACTAGCGGAGGTGCACAAAAAAAAAAATATTGTTTTTGTGCCCGGAACTCCGCTTTAATTGTATTTTGTATATTGCCCCTGTATTATCCCAGAGGGTGGGGGTGAAGGAAGCTTTCCCTGCCAGGAGAAGACCATGATTATTGCTAGCAACTATACCAGCCGCTAGTGATAAATCGCATGTAAAATCAGGCAGGCTGGCTGTACCCAAGTTAACTGATCAGCTTTGGTACATTCAGCCTACCCATACATGGTTAGATCTATGACCACCATTACAGTGAAGCCAAATGCAGAGTTTTATAAACTCATAACTAAAGTCATGTACTTGTACTGATGACTAGGTAGCACGTGCGGTTCCCCAGATAGTGCCAGGGATTTTACTCCTCAGCACACAGGATCTGCCAAGCGTCTGTGGGCATGAAGTCTTTAACCACTTTACGACCACCCATCGCAGATATACTGTGGCAGGCAGCTGCTCCTGGGCAAAGCGACGTAGGCATACGTCGCCCGCTCTCAGGAGGCTAGGGGGCGAGCGCACGCCAGCGGCGGTGTGCTCCCACCCCTGCTCTTCAGCGGGGAAGCCAATGCAGCAGGCAGGTGGCTCTGATTGCCACTTGACACCCACGATCGTTCCCTGCTGAGAGAGAAGAACGGTCAGCTGCTGTAAACACAGCTGACTGTTCTTCTCCCTGCAATAATCACAGAGCCCCTGTGATCCTTCTATATAGGATCACATGTCTCTTTTGTGATTTCAGAAGCCTCCCCCCCCCCCCACCACAGTTAGAATCACTCCCCTAGGCATTTAACCCCTTGATCACCCATAATGTTAACCCCTTCCCTGCCAGTGTCATTATTACAGTATTAATATTTTTAGCACCGATTACAGTAGTAATGTCATTGGACCCCCCAAAAGTGTCAATGTCAGTCAGGGGTCTGATCTGTCCGCTGCAATGTTGCAGTCCTGCAAAAAAAACGCAGATTGCCGCCATTACTAATAAAAAAAAAAACAACAACAATAAAAATGACATAAATCTTTCCCGTAGTTAGTAGATGTGATAACTTTTGTGCAAACCAATCAAAATATGCTAATTGCGATTTTTTTTTTTTTTTTTACCAAAAATATGTAGCTGAAAACAAATTGGCCTAAAATGTTAAAAGATTTTGATTTTTAATTTTTTTTTTTTTTGAGAATGTCATATACCAGAATGTGAAAAATATATATATTTTTTTTTTTCAAAATTGTCGCTCTTTTTCTGTTTATAGCGCAAAAAATAAAAATCACACAGGTAATCAAAAAACAAAAAGAAAGCTTTATTTGTGGGAAAAAGGACATCAATTTTATTTGGGTACAGCGTCGCACGACCATGAAATTGTCCGTTAAAGTAACGCAGGGCCCAATCACAAAATAGGGCCTGGTCATTAAGGGGCAAATCCTTCCGGCCTTAAAGTGGTTAAGGAGTCTTTTTCCTTGAGCAGTTTCTGCCTCTCAGATACGCAAACACTGAGTCTAATGATCTTTTTATCTATCTGTACAGGGAGCATCCTTTCCACTGACCACCGATGTAAGGAGCACTTCCCCCACTGCCCACCCTTCTCCCAATTACTATCAATGTATTCTTATTCAAATGATTACCATCTCCTCTAACCACCCATGTAAGGAGGTGATCACTGACCACCAGGGAGTTCACTGACTTACTGTTCACATTAATATGCCATACATACAGTAATTTCCCTGAAACCCAAGTGCCGGTTCATTTGCGATGTGATTCGCACCGCACTGCAATGCAACTCACATGCGAGGTCTGTGCGATGCAAAGTCAGCCATACAGATTGCATGGCTGACTTTGCATCGCATTCGGACCAAAGTCACGCAGGACCCTTTTTTGGTCCGCACCAGAATCGGATCACATGGGTGTTCACATCTATGCAATCTAATTCCTGTCCAAACTGACAGTTCGCACTGCGATATGCAAACTAATCTGGGGGTGTCGTTAATTTTGTATTGACACCCCCAGCAGTTCGCATTTGGCAATGTGAACTGCCTGCGAGTCGGGTGCAATGCGGGAATTCGCAGTGGATTTGCAGGGTTCCCACATCGCACCAATGTGAACCGGCACAAAGTTTTTTTTTAAAGGTTCCTGGGTGTTAGAAAGGTTAAGAAGGACTGGTCTATGTTAATGTTTATTGTTAATGTTTATGTTAGGTAATGTTAGCCCATTCACACAGCGACGACACGACTTGCTGGGGCGACCTGTGAAGTCGCGGTGCACAGCATGCACCGCGACCTCGGCACGACATGCACGGACTTCATATCATTGAAGTCAATGCAAGTCACCTCCAGGTCGCCCCCAAAGTAGTACAGGACCCTTTTTCTAAGTCAGAGCGACTTGTGTCGCTCCTATTAGAACGGGTCCTGTGCTAATCAATGGCAGACGACCCACCGCGACTTGTCAGACGACCAAGTTGCCTGACAAGTTGCACTAGTGTGAATGGGGTCTAGATCCCTTTTATTTTTTCTTTAGCAGGGGTGTGGCTCAAAACTTTGATTCCTCGTCTAGGCAAGATTGATGCAGGGAGCGGCCACACTCTGCCTCCTGGGATATATCGATGTCACACATCCCAGGAGTCAGTGTTTCAGAGAGGGATGAAGTATCCCGCAATTTTCTAGCTAAGATCTGCATGTGTGGGATCGCACATGCACTTGACATTCCAGAAGCAACAGCAATCTCTATAAACAAGACTTTTATTATAGCGGTGCCGAAGCAGGAGGACACAGGAACTTCAGCTGGAAAAAAAGGATAAATGGTGGACTCCATCACTTGGTGAGTATAGGGTTTTTTTATTTCCCCCTACAGGGAAAATAATTTTAGAGGTGATATGTAGTTCCACCTAGGAAGGGTGAGAATTGATGTGACTGATTTTGTAGCACAGCACAATATTTTTACAATAAGGCTATGTTCACATGTTAGCGTAGCGGCCCGCAGCAGAATCACCACGATTCTGCCCGCGATCGGGAAATCATTGCAAATCGCTGGACGACTGTGCGTTGCCGTTAATTTGCAATGGCACACCAAACGCTGTGCGATGTTGCAGCGATTTCCGCCTGCCGAAATGCTGTAACATCGTGCAAACAAAATTGTGGGTCGCATGATGCCCCAAAGAAGCTCTTGTACCTTTTTTGGGCATCATGCGACCCACGATTTTGTTTGCGCGATGTTACAGCGTTTCGACAGGCGGAAATCGTGGCAACATCGCACAGCGTTTGGGGTGCCATTGCAAATCAACGGCAACGCACAGGCGTCCCGCGATTTGCAATGATTTCCAGATCATGGGCAGAATCGCAGTGATTCTGCCGCGGTCCGCTACGCTAACATGTGAACGTAGCCTAAATGTAGTAAATAAGGACTGCGCTACAGATGAGAAAGTCACAAGACAGGTCTGGTCTGGGGAACATTGATATGTAAAAAGAACGAAGACATTTCTGCCTCTTTGTCTATTGTTGGGTATACAGACAATCATTGTAATACAGGCTGAGTTTAGTACATCTGTGGATAATCATGAACATGGAGCATGTGTGGGGAAACTCACAGAGTAACCTCTTCACTTCAAAGGAAAGCTTTTCTGAGAGTAAAGCCACGTACTCATGGGCCGAATGCCGGGTGACATCGGTGGGTTTAATAAAATCTGGCAGACATTCGGCTTGTGTGTATGTGAGCCAGGCCAACAGAAGGCGGCCACTTGGCTGGCTTCTGTCGGACGATTAGGCTGGAAAACCAACAGTCGACCAGCTCCCGATCATCGCCCTCAGCCAATGGCTGAGAGTGCTGACCGGAGTGTTCTGGGGGGGGGGGGGGCGCTCCCCTGTGAGAACACAACAGCTAAGCAGGGGAGATTGCTGTACTAACATCAGATTGTTAGTACAGCGGCTCCAACTAGAGCTGTGAGTTTTTTATATTAATCATGCTGGGCTGAACTGAAAAAAAAAAAAAAAAAAACAGAGTTTGTACCAGGCTCAGCATTTTCAGGAGAGGTTGGCAGTGGCGGCCTACATGTTTGTCATCCATCATGCTGAT